>NC_056524.1:54313558-54385720 GCF_019175285.1 Sceloporus undulatus | reverse complement strand
CGGTGATAGAGTCTCCTTCCTTGGAGGTCTTTAAACAGAGGCTGGATGGCCATCTGTCAGGGATGCTTTGATTTGGATTTCCTGCATGGCAGGGAGTTGGACTGGATGGCCCTAGTGGTCTCTTCCAACTCTATGATTCTATGATTCATTCTATCAGTGGGACATTGTCAAGTGGCTCAGGTGGTGTCTATAACTGGGGGGAATATCAGACTTGGTGTACACCTTGGCCCCCTTTTGGTGAAGGGTTTGGCTATGGAACCTTCTCTACAGGCTGGGGGCTTGGGAGGCAGAATACAGTCAACCTGCACCGTACAGGGCTTCCCTTACACGGCTTTCAGCTTATGCTAAGGCTGCAGTATGTGCAAGTATTCATGGTTTTCCCCTTATGGGGAGGGGTGGGGTGGGTGGAATGGATCCCACACATAAGGGAAGGGCTGACTGTAGTTCTCTCTCCTGTAAAGTCTACAGACTTGGAGTGAGTCCCCTCAGTTTACCTTCCAGTAAACGGCTAGCCAGGGAGCAACCAAAGATATTGGATTGACCTCAGGATCAGGTTTTTCACCCATGTTTCCAGATGGCACGTGGCATCATGGCAAAACTCAGGCATTGCATCCACATGATGTAGTGCCGAAGGGGCATCATACAGCCACAGCTATGGCACCCTTTGGAGGGAACAAAAAGGAGCCACTTTTTTCAGCTCCATTTTGTGCTTTCCAAAGGCTGGATCAGGCCCACAGCATGAGGTTGATGCACCCCAATCTGGCCACGAAAGGGGCGGTTTGTATAGCACACTAGGTTGAGATTGGGAAGATGGAAGTTCAGCCAGGGATTTGCAGGTCTGTATCACTTGATCATGAAGACTCCAGATAAGATATTGATCATTTTTCTCCTGAGAAAGGGCTAAGAAAAACACAATAGCTAGGAGAGAGTGAATCCCAATTTTACCAGTAGATAAATGAGGAATGACTTTGTGATACATGCCTGCATTTGAAGAAAACTTTAAAGAAAAAGATTTCAGGAGACATGAAGGAACTAACCATACAACTGTTGGGACAAAGGATATAGTCAGACATATTGCCTGTACAGTTGCCAGAACATTTCTCACTCTTCAGTGAATAAATTACATTTCATGTGGGTGTAAAAACCAAGGAAATGGAGAGCTACTTCAGAGGCAGTTCACAGTTTGGGATGTAGACTGTACCAACTCCTTCTCTTGTTTACACTGACAAATTATGTGAAAACAGCTGCAAACATAGTAAAGACTGCATCCGGTGTAACATTTCGTTAATTGAAAATAATATTCCTAAGCTATTAAGTATCTAAAATATGGCAATTTCTTTTTCTGATACAAAATGAACATGCTAGGGAATTAAGTTCACTATATAGTATTTGTTATGCTATCTAAGAACAAGATTTTGATTTTAAGAATCTTTTAAAGTTGAAAATCTAGGAGACAAGCTGTGTATCCTTAGCCAACCTCTCCTGTAATTAGTTTCTCACTGCTGAATATGAATGAATACAAACTGCTGTGTCTGCACATCATGCCCACATTAGAGATTCTGACTGCTCAGTGTGAGATTGCAGTTATGGCAAATGTTTCTTCATCACAAGGATGAACAGCGATAAATGCATTTGAGTGAAGCTCAGCCATCCTATAAATCTAAGGTTTGATTATTTTGCTCTCCAAAATTTGGAGGAGTTTATGAGTACTTTAAGAATTGCTGGCAAAGGGCTTATCTTAAGCTGCTACTTCATTGGGACTGGATGAATCTCTCAGCAGATAAAAGACTAGTGCAGCTATAGTATAAACAGAAATAATGAAATTGAAGATAAAATACGTTCATATTCAGTATTCATCTTGTTTCAGCAGAACTGGAGGAAAGCAGAGTGTTTATTGCAAGTTTCAGTTACAACGTTTCAACAGATACAGTCAAGAAAATTTCACATATTTGAATTCCAGGAAAGAAGTCAAATTTCTTTTTATGGCTAAAGAAGTCATAATGTCACATTTTCCCTCTTGTTTGACTGAACTTGTTCAATAAGTATTATGTTTTTTAAAAGGGCATATACAAAACAAGACAGGATGTATGCTAACCAAGAAATTATGTGAATCTGCAATATTTCCAGGAATGCTTTTCTGGCATGAATGCTAAAAATACTATTCAACATAGATTACCATTTACCTGATATAGCAAAACAGAAAAGTATGCTGACAGCTCTGTTAGTACATCATCATGATACTTGACATATAAACCAAAGTTTCATTAAGAAACCTGAACAATACTTGGCCCATATTTGCTCTATTCTCCTACACTTCAACTTCTCATTTTCCTTCTCATCCATTGCTTTCTTATCTTTCTTTTCCAGGTCTCTTCACAATGAGCAGAAAACATTTACTTATTCTACCTTCCAATGTGTTTACTTTATGGTAAGAAAGAGATGATGTCCCAGCATCAATGTTACTTGACCATATGGCACAACTAAATAGGGAACTGCCAAATTGTTATAACTGGTCTGAGAATATCCTACACCCTGACGACACCCTCCTCATTGATCCCATATTTGGGGCCACAAAATCTGGTTATTGTGGCCACTGGCCCAGATCACTGCCCCACTTACCCTTCCAGTAAAATGTGAGCCAGAAATGCCTTGAGACTTTGGAGGGCCTCAAGGGCCCCAGGTCATATTCTAGAATTATCTCTATGCTCAGAGTTTCTGATTGTACCCTGCACCATAGCTTGATCCTTTTGGTTATGTTCACACACATATATTCCCTGTTCTCACCAACAAGCTCAACCACCTCTGTACTTTAGGAAACTCCAGAAACCTTGTTCTCTAGACAGGGCACAAATTACAACAGATAATTTAGCTTTATGCACCTGCTCCTGTGCACAGAGGCAGGTGGGTTACCCTATGCCTTCTCAAAAGCATGCAAGACATACCAAAATGGATTTTATGTTCATGTCTTCTTCCTCATCAGAGGATGAAGAAATCATGGGCTGAGGACATTTTCCAGGTTGCTTCTTGGCTGGATCTTTACCTTTACCACCTCTTTCCTTTTTTAGAAGCATATATGGAGGCATATTGAACTTATATGACTGAAGCTCAACTAGGAACTTGGAAATGTGCATGGCAGAGGACCCACATCACTATGCACTATGCTAATTGGCACCTATTCCCCTTCCCTATGCCCAAGGTACCCAGACATTAGCCAATAAAAATACAGGAGCCAAAAGAGCCTCAGCCTTAGCCTGATTCTTTTGAACTGGGTTATAAGGACCAATTCTGATCCAAAATCTCCCTATACTGTCAATCTACTGCTGAGGCTATCAAGATCCTGCAGAAACCCATGGGGGCCTTGTTGACATAACCTGGGTCTACCAGCACTATTTAGACCCAGTAAGCTCTATTTGGTCCCCAAACCATGCACCATGGGCTTTCAGATAGATTTTACATTGATTTTGATTAGTCTTGCTCTGATATTTTGTCAGTGTTGCTTTAGTCTCCATCTCACTTATTTCACTGCTGCCAGCTTATAAAAAATCAAGAGGCTACTTTAACTCTACTCTGTGAGAATGGATGCTTAGGAACAACCATCTCAGGGCTTCAAAAGGATAGTCTGCCAAGGCAGCAGGGAACTCTCCAAAAGCCATCAGGAATCAATTCCAAACCATAAGCCTCCCAGAGCAGATGATCTTAATGGGTCCCTACTACTGCAGAGGCTCTGAGTCCCAGCAAGTCTAAACCTGACCAAGTGATTTGTTCATAACAACAGAACAGTAGAAAGCTCCTTCATTCCTAGATCACCATCTTTCCATCATGTACAGTAAACAAGGTTTAGAGTGTGCTCAGCGGCATTAGTTACCACTTTGGACAAACTCACAGTTGTCAATGGCAGACATGAAGTCCTGAATCATTCCTGACAAAGTAAGCCTTAGTATAGATTTTGAAGTTGCTCAGCATCACAAGTGTGGTCTTACATAGAACAGCACTTACATAAATTCTACTGAACAAGAGGATTTATCCTGAAGAGCCTCTCAGGGAAAAAAGTGACAATCCTAATCCAGAAGCACAGTCATGGCTGAATACAAAGGGTTTGACTCTCACACTTGTAACAACTAAATGCTTAGCACCCTGGGAAGTAGAGCCATACATTCTGATTTTTCCCACATTTGAATTTCCTTAACTTCAAATGTTTTCCTCATTGAATACACACACACACACACACACACACACACACACACACACACACACACACTGTATATACATACACAAACACACACACTTGTGCATTTTGTTAAATTATGCAAAAACAAACTGAAATGAAGGCAGTAATCCTATTGGGACACTATGCTAGCATAATGTCTTATGTAAAGTAGATACAGTTTGTGTGAGGTTACACCAGTGAGGTATCTAGTGCAGATGCCCTATCCTTCCCAAAGGACACACAAACATACCCTCATTTTTATTTTCTAGATGGGAAGCTAATTGACTGTTGAGCAAAGATTATCAATGCTGTGAAGTGTAATGGACCCATCATTTGGTATTAACAGAAACTCCTGTTAATACCAAATGACTGGTCCATTACACTTCATGGATGGGAGAAGAACAGGATAAGTGCATGATGTATGATAATCTTTCCCCAGATCATGTGAATAGGATGGGAGCCATCCGCTTTGCTCCCGTCCTCATCCTCCATGTGATAATCTCATTTGACAACCCCAAAGTGGTCATAATGTGGGGTTACTCCACTTACAAGTTGTGTTTTGGTGGGGCATCATCATCATCAGTAGCCACGAAGATCTAGCAAAGTAAGGCACACACCTTGTGATGCAGAATCTTTGTCTATATATACATATTATTTTGGGAGAAAATTCACACTGAATTTGGTATTATTTAGATGACTGATTTAATATAGCAAATTAATATAGCAAATTATTGTAGAAACAGAATAAAGTTGTGGATCAAAACAATTGCAAGTGACATGGTCTAGAAGTATGCTCATCTGCCCTTAACTATGAAGGATCTTCTTAAACCTTGATTAGATTATTATGTTAAGAGATGTATTTTACTATTTTCATTTTCAGCATGCATTCAAATGGAAGGTTGGATCCAGAGACAAACACATTGCTGGGAGAAGGCTCTTTCTGTGATGGAAGAAGCTTCAGAATATTTTAATGCTCACCATACAGTGAATTAGCAAACGTGCATTTCCCTTCTACCCTCATATGTCCCTGAGTTCCACAGAGCTTTCTCTGGGAACTTTTTAAGGTATATTTATTTTATGGGAATGCACAGTATGATTTTTGCTTTTCCATTTGTGAATCATCCTATGTATAAAAGGCAATATGCTGTGGCATAAGGACCTGGTGTCCTGTAAATTCAAGCCCATGGCATTCTTTTACAGAATGAAATAATAAAACAGTTCTTTGGAGACCTGCCACCATTTTCCATTGGATAGATTTCAGGAAGTCATTTCCTATTCACTTTGCTGTGAGTGTGTGCATGTGTATTCATATCATAATATTAGTTTTGAGCCTGTCTGTAAAGTGAGTGTTTGGGGTTATGCTATGGAAACTTTTACTACAAGTATTATCACTTTCATACATTTGTTTATTTACTAATTTGATTTATATACTGTCTTTCTTCTGACATGGGGTCCAAGAAGACTTACAACAAAGCTAAAACACGACATAGCTACCCACCCCCCCAAGAAAAAAACATGATGATAAAACAACAGTGAAAACACAATTCAACAAAGTATCATATTAAAATGGTGTATTAGAATGCAGTCAAAGGTGTGAAATCATTTTAAAAATATAGCATAAAGCATAAAAATACAGCGTACACAGACTATAAAAAGACTTCCCACAACTACTTTAGCACTTAACCATAAAATGCTGGTTTAAAACAAAAGATCCTTGCTTGCTTGCAAAAGTAAAGCAGAGAAGTGCCTGACCTAACATCCCAAGGAAGAGAATTCCACAGCCTGGGTGTAGCCACCAAGTTGGCCTTCTCCTTTATCTTTATCAGATGGTTTTGTGACTGCAAGAGGACCAAAATAAAGCCTTTCCATGAGGACCTTCACATAGGAAGTTTCTGAGGCTGTGCAGATTGCCACTAAGGTGCAACCTGCAGCTGCCTCCAGCTGCACTGGATCAGGGCCATGGCAACCATATGTTGTGGCCCCGATCTGGCCTTTCCAGCGTGTGATAGCCGTGGCGCCACAGCTTTAAGGCACTCCTGTGGCGCTGTGTCATGTAAATGCAGAGCCAGAGGAGTGCCATGATGCTGCACGCTGTGTGGAGTGGCGCGTGACATGCTGCCATGAGGCGGTGTTGGGGTGTGTGTCATATGGACACCACGCCCCGACTCCACCCCCAGGCTGGCCTTAATGGCTGGTCTGCACAGATCCACAGTTTTTCAGATAGTCTGGAACTAAGATGTATATGGCTTCTTATAAGTCACAGGCAGCCAGTACATTAAATTGTGCCTGGAAATGAACTGTTTCAACAGGGGAGATATATGTTCCCTGTAACTGCATATCTTAAATTTCTTCCATGTTTCTCAAAATAGCATCCGTACTTCCCTTTTCAATTGTTATCCTTACAAGAAACCTGTGAGGTAGGTTAAATGAGAGAGAATGGTTGTCCAAGAGGGATGTCATGAGCTTCAGCATAATTTGGAATAAGTCTGCATATTCCCAAGTCTCTAAAGATGGATGAAGAAATGGTCAGATGAAAATAGGTACAGATTCTTTTTGAGATTATGTTTAGAGCTGTATGTAGTTGTGGTTACAATGTATATGACTATGTGTGCGAGTATGTTTGTGTGAAATAATGCTATGCAGTGTAGGGAGTGCACAGTGAATATTATAAAACTAAGGGGCTGTGCAGACCACCCCTAAGGGATGACCTGAAGCGGCTTGCATCTTTGGCAGATCAGGGCCACAACAATGACATATGGCAGCCCCAGTCTGGCCTTTTTGGATCCAGGGAAGGGTGCTGTAGCCACAGTGTCATGGCTTTATGGCACTCCTGCCAGTGTTGTGATGCTGCGTGCCATGCGGTGTGTGCATGGCATCACGCCACCATGGGGGCAGACTCGGGGCATGTGTCATTTTAAACATATTGTTTCCAGCCAGAAATGGATTCTATGCTTTTAGGATGTAACAAAACACTCAGAAGACATCCTAATAAAAATCAAGAAGAAAAATACAATTCTATGAAAAATGATACATCAGTCAAGGTTAAAATCTCACTTCCTTTCAAATTCTATTTGCATTTGTATGCAACTGGTTTTGATTCCTAAATCCTTATAATTCATTAAAAACTGTTAGTCAAGGTTAATTTAATTTAACTATTAATTATACAGAAAGCTCCAAGACTTTTGTGTTTTTGTGTGCGTGTGTATTAGTATCAACATGCACCATTTTCTAGGCTATAATTATGATTCTGCATATTTGTTTAGATATATCTAAATAAATGATTGTATAAATTCTGCAGTATTATATTAAAAGTAAATTCCATGCACTAAATTAATGTATTAATAAATGGAATTAAACTTTATCTGCAATAAATTGACTACACCTCCCATGAAGCATGAAAAATCAATTCCGCCTCGCACCCTCAGAACGTCTGGGCAGCAGCTACTGAAGGTGCCTGGGGCTAGGTTAGTCTCCACTTCTCGGAGGACGTTTTCCATAGCTGCCCCAGCCCTTTGGAATGCGCTGCCCACAGAGCTCCGCTCGTCTACTACCCTGGCCCAATTTAGGAAGGACCTTAAAACCTTCCTATTCCAACAGGCATTCCCCGAATAAATATCCTGTGGGCCTCCCTCCTCTTTCGTGGCCAAGAGGCTGGGCTATGGGGCTTTTTACTGTTGGTTTGTTTTAATGTGTATTTTTTGTGTGTATTTTAATTTGATTGTATTTTAACTTGTTGTAAGCCGCCCTGATCGGAGGAAGGGCGGCATATAAATAAAATTTTTATTATTATTATTATTATTATTAATTTTGGATCACAAGCATAGCAATTACAAGTAACACGCATGGAGCGCAGTGCCCCCGATCCCCACCTCTGCCAGGCGTCCCAGAAGGATACCATGGTCTATGGTATCGAAAGCCGCTGAGATGTCCAAGAGCACCAACAGGGACACGCTTCCCCCGTCGATGCTCAGACGGAGATCATCGACCAAGGCGACAATGTTAGTGTCACAGTTCAGTAAGAACCAAGTATATTTTGGAAAACTGGTAAACACTAGTACTAATTTTCAGAGCCTGTGCTTTTGGCAAAAATGCCTGGATACAAAGGAAACAATCTAGTAAGTGCTATTGTAATCCAAACTATAATGTGCATGAAGAAACAAAATAAACTGTGCAAGATGGTACAATGTAACACGCTTCAAACCATTAGCTAAACCCTCTACATTTTGTCTTGACTACTAGTCTTGTAAACGTTGAATAATGCAAATAACCAGATTATGATTCCAGATAAAACATTTGCAATGAAATGTGCAATATTCTGCTTGTTTATAATTGCCACATTAAAACTGGGCTATTCATCTCTCTCTTGATATTATTTTCTACATTTATATTTTCTCACATTTGTAAATTGATCAGAGCAACATCCAGTCTTTTACACAAGCTTGTAAGAAAAGTTAATATGAGACAATACTGACTGAGACAGTAGTGATACAAAATGATGGGCTTTGAGAGTCAAATCTTACTTTTTCTGTTTAAGCACTACATCATAAATACTCTGTCAAGTCATAGGATAGTTTCCATGTTAACTCTGGGCAAAAGCAGAGAGCCCAGAAGGAGTGGCCTCTAGCTGCTCTGGCGCCAATCGCATGGGACTGTGGTGACCAGACAGCCTATTCACAAAACAGGCTGCTACCGTGATCCCAAATGAGCCTCTGGCAGGAGAGGATTGAATTCGCTCCTTTTCCTGGCAGCTTTGGGCCGCCTAAAGTGGCCTTGGAGTGGCTTCTGACCACTTCAAGGACATGTGTTGTTTAAATGTCATGCCCCCGAAGCAGCCAGAAGCTGCTCTATTTGCTGTGTCTGTTTTGGGCCTGAATCAACATTATGTCATCAGGCTTAGAATTATATTTTGCTTTAAAAATTACTCACATGGGCACATTATTTGGAAGCGTACACCAAATTCTATGTAAATATTCGATATGGATGTGTGACAATGTTGAAAAAGTAGAGTTTAAGCAAAAATAAAAAAATCCTGCCTGCAGCCTATTTCTGATTTCACGTGACAGTTTATTTTTGTATGAAACAGTAGTCTCTGTTCATTAGCAACAGAAGAGGCCACATCTGTTTCTCATCACATACCTTGTTCATCCTGCAGAGCATTTTGTTCCTGTCAAATGACTCTTTTGAACTTTAGTATTCCAAAACTAAAGATGTATGCAAATTTTCTAGAACACCACGAATCAGATCCTAGACTATTAAGAAGTGTCATTAAAAGAAAATATCACATTTTTACACCCCTGCCAATCAATTACATTTTACTTCACAATAATTTCCAAAAGAACAGGTGTCTAGCCCTCTTTAATATCTGAACAAATAGTGTCACTTGAAGATGTATAGATGGTTGGGTGTGTGGGAATTAAACATATATCCACACATATACAAAACCAATCTATTTCAGCATCCTCCAAGAGCTAAGGAAGCTAAAACAACATGCCAACCTGCTGGTTGGTTATATTTGGACTGGTTTCAATTAATCTAGAATACAAGAGGTTGGGGAAATTGGCTTCATTTTGAGGGTGGAAAGTCTAAACTAAAAATAAGTTTATGTTTTTATATACAGAGATGTAGCCAAGTTTATTAGCAATATCACTATGCAAAGGATCTTGTTGCACCTTTGAGACTGTATGAAAGAAGTTGTAGCATAAGCTTTTGTAGACTTGCTTATGCTACTTCTTTCACACAGTTAGTTTCAAAGGTGCTATAAAATCCCTTTGCATACTTTTTTATATACAGATAACTATGTGTATAGCATACTATTTTTATGGCTCATAAAGCCACTGACATTTCTTGCAAACTTAGTACAATGACCCATTTACTTTCAATGTATTCTGTTGAATACTTTAAATTTTTGATTCAACTCTCAAGAGTTTGGAATTGATACAGATAGGCCAAAATAAAGCTGCTTCGAGTCACTTTGGAGGCATGGTATTTCAATGATGCATGCGTCCTAAGACTCTTGAAGCTGCACCAAAGCTGCACTTCAGTCCTTTTTTAATTACTATGGTATACAGGCCTCCCATCAAAGAATAACTAGAACAACTTGTATAAAATAGCTGCATCAGAGGCATTTAGGCATTCTCTGGTACCTGCCATAATTGACAGCATGGTCCAGCAATCAGTTCCTAAGATAAGACTATCCAAACACAGACACGGGTATGTATTTACGATAAAAGCCATAGTGGAAAGGATAAGAAGCACAGTTATAATAAGTTCACCAGTAAATATAAATACTAGCTCAGCACTTCTTCCAAAAGACAGGTATAAAAGGTATAGCACCACCATGCTATTATATGGAGTGCAACTCATTAAATAAGTGGTAGAATTCAAAGTTATAGTTGTATTAGTCTGTAGAATCAGTATGTAGAGAGATCTTGTAGCACTTTTGACACTGTGAAAGGAGTTGGCAGCATGAGCTTTCGTAGACTTCAGTCTATTTCCTTATATGCTTTTGGCGGTTTCCACCAAAAGCATCTGAGGAAGTAGACTGAAGTCTACAAAAGCTCATGCTGCCAACTTCTTTCTTTCAGTTAGTATCAAAGGTGCTACAAGATCTCTCATTAAATATGGAATATCTTGATTACGTTTTTAGTAAAAGTAAGCAACATCAAACTTTGAGTGATTAATTTCCTGTTTTCTGCTAAGGGCACACTTATGATACTATTCTGCCTACTGGCTCCCTCCTCCCCAGAGTGAGTTGGTATTTAGTTTACACATAGGTATTAAATCTTTTTCCAAGGACAGTCAGTGTTCCAGCAAGTGTCGTTTAATAGTCAAAATGAAGTTGACATAAGATGGTTTGGAGCAGAATAATTTTGTATTTAAACTGCAACCACCAAGATGAGTAAATTCCAAACAATTTTACCCACTGAACAGGTGGCAAAATTATTTGTAATGGACAGAAAATAATTCAGTCTCCAGAGGAAGAAAACTTAGATTCACAAGGCCAAGAATCAACTAGAATGGCTATGCTTGATCACACTTTTATTTGAAAGAAAGGAGAAGACTTCACTATTGTAATAAACATTCTTTAAAATGTTTTAGTTTCAACATGAATTGAATGCCATCCATGATGCCTCCACATACATACTGCAGTGATGGGCCTCAGATTCTGGAGGCAGACGAGGAGGCTCTAGGGCAAAATAAACTTTCAGCTGAAGCTAATAGAGGGGAAAAGGGGCTACTGCATTTTTTTGGTCAGGCAGAAAAAGTAAATAGTCATTGAAACAATATATTTTCTTTTTAAAAAATCACAGACTTTAGAAAGGGCTGTATGAGGGATCATACTGATTGACTGATTGGTTCATTTTCTAATACTAAAACAAGTTTTACAGGGAGATCTCCAACTCCAGTGATGGAAGATGGGAGTGTTGCTTTTATATTAGTCTCCTCCTTCCTTAGATCACATTTTACCAGCCTCAAATGGATTTTCAAACATCATAAAATCCTCAGTGTGCCTGTTCATGATTCTTGCTAAACTAATCTTGCCTCTTTCATATTCAAGCACATACAAGAGCTGCTCTATCCTGTTATTTCTTACATACAAAAGAAGAGCCAGGGTATGAAAGAAAGAAAAAGGAAAAAGAAAAGAAAGAAGCAATGCAAACAAAGCAAACATGCATGCACACATATATTTCCAAATTTCTTCAGTTTATGCCCTGTCTAAAATGTTATTCCATTTTTCTTCTTTTAGTAGGCCCCTTGGAAAGCCACACTTTTGGGGTTGAAATACATTGGGATATTTTTAGAAATAAAATCTTTATTTTTTGCATATGCTGAGACTTTCTTTTTAAGTCTTTCTTTTAAGTGCTGGACCAGGATTTAGCACAGCTTAAATCTTTAAGTCAGACACACTAGTGCTATAATCCATCAGTATGAGTAACTCACATGCCACTTATTCTCTCATTTGAAAAATAATTTAAATTGGTGTGTGTGTCAGGAGAAGAAGTAGTCAATGGGCAGCTGAAATTGGCAACTACTTTTATATTCTGTATTAAAATAAACTATATAGGTTATATAATTTTGAGGATGAAATATAAATTTTAGTTTACAAATGAACTGGGGTCAGAATCTGAGAACTATTTAGTGGGATAGTTAAAATAAGATACTGATGTAATTCCCTTCTACCTTGTAGGGGCCACTTCATCCCAAAATACCACTACAGTACAAACTATGAACTTGAAGTCACAAAATAAATTTTGGCAAACTGGTTTTCCTAGACGACATATGGCCTTTAATTGATTGTTGCATATTTGCTGCTGTTGTTGTTTGGTGGGAATTTTTTTCTACTCTTGGAGTCCTTATCTTCTTTTCCAGTGTGCATAATCACTGTAAATACAGTGAATACAGGACAGCTGGTAAGAGCCCTTTTCTGATCTGTGAAAAACTATACTGATCTTCAGGGAATGAGGGCTGTGGATTGGGCATCCCAAACCAATATATTACACAATCTGCTCTCACATGTTCTTTCTAACACTCAAGTGAAATGAGGAAAGGGTATTGTAAAAACTGGATACAGTGATAAAATACATCACATATAGATATATTTAAAAGGTAAGAAAATATTAACTTTCTTATTTCAAGAACTGTAATGTTACTTTCTTAGAGCTCTGCTAATAAATCATTAAAAGGATAATTAATACACATTTCTTCAAAATGGATATGCAAATACTTTCTAGTTATAGTAAACAGCTGCACAAAGGACTGAAACTATTTGTCAATACAAGGCCTTGTTATTTTTGTCAAAGATGGGTAACCTTAATATGTCAGATATCAACACAATGTAAAACAAGCAGAAAATATGGTATTTACCTTCAGGGAAGAGAGAGTTACTGTGTACACTGCAAACATACTCAGAAGGAATATGTACAGTTTAGTTTGAACTTTGAAAGAAACTATCCAAATTTGTAAGCTTATTTTGGGGATAGGGATCAACACACTGGGCACTTCCTTTGAAGTTCAGTCTTAAACCCACTGTTCATCACCCTTTTGACATGAGAACCACAAGCTTCAATTGGTTAGTAGCCTAAAGTGAATTGGATAAAATCTGTTTCCTAATAGTATCACCATAGGAGACATTCTTGCTACACACATAAACAGTTGGTCTGCAAGTAGCTTTCTCACAATTATCATCTCCATTGTCTACCATCTCCTTTTGATAACAAAATACATACCTAAAGCATGACACGAAGGCCACTGGCCTTCTTCCACCTGCACCCTGATTTTATTCTGGACAAGAAATGACAAGCAGAAGTTATTTCTATCAACCACAGCAGCTGCATATCCATGCCACCAACATTTAAGTAACCTTTACTTTAAAACATGGATAGAGGCTTTCCTAGGAAAGGGCTAAATGTTTCTAATGAGTGAAGGAGGATATAAACATTTGCTTTGACTGTAAAGATAGGATGGTCTCATGGCACATCAAATCTGCTTTATGTGAGCAGTCTTATATGTTCTGATAAACAAAAATTCAGTAATCAGATACTAGAAGAAAGTATGCTTGTGTACTACATACATGAAAAAGGGAGTCTCCTGTGTACCTGGGCATGAGGCCCAGCAATCTATGGGCAGGTTCTGGTGGACCTTATGTGGTATAACACAGTTCATGAAAAAGTGTGTGCTAGGCTGGTACTTCCACATCAATTGTGTCACAGTCTGAACCATGCAATAGACTACAAGGCAACAGAAATATATTGTTGTCATAATTAATGTTAGTTCTTTGTACAGATTCACCACTTCTTTCACATAGTACATATTTTAAAAGGGTATATACAGCCTTTCAACAATCTAGCCAAATAACAAGACAAAAAGAGCCCTCCCTCCATGATAACTGTCATCCTTTGGCCTGTGAGGGAGTGAACAGGCAAGCCCAGCTCCATCGGGGCTAGTCTGAAGAAGAAGAACCCTCCCTCCAGTCCATCTGCCTTGGTACAGGCCTCAGAGGGAGAGAAGAACTACTGGACCTCATCCCCTTCCCCACCACCATTCCCTTTTCCTTTTGTGTCATCTTTTAGATTGTAAGCCTGAGGGCAGGGAATCGTCTTATTAAAAATAATAATTGTAAGCTGCTCTGAGAGCCTTTAGGGCTGAAGAGTGGGGTATAAATACCATAAATAAATAAATAAATAAAACACACAGGAAGGAATGAAGAGTACATGCAAATCGAAAAATAAGATCAGCAATTAAAAGTAACAGAGTAAAAATTCAACACTTTAAACGCTAAAAACACTGTGGAAAAAAGGGGAGGATGGGAATGAGGAGAAGGAGAAAGAAGAGGAGGAGAAAGAGGAGGGGACAATGTTGACGAACAACAACAACAACAACAAGAAGTCATTGTTTAGCTCCAAAAGGATGAAAAATAAGAAGCTAGACAAGACTCTCTGGGGAGTGTCATGGCCAGCCAAGATCAGCTCTCGGAGGATGAGGAGGAGGATGAGCCTCCTCCAGAGCAAGGGCTGATTGAGGCAATGCCAGGTGCTGTTCCTGCCCTGCCAGGTCCCAGCTGTGATCCTCCAGCCCCAGAGGAGGAGGTTCAACCAGGTCCTAGTGCCAAAGAGAGGCTTCCTATGGTACCACAGCCTAGTGGTGACTCTGGAGACAAAGCTTGCCTGCAGGTGCCTTCTTACAAAGAGAGAAGAGCCAAGAGTGCTTGCAGACGCAGATCATAGAGGATTGCCGAGAGGCAATTAGCCAACCAGCCTCAGGTGGCACGAGGGAGAGTTTCCCTTACTTAAGTGGGAGAGAGACTAATGCTGGTTGCTAGAGTTTATTGCATGATTCCTCGGCATGATTGCTGCTAGCACTAGCTCCTAGTATCTGGATTCTTTGTTACCTTGACCTCGGACCGGACTTCGTTATCTCTTGGCTGTTTTGACCTTGGACTGTTTGACTACGCTGTTTCCCAGTATCCTGACTTCGGCTTGACTTTCGGAACGTTGGAATCTCTGGAATCCTGACTTTGGCTCGTATTCTTGACCTGCCCTCGGACTGCTTCTTTGCAAGGTCTGCTTTACTTTACTTCCACTAAACTAAAGGCTCTGTTATCAGCTACTGTCAGTGTTTCTGGCAGCTTTCCCGGACAGGGAGGGAGTTCCATAAATGGAGTTTTACTATTGAAAAGGCCCCACAAATGTAATTCATATTGTCATGTCATCAGCCACACCATTATGCCCTTGCCACACTTACCTATACCACACAGCCTCTCACACAGCCACATGCACCATGGATACAGACAACATGTAGTATGTCCTTGACAACATA
Organism: Sceloporus undulatus; assembly: GCF_019175285.1. Lineage (NCBI taxonomy): Eukaryota > Metazoa > Chordata > Lepidosauria > Squamata > Phrynosomatidae > Sceloporus > Sceloporus undulatus. The sequence goes on along the minus strand of NC_056524.1, from coordinate 54,370,197 downwards.
CACCAGGTATACAGACAATATCTAGTATGCACTCTGATTTTTATCATTCACCTGTCACAGACTGAGTATATAAGAATTTAGGATGGGAGCAAAGTGGATTGTTGTCGTCCTTATCCTGTCCTGTTCATGAGATCAGGGGAAAGATTATCATGGATCCATCATTTGGTATTAACAGAAACTCCCATTAATATCAAAAGATGGGTCCATTATATTTCATGGATGGGGGAAAAATGGGTAAGCACACAATGTGTGGCTATCTTTCCCCTCATCATGTGAATAGGACAGGCTAAGGATTGGACCAATCTGCTTTGCTCCCATCCTTATCCTCCATGTCATAATCTACCAAGAGAGAACATTTTCCTGAACTGAAAAAGGTTATCTGCAAGATTTTAATAGTGCGCTAAATGTATTGTGAAAGGATTTGAAAAAATGTATGGATGAATTCAAGGAGAATCCAAAATGAAGGCAGCCAGGTTGAGCCATATCAACAAGCCAGGTGATTTCCATCAGCAACATGTTGTTGTTTTTTTGAGATGTGAAATGCAGCAAATGGGTATTCTTCGTTGCTGGCGATGGTGTGTGCTCTGTCTGTCCTTCCTGATGTATAGTGCCTCTTAGTCTTTTCTCAGAAAGATTTGCTGAGAAAGGGATTGTGATTGTTTTCCTCTGAAGATGATTGCGAGTGACCAGTGGCTTTCTATAGCTAAACAGAGATTCAAGCCCTGGTCTCCTGGTGTTCTAGTTCACCACTCAAACCACTACATTCTGGCTCACCATGGTCTTAGATGCCTATCTCAGATTGTTTCACATGGCAACAAATATAGCTTATAACAAAACATGGTTACAGGGGACATCTATTTCCCCACAGCTACAGTGAAGATGGCGGGTAAATTCAGAGAGAATTGGGATATCTGAATGAATTAGCAGATTTTATAATTTCTCTGATAATCATAAAGTCTTAACACTCTAACCATATAATCCCTTAGCTACTATACCACTCTTTAAAATGGGTACTAAAAGAGTCATTAAAGAAGAAGAGAAATAGCTGAAAGTTAAGACTTTCCCACAACATTTGGAAATCCATTTTCAATATTGTAATTAAATAATTATGAAAATTTGATTTGCAGCACAGTTCAAAGATAAATGTTCATGCTGTCAGGAGTAACATAACCCTATAATTTAGTCTTTTAAATGCTACAACAGAAAACATTATGGTAGTACTCCACAAAGTTAAACCTGTACATGTACCACTGAAATGAACAGGATAACAGCATCAGCAGCTTCATTCAAGCTGTAGGAAGTACAGTAACTTGTCAGAAATCTAGGTTGTGTTTCATAGTACTGAATTGAAGTAAATAATAAAAATTCTATAAATAAATGACCCATTAATTCAATAGTCAAGGCTTTTTTCAAGCAAGGTTGTTCTTGTCAAGAGACTGGCATGATTATGAGTGCACATATGGAAACACAGTGCAGGCAGTAAGGAGGTCTCTTAAGCACATCTGTTTGTTTAGGGTTTTATAGGCTAAAAAGACATATTTTCAGTATCATCTCGAGATTTTTCAAGCATTCTTTCCACATTCAGAGTTTGAATGTTACATATCCACAGCTTGAAACTCAGCTGCATAAGTACATAGATTCTTTTAAAACCAATTATAGTGGTCCTTCAGGGGCTTCACTCAGGTTAAAAGTCTAGTCATATATAGAAAGAAGGGAGGGGGGGAGAGAGAGAGTACACTACTCATGATTGTTAGGGATATTCTTTAATAATGCTTCTTGGGATTAAACAGACACAAAGAGAAACAATTAACTAGTAGAAACTGGCAGTGCAATTCCAAAACTCTTGCTGGCATGTATGTTTTGATTATTCTACATTCTTTAGATTTAACCTAAGATCTGTTATGACTTAAATAGTAAACTCTCTTGCATTTGCCAGCTGGCAGTTGTAAAAGTGAAAAGTGCTACATTTGACTGACAGAATGACCAAAAGGTGTGTGGGGTGGGTGGATACACACCTTGTATGATAATGTGTTTGACATCAGCCCTTACAAAAACAATGACTATTTAAAATTAAAAACATCTGTCTTCACTGAAAATAACCTTTTAAAAACTTCCATGTATTCCTGACTATCCACATCCATTAAATCTCCAGCACCATACAGGGTAGGTCTTTGCTCTAATATTGTGACCTATGTGAGACAATTCTGATAATAAAACTGAATAATAGTCAACCACACACATTCCTAGCATTCACTTTCAAAGGCAAAAAGCAAAGGAAAACAGGTTTTTCTACCTATCGTCTTCTACAGAAATATTACAGTGTCAGTATAATATATGGAATCTAATAGACTACATGGGATTTTATAACATGCACTGAGACCTTTGGAGAACATAGGAAAGTGCATTAAACTGAATCATAAAGCTTGTCTTGGTCTGTTAGTTCAGTGTGTTTATACTGACTGGCAACAGTTCTTCAAGATTTGATATGGGAGTGTTTCCAGAGACATGCCAATGGTCAAATTTATACTGTTTTGCATGAAATAATGTTCTCTACCAGTGAGATACAAGCTGTTTCTATTTTTTTCCTTATGAATCTGTTTTTAATTCCCTCCCCATTTTTCCTAGTGCTAAATTGCACATTGTAGAAGATGAACATAAATGTGTCGTAACCTTCTCCCTCCTTTCTTATGTTGTCCTCTCTGTAGGTCTTGCAGACACACTATTATCTTTGTGCTAGCTCACACAATCATAAAATATTTTTCCTGTGTTCCATAAACCCCATAACTAACTAAGGGGCTAAACACACTGGCTTGAAGCACTGGCATGGGGCATAGTGTTTGGGCAACACATACCCTAAAGCCGCCCCCATGACTGAAGAGCAGGCAGCATCACAGCATTCCTTTAGCATGGTGTTTATATGCCATGTGCTGAAAGAAGTGGTGAGAAGTGCTGCTGTGGCAGCAAAAGCACCTTTTTGCCAGCTCTAAAAGGAGCAGCATTTTGTTGCCTTTTTTTTTTGAACCAGCAAACTGCTGGCTCAGGGCTGCAGCATGTGGTTGCCGTAGCTCCAATCCTGAAAGGGACAGCAGGATGCTGCTCTATCAGGGCCATCTCTTTTGCCCCAATGAATATCTGAACATTGTAGTCAAACAGTATTGCCCTCCAGTGGCTTACTTTCATGATCAATGCCTAAAAACGATTCAGCCATTCCCAGGAGCATTTCTAGTTTCTATTCCATCTAAATAAAAAGCCCTTGAAATAAAATGGTACACTATGGCCCGTTATAAATGGGCACCCTAGGACGGACTCAGTCCGTGCTAGGGTTAGAAAGGGGCGTCTCTTTCAGACGCCCCTAACCCTACCACGGACTGAGTCCGTAACAAATGGCAGCGGCCGTTCCACATGGCCGCTGCCATCTTGACGTAATGGACGCTCTGCATCCGCACGTCGCACCCTGGAAATGATGCCGCGAGTGCGCAACTAGCACCTCATGGCATCTTTTCTGGGGAGCAAGAAGGAGCGTGATTTTCGCACTCCTTCTTTGCTGCGTCCGGGAACCGCGCCGTTTGGCTGCTGTGGTTCTCGGACGCAGCAACCAGCAGCGGCAGCAGACCGCCGCATTTCAGCGGACTGTAACCCACCACAATTTAAAAAAAATTCTTAGGTTTCAGCACATATGGTACTATATGCTTTATTTACCTATACATATAGTAGTATCTGCAAACCCAACGTCTCACCTGTTTACATGTTCCTTTAGATATTGTCCTATGACCTTCAAAAACCTAGAGCTGATCTAACTCATTTTATGTACAATTCCCAGATACCTACAGAAGGTTCTAATGCCTCCCAATCCTATTTCTAGAGGTATAAAACAAGACAAAGGGCTACAACTTTAACTAAAAACCCACAACTACCTTGAGGACATAGAAGTGTCAAGAACTTAAACAGTCTTAAACAGGTTGCTGTAGAGGATTTTGTGGGCTGTTGCATGTAGTGAGTCTCTGCCTATGTCATTTATCATCAGGCTATATGTGACCTAGAATCTTGGAAATTGAGAGGTCAGAATGAAGTAGCTAGCCTCCATGCATAGAAGCAAATCTCAGCATCAGACCTTTTAAATTTTCACATAATCAAAGGAGTGGTGAGACCAGTATATCTCACTCCTCACAAGTTTACTTAATTAAAAAGAGATCTCCAAATAGGACCATAATTGTACAAGCATAAAAATGTTATGCTTCTGTATGCCGTACCAGGGTAAGCTTAGATTCACTTGTTCTACCTGTACACTAGCAAAGGTATACCAGTACGAAATAATTTATTGGCATGGTTCAGAATTCCTGATCTCTGTAAGATTCTTGAAGTTACAGTGCAAAAAACATTTTTTGTACTCTCTGTGAAATGCTATTGGGCAAGGCATGCATGAGTGAATGGGGTGGTAGTACAAAACCAACACCTTCTCTGAGTAAGAATAAGGTTTCAGTGGTATCTATCCAATGATACAGAGAAGGGACAATGAAAGAGAATATTTAATGCTGTCATATTATAGTTCGAAAAAAACTATTATATTATAGTTTGAAAGAAACATACTGCTGGTACAGCCTGGCAAAAAGAACTGGCTTCAGAGTGGTGTGGGGGCATGGCGTCCACACACCTTACATCCTGACACCATCCTAAGCTGGCATCATGCAGCCTGCCCAACCAGATGACAGGCAGCGTTTCGGCAGCATTGTGTTTAGATGCCTCATACCAAAGAATCACTGAAAAAACACCACTGTGGCAGCATAGGCACCCTTTCTGCTGCTCCTTTTTGTGCTTGGAAAAGGCCAGATTGGGTCCGTGGCATGTGGTTGCTGTGGTCCTGATCCAGGATGCCACCCCTTCAAGGCCACCTGTTTTTGGCCATAGTTAGACCCGGAAGAGACTGGCATAAAAAGCTGGGTTCCAACTGGCTGGGGGAGGGGAGGGGTGCCGTACAGATGAAACATGCCCCCAAGCTGCCTAGAAGCTGCCTGGCCATTTACATGGGAGTCAGCTTCCAAGTGCGCTGGCCCTGTGGTGTTTATACACTGCACACTGCAGCAGTACCTTAAAGCCAGCTTCTGGCTGCAGTGAGGTGAAAAAGCTGGCTTTTTGCTAGCCCAAAAAAGGAGCGACTCTTTGCTGCTCTTTTTTAGGCAAGCAAAAAGGCAGATTGAGACTGCAATGTGTGATTGCTGCAGCCTCGATCCACCTTTGAAAGTGGTGGCTTTAAGCTTCGGGGCAGTCTATTTCATCCCTAAGGGGGTTGCAAGAAAAAATAATAATGGCACAAACAGTAAGCAACTACATCTATGGCTTTTCTACAAAGAAAAAGCTGATGTATAAATGTTACGACTTTCAGCAATCTTTATAGACTTGGCCTACTTCCTGAACTCTATGAAAGCTTATGCTACAACTTACTTCACTCAGTTAGTCTCAAAGGTGCTAAAAGATTCCTTTGCATAGTGATATTCTAGACTAACATGGCTATGTCCCTAACTTCCACCGTCAGGGAAAAATTATTTCTGTTGCATGTGGGTGGTGGATAACTCATGGGAAGAAGTGGTTTTCAGGCTGATCAAGCAAAAGCAACCACAACTACAGTGGGCTTGACCATGCAAGCAAATCTAGGAAGGATACATAATTATCAGATTAAAAATTCTGCTTAAACTAAAATTCTGTGAGCCATGTAATCATATTTAATTCCACTCAGTGCTTCCATGGTTTTTATACATCATAGTAAGAAAAAAAATATTCTAAAACTATGGAAATATTATGTAAAGGAATGCTATGGGGGGAAAACTGGCAAGAATTGGGGGAAATGGTCAGACAGAAGGTTTAAAAGCATAACTCTGTATTACAGAGTCTGCTATAAAATTAATTGACGTTCTAACCAGAACACAAGTAGCTCTGTATTTAAGGGAGTAATGTTGTAGTCTATAAAATATGCCACTACTGTGGATGTCTGTACTTTATTTTATGGATTAATTCTAACTATCATTCTGTGTATTAATGGCTGGCATGAAAGAAGGGATGTCTTTTTAAAAAAAAAATTGGTTTTAAAAGTTAATGCACTATCCAAGAATCAAGAAAGCAGGGCTGGCTTCTAGAGGTACATGTCTTTTTCTTCATTCTTTATTTCTACATCTTGCAAGGAGAGAGGAAGGGAGACAGGGCTGAAGATGAGGGAGACTGTAGCAGAGAAGTGGGAAAGCAAGTTAAGAAGGGCACCACCGGCAGAAGACTTTAAGAGGCTGGGAGAAGGGAGAGTGAAGATGGTGACAGTAAGAGGATAAGATAGGGAAGGTGGCTGTGACAGTGGTGGAAGGAAAGGTGGGGAAGAGGAAGGGAGGCTGTCTCAGTAATGAGAGGACAAAGCACAAGGATGGAATGGATACTTTATCAGTGGGCAATTCAGCAGCAAACTACACCATCACTTGCTTTTGTCTGCAACAAAATATGTCAAGATTATTTCCAGAAAACATACAAATAATAGCTATTTTTTAGCAACTGCTGCAGAGCCATTGCTGTTTTCTTAGAACTTTTAAGTGAACTATAAATGCTAAAGTATTTTCAATTACATTTCAGCATAATTATCTGGGACCCTGTCAAAAAAACAAAAAAGAATCTGTTAACAAAGTCCTTGTCTGGGACTCTGGTGGGATCTAGTTGCTGCGGGAAAGTGGCGCCCTCCGGGAAGGAGCTCCATTTCAGAGCTCCTTCCGGCACCGCTGTTATGCCGCCACAAGTGGCCTGATGCGGAGCGAACACATCATGCCCGTGCCGCACCATTTGGACACAACACGTCCGTGACGTCATAATGGTGGCACCTGTGTATGCAGGGCACCACCATTATGCCACCGCAGCTACGTGTTAGGGTTGTGAGGTGTCTGTAAAGGATGCTCCAAGGCAACCCTAGCATGCACTCAAGCCAGTGCAAAGCGCCGGTCTGGATAGGACCTCTTTTTAAAAAAGCAGCTGCAAAATAATATAAATAATTAGCAAATCTAAACTTCGAAGAAATCTTTCAAGAAAATATATTTTTATTTTGTTAAGATGTGTTTATATTAAGAAATCTTGTACAATTCAAAGCTGGACATATTTTAAAATCAAAATGCCCAGCCTCACTCATGAAATAAATCACTGGTTTGATGCATACCAGATAAAAAGCTGTGACTATGAAGAAAATCTATTTTCCCCTTCAAATGAGATCTGTTGAACTCAAATGACACTGAATTCAATAGAAGTCTATTGACTTTAGTCAAGGTATAAATAATATTGTCACAAAAGCATATGAAAAGGAATACATTATTTGGATTTAATTGTGCAAACTTAAAAATGAGGTTTTGTACAAATACTAATCTTTGGTTTAAAAAAGAAGCAATATATAAAGTTATCAATACACTATTGTCAATATGAAAGAATAAGCTTCTTCTAGATAGCTAAATCTGACATATTTGATTGGAAATTTCAGCAGGAATAGAAGAAAGCTGATAAACAAAATAACCATTCATATTCCTGAAATCATTCTCATAGAAATGTGTGGTTATATCTACCAATGCTGGGATGCGAACTATATGGCTCCCTAGATGTTGTGAAATTGCAACTCCCAGCATTCCCCATTATTGCCCCTGTTGGCTAGTGCTACTGAGAATCTCAGTTCAGCACCATCTGAAAACTATAGAATTCCCACCCTGATCTACAGCTGCAGTACTCTTCTGTCTTTAGTTGGTCCCTGTGTTCTGCTGTTTCATATACTGAAATATTTTGGCTAGGGCTCCTGAGCATGGCTTTAATGCAAAATTAGATATCTGAGTTTTAGATCCCCCCCCCCCAAATATTGTCTTTACTTCAGGTTTAAGGAAGAGCAAAGAGAAAATTAATAATTCAGGGACTCTTTCTTTGAACTTTTATATTTTCTTTGTTATTGAACAATCAAAGGAAATGCTTAACCCAGTTGATACATGAAGACTAAGAAGTGTAGTGCACAGCAAAATAAAGCGACTTACCACTCCCGATTTCAAGCCAAATTCAAGCAGTCCCCTGGTTTTATTACATAGCTTTTGCCCGCAAAACTGCCATCTGGTTACAGCCCAGCTCCAATACTGGTCTCTGAACTCACTTCGGAGGCCATTTTTCAATGTCGGGAGGACGTCAATGGGAGTGACACCATGAATTACTGAACTGGGTGATGCCTACCCTAGTGATGCCATTGCCTCTCAGACCAAGCACAGAAACAAATGGAATATGAATGTGAAAATCTTTAAACATCTATGCTTGTGACTTTTCATAAATAGGTGTATAATAACATCTGCACATTTAAATAATGCACTCAATTATTTTGTGTGTACATTTCTAATTAAAACAAATACATTTTAATGAATAGAAAATGTGTCTATTAATGCTTTATCATATCAAAAATTCACACTAAATATATAGACAGGTTCTTTAATGTCAAAAAGCAACAACATACACACAATGAACTGGGAGATGGGTAAAAGGAAAAGGTAAGTATCTGTAGAAAAAGATTTGACAGATCTTCCTCCATTCTACACAAATTCTACAGTTTCCTGGTAAATACTTAAATGACATACAGCTAACAATGGTCTGCTATGCACTGCCCAAGATGACATACCAAAACAGATTCTACCACGGGGGGAAATGAGCTTCTCTATCTCCCTATATTTGTTGGAGTCATTGCTCTGGTGCTATTCCAGCTCTGAGATCAAATAGCTTACAGTAGGAGGAGCTGAAGCATTTCATTAATATTTCAAACATTATTTTCAGCATAAAACAGGTTGCATTTGTTTAAATCATGACACTTAAAATAATCATTTAAATTGTCAAGAAAAAAAGGACACGTTTAAATTATTAATTATAATTAATGCATTTTCTGAACAAGAATGCATACTAACTGATTGAAACAATTAAGACATATTACTGCATTGCAGAAAAGGACCTATGAGGGGGAGAGGACTACACAAATCTTGCCTTTATACTCCTGGGAACATACTGAGCCTTATGGCTTGTATTTAACAGCTGCATATAACTGAAGTGTCCACTCTTGTAAATCCCTTGCACCTACAGCAGAATGCTTTAAAGACTACACTCCAAACTTACAAAAACTGTTTACCCCAAATATAGTAAAAGTATGTTGAATATATTTTATACCATTAAATTGAAATGAGAATTAACTATTTGGACATTTACAAATCTTTCCTTAATTTCCCCTTACCCAATAATTAGATATTCCCCTTCCTGTATGTTAAAATGGGTACTGTAGTTTTCTAGCAAAATAATAATAATAATAATCTTATATTTATTAGGTAGGCAGTTGTAATTATTCAATGCCACTATCTGGCCAAATTCTACAGCTGCCAAAAAATTCCACACATTGTTAAAGGTTTTACCAGTTATACCACTTAAAAGGTTCTGTGATGTAGTGGCGGGGTACAGACCGCCGCTTTGTGGCGGTCTGCCGCCGCTGCCAGTAGGTCCGCGGGGGAGCCGGAGCCTTCACACGGCCCGACTCCCACGCGGACCGAAAAAGAAGCTCCAAAATGGAGCTTCTTTTTAAGTCGCGTTTGCAACGTAGCGAGGCGCCAGGGGCTCGCTCGCTATGTCACAACGCCCGCGACGCGTACGGACGCTCAGCGTCCGATACGTAAAGATGGCGGCGCCCGTATGAACAGGGCGCCGCCATCTTGTACGTATTCAATACGTACTAGGGTTAGGGGGGGTGCGGAAGCACCGCCCCTTCCTAACCCTAGTACGTATTGATGACGTACTATTTGGCGGTCTGTAAACCGCCATTATTATATGGCTGTAATCCTGAAACCACCTGGTCATGAGTAATTCCATTATAGCAGTTGGATTATTTGTGGTCAGTTCATAGATAGGTGGGTGCTTACTTATTATACATTCTGAACTGTTGACCTGGATATATACTTCTATTAATTCAGTTTTTGTTTTATATGTTGTAAAATTAGTATAAAACCAGAATTATTTTTCCCAAGAAGTAGACTGATGTATCACATTATGAATAGTTGCAGCTTAGCAAACTTGTAATAATAAAACATCTTCTTTAGTTCTGCTGTCCTTTGAGATATTTTTCATGACTGGGCTTTAATGAATTAATCATCAACTACAAATAAAGCAATACATAATCTCTGCAATTCATTATCAATTATTGTTGGCATTATGGTGCTAAATAACGACACCTCATTTAAAACATGAAATGAGTCCCATTGATTCTTTTATCTTTATAATTCAAAGGGACAGTCCCATTAGGTTTTACTATAGAGCCCCCCCCCCAAATATATCAAACACAATGCTAGTACAAAATCTAACTTAATTTTTGTAGGAATACCTTAATACTACCAAAAGAAAGGGTTGGCTTTATTTTTTATAGTTAGTATTTTAAAGGAGTTGGATCCTAGACATACATTTTCACTAGAAATTAAAAGGAATATAAACAAATCAAATCAGTTAGATCTTATGTAATTTCTTTTTTTTCCCCATAATGCAATATTTCGATTGCAACAGTTACCTCACAAATATGTGACAAGAAAGTCTCATTATAAGCAAATCTCATTCTACAATGAGAATGTCACTCTGTCCACCGATACTTCTCTTAAATTTAATGAGAAGAATTAAATTAAAATTAATTAAAATTAAATTCTTGCCTCAAGAAGAAGAACCCTCCCTCCGTACCTACTGTCATCATCAGACCTGGGAGGGAGTGAAAAAGACAGGCCCAGTTCCATCAGGTCTAGCTATGAATTCTGTAACTTGTGTCACTCTCTTTTATCTTATTATATTGTATATTATTGTATTATCTGTATTTTTATTGCTGTAACCCACCCAGATTCCTTGTGATTGGATGGGCTATAAATAAATAATAATAATTATTACTATTACAAAATCTAACTGCCTACCCGTAACTAATATATTATTGTATCCAGGAGCACCTTTTATACTAAGTGCAGTAAGTCCACTTCTTGAAATGGACTGTAGACTGTGTCTACAAAAACCTATTTCAGACATTTCTTTTTCCCAATTAGTCTCATAGGTGTTTATGGATTCCTTTATGTTTTTAATATATCAACAATATTGTATTAAAAAAACCTAAAATCTGGAAAAAATATTGTTCACTATGATTGCTGTCCTGGCTGTGGAACCAAAATGTATATCTCATAACATATAGTAAAATTACATATATCATTTTAAAGAATGGCATGCAATCCATGAATCAAAATTAGCTGAGAATAATATATATAAAAATGTAAAACAAGCTGGTTCAGTCAAAATAGAGTGTTAGGAATAACGAACTGACCAAATATACTACTCACATGTAGAATGAAACCAGCAATGACAATACAATGTGATTATGTATTCCTCCTGCTCCTTATTGCTACACAGTTACACACAAGTAGGCGTCAAGAATAGGACTATACCTGCTTGCAGCTACTGGCCTTAATTTTCTTCCCTACATGTGGATTAGAAACACAAAACAGTGTAGAGGCACAGATATTCAGGGCACTACCTAGTTAAAACTTCCCTGACTGTATTAACAAAACCTATGCCATACAAATCTGTATGAGCCTGGGCACTTTTAGAAAGCCCATGTAGGAGTGGAATCAGTAACCACTTATGGGGACTCATCTTACATACCATGCACTCATTCAATGAACAAAGTGCCACTTGCAACTACAGCTATTTTGTGTGCAATTCATACTATTCTCAAATTGAACTGTATAGGCAAAAATGAACAATTTCTATAGTTTGTGTGTCTCATTTTCTAGGCTTCAGCATAGCAATCAATTTTATTCTTGAATAAAAGACTATGTTATGTCTGGTTCATGTTTTCTTCCTACCATAAACAGTCATAAACTGCCACACAATGGTCTCTCTAAGTATCCATTTTCCCTGGAATTAATGTTCTTTCATGTCCTCAAGATGAGCTTTTGTCAAAATGTTAATTGGGCCATTTCTCCCAGACTACTGAATACACAAAATTCACACTTAAGTGTCAATTTAAAATTTGCAGAAGACTGGTACTTGACATACAACTCAGCAAGGAATTTGCTAGTTTATTTACTTCATTTAAATAACAATGAAGAAATGCCAGTATCAGCTTCTAGGTCAAGTTGCTGTCACTGAAAAAAGATTCACACAATAAAACTGCAACATATCATGGAGAAAATTTGTGACAGCTAGCAAGGAGGTATTGACATGGAAAAGTCTGAATTGTGTGTGTGTGTGTGTGTTTAAAAATAAAAGGAGGTGACAGTTTTCTTCTCTAAATCATCATGCCTGAAAAATAGGATGGTAGGATTAAGCACAGAAGTCAGATGTATATTGTATTGTATCTTATAAAAGTTGACTGCACTGTGTTTAACTGTTTTAATGTTTGAAATTATATGTTTTATTTTTGTATTTTATTGTTAGTGTTGGGCTGTAATCCCGCCTCGATCCCCCTGGGAGAGATGGGAAAATATAAATAAATAAATAAATATTATTATTATTATTATTATTATTATTATTATTATTATTATTATTATTATGAAAGTAACTATGAACTTTACTGCATTGCCCCAGGAACGGGCCACTAGCGTTCCAAAAGGGAACATTCTGGGGACGCGAGGCAGCGGGGAATGGATTTTACCACACATTTGGTACACTGCCGCTGCTGCCGAGCATCCCCGTCCCATTCCAGATGCATCCCAGAGGGGATGATTTTCGGGAACGCTTCTCAAGCGTTCCCAGAAATCGCCCCATGGGGAACACTTCCAGAATGGGATGGGAATGCTTGGCAGTGGTGGCAGTGTTCCAAGTGTGTGGTAAAATCCGTTCCCCACTGCCTCCCGTCTCCAGAATGTTCCCTTTTGGAACGCTAGTGGACCATTCCTATGTTTACTCCCACAGCTCCATCTGTTGATAAGTCACCCAGGACTGCCCCCCCCCTACATACACACAAAGAAGTCCAGAAACAAGAACTGGTATTACCAGTCACAGCTGAGTGGTGCTGAATGGGTTTGGTTCTGGAGCTTCTGGTCTTGTGTGTTCGTGGGAGAAGAGAGAAATGCCCTTGAACATGCCTAATATCATATAACCAGATTACAGCAAAGTCTTTGATTGTTTAGATCATGAAAACCTATGGATTGCTGTTAAAGAAATGGGTGTGCCACAGCATTTGATTGTCCTGTTTTAGACAGGAGAAGAGGATACCATCTGGACAGAATACAGAGAAACAACTGTTTCCAGCAGGCAGGGCTACATCTCATCACCTTATCTGTTTAACTTGGAGGACAAAAATATCATACATAAAGCAGGACTAGACTTGGAGTAAGGAGCTGTGAAAATTCAAAGAAAGAACATCAACCAAATTAAAATAATGGCCGCAGTTGATTCACATGAATCAATAATGATGAAGACACAGAAATAGTTCATGATTTTCTCTTCCTTAGCTCAGAATGGAGACAGCAATCAAGAAATCAAAAGAAGGATAGGACTTGGAAGAGGAGCTATGAAGCAACTAGGCATGATTCTGAAGTATAATGATATATTATTGAATACTACAGTTAGGATGGTCCATGTCACTGTATTTCCCAAAAGGATCCCACTGAGTATATCATACCTGAACTCTTTCTAGAAGCCAAGATGACTAAACTGAGACTGTCATATTTTGCCCATATAATGAGAAGAAAAGTTATCATTGTACAGTGGAAACTCACCTTACGTGGGGGATCCATTTCAGACCCCCCTGCATAAGGCGAATTCCGCCTATGCTCCAGCTCTATTCATTTGAATAGGGCTCGTGTACGTGGCAGTGTGGCTGTGTGTGTGCCCCACAGGCGCATGCCCTATTCATTTGAATGGGACGCACTGCCCCTTGTGCCCCACATGCTCTCCGCGGCTTGAGCACATACGCTCAAGTCTGCGTATAGTGCGCCAACATATAACATGGATGCACTGTAGTTAACTGCCATCAAGTCAACTTCGACTTATGGTGACACTGTGAATGAGAGATCCCCAAGTCACTCTAAAGTCTTACAGTTTCAGAGGTGTGGCTTCCTTGATATCAATCTGGAATGTGGTCTTATTATTTTCCTAGTGCCTTCTACCTTACCTAGCATGATTGTCTTTTCTTGTGAGTTTAGTGATATGACCAAAGCACAACAGTCCCAATTTAGTCTCAAAACAGATGGGCAGATGGGAGTGGATTCTGGCCGCTCTGGGGAGTGGCATTTAGATGACACATGCTTCCAGAACAACTGGAAGCAACCCTGCACCGAGGTCACGTAAGGAGGCCCAAAACCAGCCCCAGAAGGAAAAGATCTTTTCTGCTCCTATTTGGGGCTGCAGGAGGAGGCATCCTCGGGGCCACAGTATGTGCTCTGTGGCCCTGGGGCAATCTGGCTGGGAGAGACTTCTAGCTGCTCTTTCTTGCCCATCTGCTTCACCCCTTAGTTATCTTGGCTTCTAAGGAAGAGTTCAGGCTTGATTTGCTTTAGGAACCATTTATTTGTCTTTTTAGCAGTCCACAGTATCGTTAGAACTCATCTCCAGCACCACATTTCAAATGATTTGATTTTCTCCCTTTCATCTTTGTTCCCTGGATAGCTTTCACAACCATACATAGAAATGGAAAATAGGGCTCACTACAAAAGACAACAATAATTAACGAAGAAGAAGGCAGCAGGACAAGAGAAAAACAAGAATCCAGATGGATCCACTCAATCAAAGAAGCCACATCCTTGAATCTACAAGATTTGAGCAGAGCGGTTGATGATGAGGGTTTGAAGGTTTCTCATTCATAGCATCACCATAAGTCAAAGTTGACTGTTGGCAGTTAATAACAACAAATTATTTTTGCACATTGTTATAATGGCGTGTCTTACTTTTTTGTCCCTGAACTGTAGTTTTGAATCACAGATTATGTTCGAGACCAATACACCACTGGCAGTGTGTAAAGCCCATAAACATAAGGTAGTTTCTGGGAGAATGGGAGAAAAGTCACATCAGGAGGTAGTATGGTAGTGGTAGTAGCCACTGCCACCACCCTCCTTTTGTGAAACTTGCCTTCCTATGACCACAAAGGCACAGTAACTAGCTTCTAGCTGCAAGGATTCTTCTCCTGTTGATTCACCTAAGTGGCATTATCTCTGTGCCTGTACATGCACACATACATATCATTACACATATCATTGCATATTACTTAGCTTTGGATTTAAGGGCAATAAACTTGCCATCAGAGCAAATATAACCTGTAGTGAGTCTGTTTTCATTATAATCCTTTTAAGAATAGGAAACTACTAACTATTTTGCATGAAAATGAACTAAAATCTGAGAGCAGTTTTGTGAGAATGTAATCACCATGTGCTGAATAAAAACAACATGAAGTTGAAAATTAAAGTTTAATTGTTGCTTGCTGTTCTTAATATTTCTTTCCTTTCTTGTACTATGTGATAAAGTTTTAGTGCAATGACTGGAAATAGGAGAAAATTGTTAGTCCAGGTTTTCTCACTAGCACAAGACACTGTGGTTTGTGTCATTGTGGTAGACTGTTTTCAGAAAAGTAATGCTTGTACTTTAAGCCCTTTTCTTAGATCAAGAGTGGGAAACTATGGAAAGTCTGGTGACCTTAAATTTAGTTTTACTGTTTTGTTATTGGTATTTTTGTTTCATATCCCACCTTTCCCCCAATACTGAGTTAAAAGTTCTATCGTTAAATATAGTTAAAAGGTCATAAATAAAAACATATTAAATGTTATTATTAAAATGTTACAGAATTAAAACCATTTAAAATGTATTAATTAAAAACAAACAAATAAAAATGAAACCTAGAAAAATAGCACACTGTTAAAACCCTAGCAGTTAATTCCTAAAAGTGTGTTGGAACAGAAAATGTTTCACTTGCTGGCAATAAGACACAAAGATATCAGTCTGGCTTCCCTACTGAGGGAGTTTTAAAACCTGGGAGTAGCTACTGAGCAGACTCTTTCTTTATGCTGAGGTCTTCCACATTCCTACTCTGCTTTTTAAAATTCCTGATCGGCAGTACTGAATGCTACTTTGGCTGATAGGAAGATTGTAGGTGAAAATAAGAATTAAGTATTGTAATTGAAATAGATTTGTACCAAGTCTTTTTGCACCAGTAGTTTGCTAACTAAGGCATGGGACAGACTGCCTGATAAGGGCGGCCTGCCAGCGGCCTACTTTCCTCCAGAGGGAACCCACAGCCGCCAAACTACGCGGCTTCCCTTCGGAGGAAAAAGAACCTGAGAAAAGCAGGTTCTTTTTCCACTGCAGGGCAGACGTAATGAGTGTGCCAATGGCACACTTGTTATGTAAGTGACATGCGGCGACATGCGGACACCTCACGTTGCTTATGTCACAATGGTGCCAGTACACTGCTTGTTGGCGGTATGTACCGCACCTAGGTTTATTGCTTTGAGCTCTTCATAAAACCAAGAATTATCACCCAGGTCATCTCTCCTTTCCACAGATCAAGAGAGGTATCAACAGGATTATAAGACACAGCAGCTAGAAAGTTCACCAAGAGCTCAGGAATAGTTCCAGAACTATTTGGGTCTGTGGGTAGAACATTTTAAAATGTACCCCACTCCTAAAGAGATTTACTCTCTCAGCCAATTTAAATCCCATTTAGTGAAATGCTCATAAAACTGCATTATCTATAGATCACCTTATCCTTACTACTAAAACAATCCCCCCCCCCCCAAAATGGATCAAGAGTGTACCCAGCCACATAGGTAGGGCTTGACAGTAATGTTGCCATGGAACTCATGAAATCCTAAACTGGTCCTTATGATAAGGTCATAGCATGTATGTTAAAATCCCCATTCACTTTGTTGATTAATCACTTAGGGCGTGAACAGATGGGTATTTTGCATTGGTCTGGGCCTGAGCTAGGGTTGCAAGGGCGCTGAGCGTTTACATGCTCAGCATCCCTACCACAGATGCTGGCTGCCATCATGGACCACGCCCATCCATACGGGGCATGCCATGATGACGTCCATGCAGCACAGTGCCCAAACAGTGCCACACCACATGGACATCATCATGGCATGTGGGCAAGCAAATGGCACCCTGCGCATGGCCTAAAAAGAACCCGCTGGGAATTGGGGTTTTTTAAGGCATCCTGGAGGCTGCGGAATTTGGTTGCCACGGTCTCCATCCAGGGCAGAAAGGGCCAGCATCTCGCCGCCGCTTTCTGACAAGCTGCATAGCCCCTACGTCAACAAAGATTACGTGACAGCCTCCATCAGCTCAATCGGACAGACTTTTTTTTTTGTAGTGAGATGGAAAAAAAATAGAACAGAACCTCAATCTTTCAACTTTATTCTGAGAGCAGGTACTGATGTTTATATTTTGGAGACTGTAAGGTAGCTCAAGAGGGAAATATCACTTCAATGCCATCTCTCTGTCTGTTGAATATTGTCTGTTCCTGTACATTTGGTGGGCACCTCAGTTCGAGGTGAAAGTCCTCCATCTTCACCCAGCTAGGATTCAATCACACATGCTAATTGAGCTTGTTCATTCAGGGGCAAATCTTAGACTCCCTGACATAGAATATTTTCTGTACCTGTAGAGGTTGAGAATCCTTTATCCAAAAATTTAATGTCTAAAATGCTTCAAATCCAAAACTTTTTCATGGGTAGCTAGATAGTAGCATCTTTGCTTTTTGATGGTTTGATGTACACAAACTTTCTTTCATGCACACAATTATCAAAACATTGCATACAATTACCTTTTGGCTATGTATAGACTTGGGTCCCATTTCCCAAGATAGCTTATTATGAATATACAAATATGCAAAAACCTGAAAAATTTGAAACATTGAATACAATTGCCTCAAGTATTTTGGATAAGGGGTACTCAACCTGTAGTAGCACCTCAGTTTTAGACTCTCTCTGAAATGAAGTCAGGCTGACTACATATTTACTTAGGCCCGTTCCAGACGGGCGTAAAGTACGTATCCAGTACGTACTAGGGTTAGGAAGGGGTATCACTTCCTGACGCCCCTAACCCTAGTACGTACTGGATCTGTACAAAACGGTGGCGTCCGTTCCACACAGGCGCCGCCATCTCAATGTAGCAGATGCACAGCATCTGTACATCACGCCCCGGATGTGACGCTGCGAGTGTGCATTGGGCTTCTTTTTGCTCCACGAGGGTGCCACACGGTACAGAAGCTGCGGCTCCCTTGCAGAGCAACCGGTGGTGCCCACAGACCGCCACTTTTAGGCGGTCTGTAACACGCCTTAGTTTTCAACAGGCTTTAAAAACTATTTTGACAGGTCTTTGGCCATTAAAATGCTTTTCAGTTTGTTTTTGAAGAATGTTTCTGATATGTTTTGCTTTGTACATTTTTATACATTGTTTTGTGGGTTTAAAAATACTTTGAATATATAAATAAGTAAATAACAAAAGCCTAGAACTATAAAATGTCATTTTATTATTTTGATGTTTTAGATCAGGGTGGACAATATGTGGCTCTCCAGATATTATTGCAGTGCAACTTCATTAGCCAAAACAATCACAGCAATGGAAAAGAAATTAGATAGATTTACATTCCTTATGAATATGTATGTATGTATGTATGTCTTTTAGAGCTTCCACAATTCATCTCTGGATGGGATTTCCAAACTCACACTTTCCCCATCCCTATTCTAAGACATAACTACAGGTGGCATTCAGATATTTTGCTGGATGTGTGTATGTTTGAAAGAGAGAGAGAGAAAGAGAGGGAGAGAGAAGAAATTTAAAAGTCTTTGACACAGAAAAATATAATATATTTCTTCAAACATATTTGAAACTACACTGATCTTTTGGCTACAGGATTCTCTATACATCTTATTGTTATGTAAATGTCATTCAGCAGAATAGGGGTACACAACTCGAGAATGCACATTTGCTACTGCACTACAACTCCCATTACCCCACCCAAGCATAGCTAATGGGAAGTGATGGGATGACTTGCAGTCCAGAAACATTTGGAGGGACCCAAGTTGCTAACCCTTGCTGCAGATTTCACTCAATTCAAAATATATTTTCATAAAGGTATTCACTTTATGAAAATATATTTTGAAGTGCTTTGTAGGTAAAGACTAATTTGTAATTTTTTGGGAAAATTACTACTGCTTCAGTGTAGTTGGGTGCTTACAATATTAAAGAATATTTTTAGGCAAATGATTACCCTGTGTAGACAAATTTCAAAAGTTCCTGATCTGTATCAGATGCCTAAATACATGCTAATTTTGAGTCTGAGCTAAGATGCAGAGGAAAATGAGATGTGAAACATTCACTGTATATGCACCTCCTGCTACAATGGATGACTCTGAAACAAGGATTGCTTACTGAAATAACAAATGAGAGTGTTAATCCATATTCATTCTTCTTGAAAGCAATATAAAATAAAGATCTTTAAATGTAAAGCATTCATTAATCAGATTAACCATTTGTTAATATAGTTCATGGTCCATTAGAAATCTATTGTTTTTGTTTTTATTGTTGTTACTGTTATCATCATCATTATTTTGAAAACTCCCTTGAAATGCAAGTCATTATATTTTGCAACATTTGCTTAATATTTTTCAATTTATGTTCAAGGTGTCTGACAATAATGCCATTCTCTAGCATTATAGGCATTTCAAACATGTCTTTTAACTAGCAAATTATTTCCTAGAAAGAGAATACTGGAAATAAGGCAGCCCAAGTGATAAACTGAAGCACGTATTAAAATTTAATTGTAATTAATTACATACACACACCAGTGACCATGTTCACAACCTAACAGAACAGAAAAGGGTTTCTATTAAAATATACCAATGTGTTAAGGACAGATAATAATGCCAATTAATACAGGAGATGCTAAACACAAAATCAAGGAACTTCATCCACATGTACTGAATAGACTATTGTTAAATCTTTTAAAATTTAAACCTAGCATACGTTGCTCTCTAGTGGAATTTTCATGACATTGCAAGTATATGTTCATTATCAGTATTACTCTAATTCTGAGATGAAAAGATCTCTGTACAAAAACTGATGTAATTTCCAGAGCTTGGAAAAGTTAATTTTTGGGGACTACAGCTCCAGAAACCCTCAGTAAGGCCTGACTGGGGATTCTGGGACCTGTAGTCCAAAAGGTAACTTTTCAAAACTTTGTTTTTTACATAGCAAGACATGAGCTCAACAAGATATCTTCACTTATAGAATATACCGCCTGATCCTAGTGTATTCATCCGTAAATCTGTAGGTTAAGACAAACTACATTCTACCATATTAGAATAAACTAATTCTTGCATTCTAGCCTACTTGCAAATCTGTGAAGAGATAAAATTGTATTAATGATATATCATTTAAGGTTTTGTTATCATATTTAAGATATTGTTCATTAAAAATACTTTTGTTCAGTTTAACAGAAGAATGACACACATGGAATGAATTCTCTACTTCCAGAAGGAGAAAATGCACAATAAGGTTTTAATTTGTAAAAATGTAGGCTGAACATTTAATATTTAAGTCAAACTCAAAGGAAAGTGGGTCTCTTTCACCAAAATAATACTATCTGTGCATAAGAGTTAGTTAATGGCCATGATTTGAAATAGTATTCAAAAATAGTGTTGGGGGATTAAGAAGGTGGGCAAATTGTTTTTGTGTGTTCAGTGGTCACAGAAAGCTGACTGACAAAAGCAGTAGTTGTGGTGAGAATAGAAAAATGGGGGTGGGGGTGGGGAGAAAAGAAATAGAATGCAGTTGCCTAGAGGATGGCGTGACTGACTGATGAAAATACAAATCATTTTCATACTGGTCACTTCTCTCCAGGATGAAAAGGAGCCATTATTGAGCACCCTTTGGGTTCAGCCAGTTAACCAATTACAAATCCATGTAACAGTTACATTGTCTAGCCCACATTTTACTAGCTTGTTTGCAAGAATGTCATGGGGAACCCTGTCAAAAGCCTTACTGAAATCTAGATATACTATATCCACAGCATTCCCTTCATCTACCAAGCTGGTAATTTTATCCCCCCCCCCCCCAAAAAAAAAGAGATTAGATTTGTCTGACGTGACTTCTTTCTCTGAAACCCGTGTTGACTTTTTGTGATTTTGGAATTACATCTAGATATTCACAGACTCTCTGTTTAATGATCTGTTCTAGAATCTTTCCTGGTATTGATGTCAGACTAACTGGATGATAATTGTTGGGATCCTCTTTTTTTCCCTTTTTGAAGATGGGGACAACGTTTGCCCTCCTCCAGTCTGCTGGGATGTCTCCTGTTCTCAGTTCTCAAAGATTATTGCCAATGGCTCCAATATTGCATTTGCCAGTTCTTTCAATACTCTTGGATGTAGTTCATCTGGTCCTGGAGACTTATATTCATTTAGATTAACCAGGTATTCCATTATTATCTCTTTACTTATTCTGTGCTGAAATTCCCCTATTCTGTCCTCTGCTCCATTATCCTCAGGTTGAGCACCCTTTTCCTTTTCTGAGAAGACTGAGGCAAAGAAAGTGTTGAGTAATTCTGCCTTTTCTCTGTCCCCTGTTAGCATTTTGCCATCTTCTCCACACAGTGGCCCTACCATTTCCTTCTTCTTCCTTTTGCTGCGGACATATCCAAAAAAGCCCTTTTTGTTGTTCTTAACCTCTTCAGCTAAGAAAAAAAAATTAAATAGCAATAGCATGTACATTTCTACACCACGTATCAGTGAACTCAGCACTCTCTAAGTGGTTTACAATCTGTAACCTAATTGCCCCCAACAAGCTGGGTACTCATTTTACTGACCTATAAAAGGATGAAAGGCTGAGTCAACCTTGGAATCCTGCCTGGGATCCAACTAACAACCTTAGCAATAGCAAGTACGTTTCTATATTGCTTACTGGTTTACAAAGTGTAAGCTAATTGTCCCCAACGAGCTGGGTACTCATTTTAGCAACCTATGGAGGATGTCAGGCTGGTGAGTCAACCAGGAACCCCTGGCTGGTATTGAACGCACAACCTTGTGGTTTGTGAGTGAGTGGCTGCAGTAACCACTGTGTCACCATAGCCCAAGAGTTCTCATACCTTGCATCAAATATTGATCAGAGCAGAGATTGCAGTCGAGAAATCATAAGAAGGCTAGGACTGAGAGGGGCAGCTATGAAAGAACTAGACAAGATCCTAAAGTGCAAAAATATAACTCAACATTAAAGTGAGGATTGTTCAACCATTGTTTTTCTCCTCAAAATGTGTGGATATGAGAGCTAGACAGTGGAGAATGCTTACAGAAAGAAAATCATTTCATTTGTGATATGATGCTGCAGAAGAGTGCTGAAGATAACGTGGACAAACAAATGGAAGA
The DNA here is from genome assembly GCF_019175285.1 of Sceloporus undulatus. NCBI lineage: Eukaryota > Metazoa > Chordata > Lepidosauria > Squamata > Phrynosomatidae > Sceloporus > Sceloporus undulatus. The sequence goes on along the minus strand of NC_056524.1, from coordinate 54,347,806 downwards.
CAAACAAGTGGAAGACAATGAAATGGGTTCTAGAACAGATCAAGCCTGAGCTCTCTCTGGAAGCCAAGATGACTAATTAGACTGTCATACTTTGGCCAAATCATGAGAAGGCCTGATTCATTAGAAAAGAAATTCCTTCTGGAAAAGGTAGAGGGTAGCAGGAGAGGAGGATCACATGCCAGATGGTTAGACTATGGGCCTGAGCATGCAGGCCCTGAGCAGAGGATAGGATTTTTTGGGAGAAGTTTGGATTTTTTCATCCATACAGTCATCATGAGTTGAGGTACTGTAAGGCAGTCAGCAATAACAAACTACAGGATCAGTTCCCTCCCGCTCACTTTTCTTTATGACGCTTACCCTTCTCTTCCAGAATAAGGGAAGCATTGTATGTATAAATAACATATATATTATGTAATTTTATATAGTATACATAATAATTTATGTATATTATGTAATTTTAAAGATACAGAAGTTAATACTTGTAATCTAGAACAACAATACTTGTAATCTAGGATAACAATACTTGTAATCTAGGAGAACAATACATTTTATACATGTGATCTAAAGGAAGGGATGGTTTGGATAGGGGCAGAAAGGAAACTGTGGAAATGGCCATCCCACCTGCTCCATGCAGGAGGCTGTGGAGTTGGGATGAGCTGTTTGCTGCCCTCCCACTGGGGGGAGACCAGGATTTAAACCATGCCATGGCAGGGCTGCCATGACCTACAGGCTGCTGGGGTCGTGGTTTGGGGCAAGTTTGGCATGTCACCTCCAGGCGTTGATCTTGCAGATGCTGCATTATTTCCACTTTATCAAACAGTCCTGGCCTGATGTGGCCATTGTGTGGTCAGCCATGCTCCCTCGACAGGAGTGGAGGTGTGGTGGTGACCTGGTTGTGATCAACAAGGCCAGATGGCTGGCTAACAGAGAAATTCATAGAGCTCTTGAGGCTGGGCTAGGCATTATTTGCCCCATCCCCAAATTGTCTTTCAAAGGCCTGAGCTCTACACAGCTGACAGCATTCACCTGTCTGACATAGGAAATGATATATTCTTAACGGATCTTCAAAATGGTCTTAAAGAGGTGCTCAGGGCCAAGTTGGGAGATAAGGGCTAAGCAGACGCTTGCCTATATATCTGGCATGAATTTTGGATTGGATCTCGGCAAGCACCATGGACACCATTTGGGTGGAAGGGACATTTCTAAAAACACCTCCATAGGCTTTGCGACCTGGGAGGTGGCAGAAAGAAATGGCCCTTAGGTCTGGCTGGAAGGAATATCCCGACTATAATATTTGTAGATTAGGAAGGGGGATTTCTGGTTAGACTTTCTAATGTGAGCGGCCAACCAACAACCCAATATTTGGATTGTCGTTGAGGGCTCAGATGTGATCATCCTTGATAAGCTGCAGAGGTAGTCTGCAACTTCTCCCACACTTGGTTTTGTTAAGGTATTAGTTGTAGTTCTGTTAAGAATTTAATAAATAGGTCAATAAATGGCCCTGTTTTACCCCATATATCTTGTGTTAGGTCTCATTATTCCAGGGGTTGGGTAGCAAATGGCATATTGTTATCAGTGGTGGCTAATGCAAAGGCTTAGGAAGCTGGGTATGTTTAATCTGGGGAACAGAAAGTTAAGATGAGACATAATATTCATGTCTCAGTATTTGAAGGGATGTCTTATTGAGGCAGGCTCAAGTTGATTTCTGCTGCTCCAGAGACTAGTACACGGAGCAATTGATGCAAACTACAGGAAAACAGATTCCACTGAAAACCTTAGAAAGAACATCCCAACAGTGAGAGCTGTTTGACCATGGAACACACTTCCAGAAAGTGTAGTGTATTCTCCTTCTTCAGAAGGTTTTAAAAAGAGGCTGCGTGGTCATCTGTCAGGAGTGTTTTGATTGTGTTCCTAAATGGAAGGGGTTGGACTGGATGGCCCCTGTGGTCACTTCCAGTTCTATGATTGTGTGTGTGTGTGTGTGTGTGCGCGCGCACATCCCCCCTCATAATTTATAGCAGAATACAAAATGTCAAATGAGAGGCAGTTGTGTGTAATCTGAGAGATACTGTAATGTAGTGGTTTGAGTGCTGAACCAGGGTACTGGCAAACTATGGTTCATATCCCTGCTTAGTCATGGAAGCCCACTGGGTGACCTTGGTCATTATCTCAGCCTGAGATTAAGGCAATGGCAAACCCCTTTTGAACAAATATTGCCACAAAACCCTGTGATAGGGCTACTTTAGGGTCCCTATAACCTACTTGAAGACACAGAACAACAGCAACAATATGTGCCATCTTATAAAAGCTTATAAGAGATAGGGACACTCATATGACAAGGTGCTTTGAACTTAGACCTCTTGTTTAGTCAGGAATGTAGATTAAGTTATCAGCCATTACCAACAAAATGACATGATTTTGGCCCATATGTATCAGATGCTGTGCCTTAAAAACAAAAAACAAAAACCCTGTGAATGACTGCAACATAGAGTTTGGCGAAGTTCTGAAAGATAGCTAAATTCCTCCCTTCACTCAGGTCATGTTCACCTACCAAGATATCTACAGCAGCTCAAACAACTCAGCAAGTTTTGTATGTTGGGGCAATTGAAAAGAAGCCTAGGCATATCTGTACCTTCAAATAACACATTTCTCTCACTCTCAGATTTTAATAATGTGGCCTTTAATTTATCCATATACAGTTGCCCCTCTATTTTCACAGACTTGAAATCTGTGTTCCTTGCTTGTCTTCAGGCGGCAAATGAAGGAAAATGGAGGGGGAAAGCATGGGGCTTAGATATTAGAGAGTTTCTGTTTTCACAGAAGGTTCGGAACGGATCCCCATGAAAATGGAGGGTTATTTTGTGTCTTTCTCTTTATTCTGACAAATTGGGCAATCTGGGGCCTTGCCTTGTGTCATCTGGAACAGTGAACACGTGGGTATGGGGATGTCATTTTCCCTCCCAGAAAGAAAGAGAGATAAACAATGCCATCAATGTTTTGTGTTGAGGGACGAGGTGGGGGGGGCATAGAGCAAGAAAGGTTATAAATCACTGGTCCATCTCAACTGTATTGTCTTTCAATTTTTTTCTTGGCCCACACACCAACCCACCCAGGGTATTAACACAGGCTTCATCTGATTGCCTTGGGTAAGAATTTTGCTTCTCTCTTGGCCTTCACAAGGTGGAAGATGTTTTGCCTACTTTCTACTGATTCACCATGATACAATAGGAAAATTGGCTTTGGGTGGTGCTTTAATTTTTAAAAAAGATATTGTCTTGAATATAATTTAAGTAGTTTATATTTAAATTACTTATTTAAGCTAATATTTAATTGTCATAATATTTGGCCATTTTTAGCAGGTTGGTGTGGAAAGTAAAATCTTGGTTAATAATCAGTGAGCACCTAGAGGCACCTTTAGGTTAAAGAGAATTATCTGGACTTCCTCATTGGGTTATAGGACTTGGGAGTAGGAAAAGGAACAACCTTTGGGCCTTGAATTAATTGGCTTTCTCCTTTAGGGCTTGAAGGGAAGGTCAACGGGTCTAGGCCTCCTGGAAATAGACTGATTAGGGTCAAGCTAGATTGATTAACTTGCATCTGGGGTCAAGGGTGGCTTGCCCTTGCCATGATGGAAAGGAGGCAATATTTCACCTGCCTCAGCATATACTACACTAAGCAGATCTGCTGAAGATCAGAACTAAATTAATAAAGTAGCTCTTTTATGCATACATTTTATGTCAGTCTCTTTATTCCACCTTGGTGGGGAAATGGATCTATATGGCAGACAAAGCTGCCTTGAACTGACCTGGGAGAAAACAGTACCACTTAGATGTCTGAAGGAATTTTCTGGCTGCATATCAGAGATGATCAAAGTCCCTTGCAATTATTTGTTCAGGTAAAGAAGGAGTGTACATATTGCTCAGCTAAAGACATGTCTATCCTGTGCACAGCTCCTGCTTCCAGTATTCCCATAAGTGCTGCCCCCATCCAGTAACATGTGCACTTTCAGTCTGAGAAGAGAGTCTAAGTGTGTTCAGCTGAACCCTCCTTTCTACTCCTGGGGAAACCTATTAACACATTCACTACCCAGACCTTCACACACAATGCATGGTCAGCTGAGACCAGTATATGTGGGGATGCTGTAAGTGGGGCCAATCTGTACACTCAGGTTTGGCTGATAATTTGGGCTACAATATGATTGACTGCATTATTAGAATCTTGCCTTCTTCCCTTGGAAACACAATAGACATGGAAGCTGGCTTCAGTTCACTATTCACTCAAATATTTTGGGGGGATGGGGGAAGAGAGCAGTGAGCCTAAATTGTTTTTGCATTCTACATTGTAGACTTTTTTCTTCTTCTCATTTGTTTGTTTGAACTTTTATTCCACTGAATTGTTTTAACTTATTTAAACTGTTCAATCAATAGTCTGTTTTTAAAGAATTGTTCTTATAGTCTATATTCTGTCCTGAGATCTGTGGGAAAATAAGAGTGGAGAGAAACAAAAAAAAAAAAACAGGATCTGTTTCTTCTACCTGGCTAATAATAGTTTCAGCTAAATATTAGTGTCAATTTGAAACCAGAACAAATGAGCAAACAGATGCAGCTTGCTCAAACATTATTTGTCCTTCTCATTTTCATAGGAGGCAATTCCCTGCTTCAGCCAATATTGCTAGAGCCTGTATTTCATCTTGATATATTTATTCCAGGAGTTAAAAAAACTCCAATAGTAACTTAAAATGCATCACTGGGGTAATCAATGTGCTTTACATTTTTATTACAAATGCAAGCCTTATTTTCTTGTGAAATTTGCAAATTTGAGCTACAATTTAGATGTAGCTGCAAAATAAATAAAAGAGCAAGTAGAGGATTAGACTTTCATGCTGGTTTCAACCAAGTGTGAATTTAATAAAAAATATCTATGGCTACATTGTAGGTGATTATTTTGCTGTTTTCATTTCTTTCATTGCTAAGGCATATATGTATTTAATAGATAATCTGAGAGTCCCAGATGACTAAAAAGAAAACAAAGACTTTCCCAACAATAGTACATCACCTGTGTGAAAAGGAATGGGGAACATTTGCTGCTGTTGTTAACTACCCTCAAACTGGCCCTGACTCAGAGATATCTCCAAGCCCCTGCTATCCTCCACTGCTCAACTCAAATCCTGCAAATTCATGCCTGTGACCTCTCTAATTGAGTTTATTCATCTGTCATGCAGTCCTCTCTTTCTGCTGCCCTCTGTCTGTCCTAGCATTACTGTCTTTTCTATGAACTTTATTGCACAGGGCTCCAGGCAGGGATGAGAACAGGACAAAAGGAGCCTGGCAAGGAATGGAATGAGTGGGGAACACATTTTACCACACACAAGGAAGTCCCTGACTCGTTCCGTTCCCCTCTCTTCTGCTCCCAATCCATACCCAGAGGGGGCGATTTTTGAGAACTGTTTTGAACAGTTCTCATAAATCGCACCCTCTGGAACTAATGAGGAACAGAACGGAATGAATGAGGGACTTCTATGTGCAGTAAAATGCATCCCCCACTTGTCCCTGGCCCCTTCTGTTCTATTGTCATCCCTGCCTGGAGAACGTGGTGTGATAAAGTTCTATGACTCATGCCTTTTCATGATGTGACCAAAGTACGACAGCCTCAGTTAAATAAGCTTGGCTTCCAGGGATTGTTCAGGCTTGATCTGTTCCAGAACTATTTGTTTAGCTTTTCAGCTGTCCATGGTATCTTCGGATTTCTTCTCCAGCACTGCATCACAAATGAGTTGATTTTCTTCTTGTTTGCTTTTTCAGTGTCCAGCTCTCACATTCATACACGGTGATGGGGAATACAATGGCTTGGAAAATTCTTACTTAGTTGTATATCTTTGCATGTTAGAATCTTATATAGTTCTTTCATGGCTGCTTTCCCATCCGTAGTCTTCTTATTTCTTGACTGCACTTTCTGTTCTGTTCAATGTTTGAACCAAGGGATGGGAAGACTTTACCTATTTTGGTTTCTTCACTATTTAGGTTGAATTTATGTAGATCCTCTGTGGTATTTTTTTTTCCTTTATGTTCATCAGTAATCTTGCATTTCACTTTCTTCCTTGACCTTCCTTACTAATTATTCCAAGTCTATGATATTTTCTGCTAACAGTATGGTGTCATCTGCACATCTTTGATCAGAACTATCAAATATAGTGACACTTCCATGTCATTAAGAATATTCCATAATTTTATGTGATCTATGCAGTCAAATGCCTTGCTATAAGGTTTATATGGGGCACAGACATGAGCAAAAAATTTCCAAGTATAATTTATTCAGCTAAAAATATGTAGTTATAATAATTCATAAATTATTATGAATTTCAGGCTCAACCCAAATCAATAAGCAAGCTTAAGACCATCAGTTTAGATCAAGAATTCAAAATGACATTGACAGATTAGAAAGCTGGGACAAAACTAACAAAATAAATGTAAGCAGGGAGAAAATGTAAGGTAGTACACTTAGGATAAAACAATAAAATGCACAGATATATGGTGAGTTACATCTGCCTTAACAATAGTACATGTAAAAGGGATATAGAAGCCTTAGCATACCACAAGCTGAACATGAGCCAACAGTGTGATGATGCAGCAGTTTAAAAAAAGCCAATGTGATTCTAGGCTTCAGCAATAGGAGTATTGTGTCTGGATCAAGAGAAGTAAGTGTCACTCTATTCTGTTTTGGTCGGGCCTCACCTGGAATACTGTCCATTTCTGAGGACCACAATTCAAGAAGAATATTAACAACCTGGAGTGTGCCCAAAGGAGGTGACCAAAATGATGAAAAGTCTGGAAACCGTGCCCTATGAGGAGCACGTTACGGAGCTAGGTATGTTTAACCTGGCGAAGAGAAGGATGGCCAACTGTCAGGAGTGCTTTGATTGTGTATTTCATGAAAGGGGATTGGACTGGATGTCTCTTGTGGTCTCTTCCAACTCTATGATTCAGTGGGCCCAAACAGACAGGCCAAAATAAAGCTGCTTCAGGTCATTTTGGAGGTATACTGTTTAAATGATGCATGCATCCTAAGAGGCTGGAATCCATGCCAAAGCCACGCTCCAGTCCTAAGGAGTGGAGTGCAGCTTCTGGCCTCTTAAGGTGTGTGTGTCATTTAAACTGCATACCTCCAAAGTGACCCAAAGCAACTTTATTTTGGCCTGTCTGGGCCCTATGATGTCTTTCTTCCTTCTGTGGAATGAAGAACTCTTTCAGTCCATGCAGAGTTTCTGATCCAACACAACATGAAAAAGGGACAGTTTAAATCATTCCCCCTCTCATTCAGAAGCCTGGTATGCTTCAAATAACACATGAAAGTTTAAAGACCCTCAATTCTTCTCTGATTTGCATTAAAATCTAAAGTGCAGAAGAATTAGCATTCCTCCTTGATCTATAAAGTACCATTTCCTTTGGTATTCTATTTGGCATTAAAAACATCTTTGCTTTTACAAACACAGGACTAATGGATGCTGTGCCGCATTAGAAAGAACAACCATATTCTCAGGGCAAATTGGTCAGGAGATGCATACTTGTTTATTGGACTAAAATTGCAGATGGGATCTCACAAATACAAAATCTATTGACAGTGTCCGGGAAAGCAGCCAAAGGGCTGATAAGGCAGCTAGTTTTCAAACAAACAACCCCCTCCCAGCACAGCAAAGTCAGTGTAAGCTACACAGTCCTGGAGAGTTGCAGTAGCTTTACCAAAAGGGATTACCAAAAGAATTGTCAGACGGTCCGAGGTTCAGGGTAACAGATAGGCAGGTCGATAAAGCAGTCCAAGGTCAAGGTTTCCGAGTAGTCAAGACAAGAAGCCAAGGAGCCAGAGACAGAGTCTTTCCCCTAAAAGAGTCAGATATCCACTGGCAAAGAACCACACATGCTCCAGGTGCTTAAGAAGGCAAGGAGCTGGCCTTCAGCTGTGCCTGATTACGAAGACGCTTCTGATAAAGCCTCCGAGATCTTCGAAGTCCCTCTCTTTCTGCTCGACGCTCATTGAAGGTAGGCACACTGCCCAGATCCTCTTCCATGTCCACAGCCTCGGCACCAGGCAAACTTGACTGCTGAACCTCTGGAGGGGCCATAGACTCTGCTCCAGCAGAACTAGGGCCAGCCTCTGGCTCCTCCATTACAGGTTCAAGCCCCTGGGGCTCTGGCTCCTCCATTATAGGTTCAGATCCCAGGGGCTCTAGCTCATCCTCTGAGTCCTCCAAGCCATCTTCCAGGCTGGGCATGACAGACAGAGATACATCATTCACACACACACACATCCCCACAAATACTATCCTGTCCAGAAAAGCGGCCAGCAGCCGATAGCAAGCAAAATAACTGAGATAAGGGCAAAGCAAACAGCAACAAAACACAGCATCTGAAACAATGCAAGTCCTGAGTATCAGAGAACAAGAAGTTAGAGCAAATGAAAATTTCCAAAAGCAGAGTCCTTAGCCACTCTGTTAGCCAGTCAGGGTTCCAGCAATCAGAGTAGTCAATCAGTCCAAGAGTCAGGGGTTTCAATAAGTAGAATTGTCAGACCAAAGTCCAAAGATCCAGTCCAGGACATCAGGCAACAAGAGAGTCCACGAACAGGGTGCTTTCACCAGGGAAGTCAGTTGACGTTTGACAAAAGTTATGACATTCTTCCCAGGCTTCTATCTCCAACTCTCACTGGTGCAGCTGTTCCCTAATTGCTCAGTGTTTGTTATAAATTATTTGTGAGTGACAGCGAGCCTCTCTTTCAAATCTTTGTTGGCTGAAGGAAGGCACAGGTAAGTCTGCCTCCCCCTTCTCCTCAGTGCCCAAGCTGGCAGGAACCTCTGCTGCACTGGTGCTGGGTTCCTGCTGTCCTCATTGGCAGCAGTCTACATTGGCACAGGCACTGAGGGACCAGGGCCAGGCTCAAGGCTGGGTTCCTCCTCCAAATCTCCAGCTTCTTCACAGGGCATGGCATACCCCTGCATCCATCTACCTCATACACACATAGTAAATGAGCAAAGCATCTATTACTACAAACCTTTCAACACAGTGTCCACTGAATGAAAGTAAAGAGTCTCTGTACTTTTCCAACAATTCCTCCAGCTGTTTGGTTGATTGGTAGAAAGGTGGCTACTTTTTTGGGATCTTCTGATTCATAGTGCCCCAGGAACCTTAAGGCAGATTCTCCTAATGGCATAACCTTTCCTCACCCCACACCTTTTCTGATGGAGGTAGCTTTCTTATTACTACTTAAACATAAGCCTGACTTTGTAGAGACTGTTGCATTCTGGGTCTAATTAATGTTCATGCTGAAGATCAAAAAGGGATATGTGACTATGTATTCATGTGTTATAAACATTATAACCTGCCAGTAACCAAACTTTTTGGGACAGTGTACAAATTAAAACGTAAAATACAAGCATCAATAAAGCAATGACAATAACATAAAGAACATTAAAACAGGATAAAGTCTGTTGTCATGCTTGCCTTAGCATCTTGGTAATGGCACTTTGAGATCTTATTGCTGCTAGCCATTCCTGTGATGGTTTCCACATCATTATAATGTATTATAAAAAATATAATACAGTTATTTTGAGGTGTACAGTGGGCCCTTGGTATCCACTGAGGTTTGATTCCCGATCCCCTCATGGATATCAAAAACCAGATGTTCAAGTTCCATTATATTCAGTGACATAAAAAAGTACCCCATATATAAAATGGCAAAATCAAGGTATGCTTTTTGGAATTTCTCCTTACCCACATTTTTTCTATTCAGAAACAGCTGCTTGAGTCTAAAAAAATGGGTAAAGATTCACAGGACTATACATATTATGTGGTTTAAATCTTACCAAAAAGCTCAAGATGGTTATAGTACAGATGATTACCTCTGGTTTCTATCCTCTGTGTGCAATCTCACCTGACCCATTTCTCTCCAGATGGCTAACATGCCAGGTCCCAAGTGGCATTTTTCTTACAGGTCCTAATTTTCACAGCCTAATTCTTGTAGTACTGGCATACACTCGCCCCAATTAACCTGACTTCCATTTTTTCCCCTGAAACTGCTCTTCTGAGTTCTGACTGTTATGAGGTTCTGGTTCTTTTAATCAGAAGAATATTTGGGTGGTTTGGTGGTTTGTACACACAATTTTCAATGCTGTTAACTTCTTATTCATGCAGTAGAGAGACAAACAATGGGATTCAAATCCACACGGTCCTCTGTTTGGATGTTGTGGTATCATATAGGGTAAAAGCTTAGAATAAAGAGAGTGTTACCAAACAAGTAGAGTGGAATAGAATGAAAGCAAAGTGCAGCTTAAGACACTATGGGCATAAAGCTACACAGAAGGTAGTGAAAAAGAAATTACTAGTTGCAGATCTAAGGCACAATGATGGAAGTGGGAAAAGTAGAGGGAAATTAAAGGAGAGGTGGGAGGAAGGGAGAAAAGTTTGATCAAAGCTGGGATATGTGTCACTGAAAGGTAGCCAGAGGGCACATCCATATTGGCTGCCTCTGGAGAACACTGCTACTTGGAGAATCTACTTAAGCACAAGGTGGCCATGAATGATTAGACAGGAGATTTTTTTGAATAACATTTTCTAGGAGTTAAACTAAAGCCAGAGGGGACAGCAGAAATAGATAAACTTAGCAGGTCTGCCACAGGGCACATGAGGGATAACTAATACTTTATATACCTATCCAGCAATACCTTCTGTATACAAATTTATTAATACCTTGAGTTTTTAAAATCATTTTTTTAAATCTGATAACTTTCTGAATATGCACACTTTTCAAATAATTTGTTGTCAATAATACTTGTTGGAATAAATAAGCCAGTGCTGATCATCAAATTTCAGGTACTTCACTAGTATTTCTGGGATGTGATAATTTAAAACATTCAAATGACTGAGCATAAAATTAGTTTTACCTAAGTTGAAATGCAGGATTTAAACATTTATGTCTCTTTTTAAAAAGAGATTAAAATATGGTTCTTGAACACTAGATGGCAGAGTAAGGCAGTCTAGCATTTTAAAAGCCTACCAGTCAATAACCAAATTATTCATGTATACCTACATGTAATAAATCATGCAAATAATGCCAGAACAACACTGGGCACTGTTTCTCTTTTATCTTCAGAAGATTTCTGTGTTAGTTGCTCTGTAATTTATTAGCAAACAGCTAACTACATACATACACACAAGCAAAAATGTCTGCTCCCTAAAAAAACAAAGGTCTCTCCTTCACTCTCTCTTTCTTTGTTTGACTTTACACTATTAATATAACCAGAACTATCTGTGATGTCAAAAGCAATATAGTACAAAGGTGTTTTTTTTTTTTTTTTAATGAACTGTTGCTTCAGCAGAATCAAAACTCCGAAATACAGGGTGCCACTGGTAAGTAAACAGAGAATGACAGTTTTGGATTCATTTAGGCATGGTACTGATGTTTTTGAATACTGACCTGTTGTCAGGGGTAAATCAACCTGGTCTAAACCAAATGACTTTAAAAAGAAATACTCATTTTAAAAAAAAACCCACCCTGATTATTCATTTGTTTGTTTTTAAAAATTCTGACTACTGTTTTTTAAAATAACTTTATTTTATAGTGCAAGAAATGCCATTCAGACACAGATATTTCAGTTGACATAGGTTCAACCAAAACAACTTTTAGAATACTTCGTATATTTCATTATTGTGTAAAGCCTGTATATATTCAGATTTATTAGAAATAATAAGCAGCACATACATTGGTGTTTTATTGAAAGATGTAAATCATATCAGAGCCTCATAATGCCTACCCACCCCAGGAATAATGAGACAAAACAACAGAAAGTAGGCTCAAACAGGGTCATTTATTAACGACCTATTTATTAATTTCTAAATGGAACTACAATGGTGAAATAGCCAAGGATGGGAGCAGCTGCAGCCGGTGGTCTATCTCCGAGACCACCTCTGCAGCCTCCCCTGGGAGATAGCACTTGAGCCCCAAAGGTAACCCGAAAGCTGGGTTATCAATTGGCCATCTCGCAACATGAAAGTCCCTCTGCCAATGCCAAAGAATTAAAGAGAAGTTTAAAGAGAAGGATAAACTTCCTCCAGGCAATCCCAAGGGGTGTCTCTTTCCCCACCTCCCAGGTTCCAAGGCCCAAAGAGGTGGTTCTGTACACCTCCCTTCCACCTAAATGGTGTCCTAGGCACTCACCGAAATCCAAAATTCTTTGAAATCATGCAGAATCAGCCTATTTAGATGCCACCCAAGCCAATTTCCCAAGGTCCATCTGGAAACAGTACAAGGTAAGCGAAAAAGCCCTTGAAAAGCGGAGAAAAATTCTACCTGGCTCCAGAACAACCAAGTTAACTTTACACTGCACCAGAGGTGAGAGGGAGGGTCGATTGCAAAACTGAAGTGATGAAACTGGGGGCAGCCAACCATAAATTGGCTCTGGCCAAGCCCTCAGAATCTTCTAGCTGAGGCATCTTTTAAATCTTGTCTCCCTGAGGGCATGGGTAAACTATGCATCCTATCCCAATCCTTTGTGTGGGAGTGGGATGCAAATTACACTATTAATATAATAAGCAGGATTAATTTTTTCATTAAGACATTAACAAAAAATGGTTTAAACAAGGAAAACCGACACCATTAAAAAAACACAATAACCTAAGTCCTCCCCCCCCCCCAACCCTGAATCTTGTGTTTTTAAATAACTTTGTAATTTCTTTCTCCATCATTGTCCCTTTTGCTCTGGTGTGGATGTGGTAAAAAGAAAGTAGTAGGAGATTAATATTAAATTTTTTCCTAATTACCATTTAAGTTTCGACTGCATCTGCACTGCAGAAACAATGCAATTGGACACTGCAGTGCAGATGCAGACTAAACTTAAATGGTAATTAAGTAAAAGTTTAATATTAATTTCCTACTACTCAATGTTGTGAATTCCTGGGGATTTGTAGTATGTTGTGGCATCTGAGGTCTCCAACAAAGAAGTATAAAAATTCCACAAAAGTACAAATCCCAGGATTTCATAGCACTGAGTCATAGCAATTAAAGCAGTTTCAAACTGCATAATTTCTTTAGTGCAGATGCAGCCTAAGGGGGAAAATAGACCAGCAAAATGCACCCGGCATCTTGGGGCCATGGTGTATGCACGACACATGCCCCCAAGATGCTGGGAACACACCGTGAAGTCACCCCACTGCTCACATGGCGGCAGTCTTTTGGCACTCCAACAGCGTGGCGTTCAGATGCTACATGGCACTGGAGCTCCGAAAAACCTCTGCTGAGCTGGCAAAGGCACCTTTTTTCCAGTGCAAAAAGAAGTGGCTTTCTGCTGTTTCTTTTTGCGCAGGGAAAATGATGAATTGGGGGCATGGTGTAGTGTTGCTGTGGCATTGCAGTGTGTGGCTCCATGGTGGCCCTAATCCAGCATCTTGGCCCATCTGTTTCAGCCCTTAGTTAAAATTCAGCACTAAAAGCAGATTGAAGCTAGAAAGTGTTATCGGGACATTTATGTTCATTTCTTGACTTCAGGAGAGAAGCAACTACTTGAATTTCTGAAAACCACATTTCTCACCCACCCCAGCCTAAACTCTTCTCTTGCTTTCCTTATGTTCCTCCCTTGTACTCTCTTCTGTTTAACTAACCCTTTTTTAAAGTCCTCTTTTCTTTATTTGCTAAGGGAAAAACATTCCTATTTAAGTAGGCCTTCAGTCTTCAACTGGTAGGGATAGAAGGATGTGCTATGGCTTGTTATATGTGTTATAATATGTAGTAAATGTTTCACATGTTTTGACTGTTTTAAGTTATTGTCTTAAAGTAACATTGTAATTGGATTTATTATTTTTTTAAAAAACTTTGGTGCTACATGTTGTTTAACCATTTGTTTTAACCTATATCATAAGCCAACCTGAGTCTAATTATGGGAGGAAGATGACATATAAATTAAATAAATAATATAAAAATGTAATTTACTGCTTCTCACATGGATCACAACAAATGACAAAGCAACAGCAGCTTCAGCATTCAGTTTCCTAGGACAGAGGAGGAACCTCTATTTTTAACCTTGGAATTAATTGTACTATCATACTCTAATCATGAAGATAAATAAAGATTCCTATAGCCAACTACATTTATTAAAGAACCACTTTGGAAATGTAATTTATAACATAACTTTTAATTTAATTAATAATATAATGCTGGAATCAAGTTAATGGTGAAAGTCCCATTGAAGTCAATCAATTAAGGATTTAATTTCCCAGTAGAAAATGTCTAACTTAACTGATAAGTAATTAAGTCCTATCACTGCTATGTCCCCCATGATTCTTTGGAGGATGCATCCTTTCCCTCCAGCTGTAGTGGGGGGAAAGTGTCTGTGTTTTCATTAGACTTCTTTTAGTGACTTGCTTAGTAATAATTAGTGAGAAGGACAAATATTGATAACATTTGACAGAAAACTGAACTTATTTTTAATTTCTCTGAAAATGAAAATAAAACACAATTTTTCAGCTCAGTTGTGTTGGGAACACAAGAGAAATATACTAAATAGATTCAGGACAGTCTAGAAATGTATAATTAAATCTGGAGATGTTGAGATCCTCTTGAATTAGAGAGGTCCTTGAATGATTACTTGATCCATTTCAGGAGCCCCTAAATGCATTTCCCAATATCCTAGAGTAGAAACATGGATTTCCCCAACTAAACAATAATTGGCATACTTTAAAGTGGCATACTTTAAATTACAATGTGGTTTAGATGCAACCAGAATCATGGAGGTGGGGCTGAGAGAAAGAACGAAAAGGAAAAGAAATGTGTTTCATATTGCAAAGACGACCAAAAGAAAAATAGGTGATTGGTATAGTGGATCCTCTATCATTTTATTCATTTATTTATTTCAAGGATTTATTTTGTATCTCACCTCTCTCCCACAATGAGATCCTCTATGCTGGGAGCATGGGATGGATCAGATGTACTGACAGTATAGCTGAACAGACACTTTTGTGTTAGGACTGGAAAATGAAGCAAAACTGATTCAGAATTGTGTGCATTTGGTAGGAAACTTTTTTTTAAGCCAATACAAAACTTGTTGGCTTTAAAAAAAATATCTGCTGATCTGTTTACTTTCCTGTGTGCATTAAAAGTAAAAGGTGTCTTCTGACTATGTCTTTACTTTTTATATGCTACAATAATTTTGTTAGTGATTTCTGATTTGAGTTCATGTAATGCTGAAGGCTGCAGACTAACCAATTCAAACAGTTCATTGGTATTTATCCCAGTCTTGAGTTTAAAATATCACTGAACCGCACACACAGGTAAAGAGGTCAACCAATGATTTGCTAAAGTGCTTCTAGTATTACATGATTTATTTGACAGACATGCAAGGTGTCACATCTGCTAAGAGGTGGGTTATATAAACGAAAAACAACTGTTATTAGAGTTTTCAGTCATTCTGGAGAATCACTGAAAACATGTACAATTCCCAATATTACATAGTTTAAAACTGTAACACTGGCTAATTTACCACAAGACTGTATAAACTGGTGTAAGTAGAACCCCAGATAAAAGAATAATGTAAAAATAAAATAAAATAAAATAAAATAAAAAGACAAGCATCAAGTAAAGTATATAATTTTCTTTACAATTTGTTTTTACTTAGCTAATTTTTGAACAGTAAGTTAATAGAACCAAAAATGCCTACTTATCAACTATCCCTTCCTGCCATGGTGCAAAGAAAGAGCTGGAGTCCAACTTCATAATGCATTCTTTTTTAACCCTCCACATTAACAGATTTTATCCATGGATTTAACCATCCACGGCATGAAAATATGCCAAAAATATATATTCCAAAAGCAAACCTTGGGCAAGGTGATCGAGAAAGCGGCTGCCTTCCAACTCCAGATTGTCTTGGATGAAGCAGATTATCTAGGCCCATTTCAAACCAGCTTCAGGGCAGGCTATGGAGTTGAGATTGCCATGGTCGCTTTGGTCAATGATCTCCGTCTGGGCAATGACAGGGAAAGTGTGACCCTGCTGGTGCTCTTGGACATCTCAGTGGTATTCGATGGCATAGACCATGGTATCCTTCTGGAATGCCTGAGGGAGTTAGGCATCGGGGGCACTGTGCTCCAGTGGTTCCGGTCCTACCTCTTGGGTAGATTCCAGATGACGAGGCTGGGGGATAGTTGCTCCTCCAAGAGAGAGCTGACATCCGGCGTCCCTCAGGGCGCCATCCTGTTCCCCATGCTATTTAACATTTATATGAAGCCACTGGGAGAGAGCATCCGGAGACATGGGGCATGGTGTTATCAGTACGCTGATGACACACAAATCTATTTCTCTATGTCTCCAACTCTTGCAGTGACCAAGGATGGCATCTCTCTTCTAAATGCCTGCCTTGAGTCGGTAATGGGACGGATGAGGGAAAACAAACTCAAATTGAATCCAGAGAAAACGGAGGTACTAGAGATAGGATCCCCGGGCCCAGGCAGAGAATTTTGCCAACCTGTCCTGGACGGGGTCGCACTTCCCCTAAAGGACGAAGTGCGTAGTTTGGGAGTACTTCCAGATCCATCTCTGCAGTTGTCATCTCAAGTAGATGCGACGGCTAGGAGTGCTTGCTATCAACTTCGGTTGATACGCCAACTGCGCCCTTACCTGGACCAAAAGGACCTTGAAGCAGTGATACTTGCACTGGTAATCTCTCGTTTAGATTTCTGTAATGAGCTTTACATGGGGCTACCTTTGTACCAAGTTAGGAAGCTTCAATTAGTTCAAAATGCAGCAGCTAGATTGGTCACTGGAGCATCGAGGTTTGACCATATACTGGCTGCCGATTAGCTTCCGGGTGCAATACAAAGTGTTGGTTATTACCTTTAAAGCCCTAAATGGCTTGGCCCCGAGTTACTTGAGGGAATGCCTTTCCCTACACAATCCGCCCTGAACTCTCAAAATAACTGTGAAGAAATCACTAGACTACGTAAATACCAGGCTAGTGACCACTTCCCACTGAGCATTTTCCGCTGTGGCCCCCAAGTTGTGGAATGATTTCCTGGAAGAGATCCGTCTCATTATCCGGTGAGCCTACCCACCAAACCTGATGTAAAATTCTCACCTGTCAGTATTGTATGTTTTTTACGGAGAGCTGACCAGCTGTACTGTATTGATAGTAGAGTGTGTGTGTGTGTGTGTGTGTGTGTGTGTGTGTAATGCTATGTATTTAATATTGTTGAAATATGTTTTTATTGTTGAAATTTGCTGACTGCTGTAATCCCACCTCGATCCACAGGGAGAGGTGAGAAATAGAAATAAATTATTATTATTATTATTATTATTATTATTATTATTATTATTATATAAGGGACACAATTTCACCATGACATTGTATATGTGTGTGTGTATGGACTTAAGCATCCACTACATGGGGGATCTTAGAACCAATCCCCAATGGATTCCAAGGGCCCATTGTATCTTGTTTAGAGTACAACTTATTTATATACACTTGTTGTGAATATATTGTTGTTGTTATTATTATTCTACCTGGTTTTTAATATTTAAAATGCTCAGGATTCTTCAAAATATTCATAAAAATGCAACACTGGAATAAAAATGGAAACTTATACTATAGATATCCAGATAAATATGTATGTAACCAGATGATGAATTGCTATACATATGAAGATTATGGCATTAATAGAACATCAGGTTATACATCTGCTGACACAGGATCTACTGACCAAAGGGATATATTAGTGTTCAACTAAGGTGATTTTTTTTTAAAAAAAGCCTCATATTGATGTTTGTAATATTCTATGGCAAAAATAATAACAATACATGTTCAGAAGCTTTTCTTTTTAAAGATACAAGATCTCTGAAAAGTAAGTAGAAAATACAATATTCACATGTAATGTTACAATGTTTTTTATCAGGTGTAGCAGAAATCCCAACTGGTTTTATGCATCTTTAATTTTACTTGTTCTGTCAAGACAAGCAATTTATAATGAAATGTTTTCTCAGCTATGACCACATAGCTGCACCAGTCATGCTGCAATTTATTTTACATACCTTCCATTAAATAAACTATTACTGAAACTGATAGTTGTTTAATGGTTGATGTTGCTCACAGCACTGTAACTTGAGGAAATTTCTTACATTAAAGTGACAGTTGATATGAAATGTCAGCTATCAGGGTAATACATGGCTAGGTAGTCATGACTACCTAGTATCATTTTTTGCTGCTTTAATTTCTCTGAAAAATAAAAGCACACAGTTCTATTACCTATGGTTTAGTGGAACATTAATATGTATAGCACAGATCAGAAAAGGTAGTACAAAGTCCAAGAAGTCACCAATGTGATTAGCAAGCAATGCCAAGGAATATATTCAAGAAACAAGAAAGAAAGTCTTCCTCCAGAAAATGGAAGCATTGGTGAAACAGGAAATACCAAGGAGGACACAAACTGTACCAAAGAAATGCAAGCAGAGGTGCAAAAAATGTTTAGAAAAGCATTACACTCATTACGTTCAGCAGTTAAAAACAACTTAGAATACATGAAAAGCAGATAATTGGTTAGGGAGGTGGATGGACTAAGATTAAAGAAGCATAAGAAGTTGCAAAGATGGAAAATCATTTGTCTTCTGTCTTCACGGCAGAAGACATAAGGCACACACCAACAATCAACACACATTAATACACACCAAGCATCAACCAAGAACTCTGAGAAGATTGTTGGTCTCCTTCTTATGGAAGCCTACAGCTGAAATGACTAGCCTAAGCCTAAACAGCTTCATAGAATTGTCCTCTTCTTTCTGATACTTGTATTTGTGTATTTATTAGGGAAAGTATTGCATTTCTCTTAATTTATAACTTTCTATATTTCATATCTCTCACTTCTTAGCAACCCCTAAACTTTCACAAGTGGCCTGAAACATGGGTCAAAAGTGGCAGCTTCGAGCCAATCTGGGGGCATGGTGTACAGATGACACACACCCTGGACCAGGCTGAAGCTGCACCACAGGGACCTAAGATGCGCCAGGGTCACTGGCAAAATAAGCATTAAAAAGTGCGCCTATTGGGAGCCCATTTGGGACCATGGCAGTGGGTGGCCTCAGGACTGTTGTGCTGAGTTGCTACAGTCCTGCACCAGAAGCCACTCCAAGGTGCCAGTCTGCTTCACCCCACTGCTTAACTCTAAACTTCTTCCACCTTGTAGTTTTGTCATTTGACTTGGGGTCGAAATAGATAGCTCTGATGGGGTAGCCATGAAGCCACCCCACTCCAAGACAGATTGGGGCTATGGCAGCCACACACCATGGTGCCAATCTGCCATGGTGCCAGGCTAAAAAGAGAGG
Organism: Sceloporus undulatus; assembly: GCF_019175285.1. NCBI lineage: Eukaryota > Metazoa > Chordata > Lepidosauria > Squamata > Phrynosomatidae > Sceloporus > Sceloporus undulatus. The sequence continues at coordinate 54,328,462 of NC_056524.1, read as the reverse complement.
TTTTCAACCGCTCCTTTTTTGACCACAGAAAAGCCATCTTTAGTGGCTCTTCCACAGCCCCTGGTGGCTTCCCATGTAACCAACATACCCCCAAGATACCCAGAAGCAGGCAGCTGGAAGCAGGCTTCGGGGGGGTGGGGGCTTCAGAGTGTGTAGCATCAAAGGAGCCACCCAGATGGCAGCGCAAAGGGGCAGTTTCTTTCACCCCATATTATTTTCCCATTCTAAAGCAACTGTGTTCTGTTGTTTGTCTACATGTTCATATTTTGCTCATATCATCTGCTATTTATGAAGCACTACCATATTATTATCCTCCCAATACAATCATCTTGTTTGTTCATAACTTTAGAGAGTTATGAAATACTGATTCTAAGTTGCCTAAGACATGCTATTGTGAAGTCCAAAGCCTGTAGGCATGTGTATTGAGAACATATATTAATTGATCTGTATGCTCTAAAGGGATACCTAGTAACATGGCTGTGATGCACACTCCTTTTAGAACCACTGTATTTTTCTGGATGACAGTACCCTGGGGTTTCTTTCCCCACTTCTGTCCCCAAACTAAAACATACCCTTTTAAAAAATCCCTGTTAAAAAGGGTGTGGTAATGGTAATGTGGATGTAATTCACGATATAGATAAGCTTTTCCCCCAAATAAATAAATAAATAAATAAATAAAAATTTTATTGTACAGATGTTTCTAACAAAAGTTACTTAAATGTAAATAAACAATTGTTATATGCACTTGTGTTTCTTATTTCAGTTGTTAAGTTACTTTCTTAGTTATGACTGTTATAATAGTTTCCTTCTACAATTCTCCACAGAATCTCAAGGTTATAATCTTTAAGGACACTCACACCATCCTTATGAAGAATATTTTCCTAACCAAACTTAATATTATCGGCACTCTGGCTAATTATATCCCTCAGGATATCTCTTCACTAAAACTCTTTCACTTAGAGTCCTATACAGGAACTAAGTCCTTCTACTCTGGACTATAGCCCTAAGAATCCTGGAACCCTAAAAAAAATCTGTCCCTCTCTGGACACAGCAAGAACCTAACACTCGGAAGACCAAACCCTATCTAATCTTCCAACTGTCACTGATAGGGTTTTCATCTCCTCTCCGCCAGCATTTCATTGGCTAATGTCAGCTGGCTCGTGATTGGCAGTTGCTAGCCTAATCTGACAAATATTAGAAGAAAGCAGAACTGCCTGAATGACTGGCTCTGCCCTTACAGGATATATAACAGTGAGGTCTCTCAAGGATATTCACTGGAAGCCACACTATTTAACTTGTTCAGAAACTATATGGAGCCTAGAACCAAGAGGCAGGTAGCCAAATTCGCTAACAATTCCAAAATCAATTCAGTGAGCCACTGCAGGGAAAAAGAGAAATTCCATGATGGTAATACAAAGAAAAATCCATCAGTGATAACTTTATTGGCCAGTCGAAATGCACAATATATTTGTTGCAAGCTTTTGAAGCTCCATGGGCTTCTTCGTCAGGCAAGATATCACAATCCAAAGAGGAGAGGGGAAAAAATGGGAGATGTTAGTCAGATGCCTGAATGTTGCTTCAGTCCTTAGAAAAGATGTTATGATAGGGAGGATATCTTTTGCAGGCAGGCTCCTCCTCCTTCTGGCTATGTGGCAATAGGGAGATTTTCAAAGTTCAGGAAATGTAAAGTCTATTTACATCTCAACAGGGACTCCGCTTTTGGAATCCAATATGTCTCCATTCCAGTGAGGTCACAGGCTTCTTTGTAGACCTGGGAAGTGAATAATGTGGGGGCATAAATGACATGCTTAGAATTATATATGCTACCAATAAATGGACAGGAGGACCTGTCCTCTCTCAAAAAAGGAGAATGTGAGATCATACATTAAAGTGGAGTGATTCAAGAATGATGGAAGATGGAAAATTCAGGACTAATATGTAGAAGTTCTTTTTCAGACGATTCATAGTACAGCCATGTAATTTGCTATCACAAGATGTAGTGTGGCCACAAACTTTCTGAAAGAATCTAATGCAGTAAGCATTAAACAGTCAGTCTTCTGTATCCATGGATTCGGCATGTATGGATTCGACCATCTCAGCTTGAAAATATTTTTAATAAACAATTCCAACAAGTAAATCTTGATTTTATTATTTTATATAAGGGACATCATTTTACTATGCCATTGTATTTAATGGGACTTGAGAATACACAGATTTTGCTATCCATGTCTGTCTGTCTTGGAATCAAACTGCAGTGGAGACCAAGGGGCAGTGTACTCATTGTAAAAGATGATTACTAGTCTTGATTGTTCTATACGACATACAGCATCAGAAACAGAGTGTCTTTAAATCCCAGGCATGGGGGAATAACAGTAGAAAAGGATTATGCTGCACCTCCATTCTGTGTAAATATTCTGCTTTACTTGTTCACTTTTGAAAGTCTTTGGCTACTGGGGGAACAAAATACTGAGAAAACTATATGGTTTGATCTACCTTAGCTCTTATGATTTTACGTTAAGCCCCTCACAATTCAATTCATACTGGTTGCAAAACAACATCTGTAGAATTCAGTAGTGCCCAAAGTGTCCTTAAAAATAAAATAAATAAATAAATAATGAGTATATTCAACAAATAAATAAATAACAAATAAACAAAATAAATGCCTATATTTTTCATACATATGCTGATCATGCAGCTTCTGAAGTACTGAGATCAGAATAAAGTGAGAAGCTAAGGTAAGATATTACCTTTTAAATAGTAGGTTGTCATTTTTAAACTAGTTGTTCAATGTGTGGCTCACTTCTTACTAGTAAACACTCTGAAGGTAATGTAAACTCCTGCAGAGAATCACCCTTTTCCTCTTAATTTTTACAATCATTGAATATTTCTTTAAGTATCTGAAATAAAGAAGATACTATATTGTGTAAAAGTCCTGTCCTTTAGTCCCCAATTTAAAGAGCACCCAATATTTCTCATGCTTTAAAAGATTTGTGAATCATTGATTTCTGTCCAAAACCTCACATTATCACTCAATGATTTAAGTGCTAAAAGCTTTGATCCCAAGTGCTGAACAGACACAGATTTTCTAAATGACTAAAACTTATGTTCAAATGTTTCCTTTTAGAGCACTATGTAAATGTAATGTTAAATTTTATTTTTGTAATCTCTTTAATCAGAAACAGGGGAATTAGCCAGCTGTTTGGAACTCATGTTAAGATGTAATTAAGCATCTGATTGAATTTCTGTGCATAGGAAATAGCAAAGGCTGCTTATTTGCACACAAGGCAGTGCATGTTCATTAGAATAATATCCCCCTTAACAGATGACAATAGGGAGCGATTGCGCCAATGGTGTGTCTTTGAGTCATTCCCCCCTCATGGAAATATATCAGAATGGCAAAAAATCTTGCTTTATGTGTCAATCATACCAACAGAATTCCTTCCTGAGTGACACTGACATCTCCCTTACATCTGTACTGCAAGCTACCCAATACACAATGGAATAGTCTGTCTTACAAGCTTTACAAAGACACATACACACTTTTAAACAAATTTTGAATTACCTTTATCAGAGGCTACCCTGCCACATGTGCTTTCAAAAACATTTAGTTTCCAGAAGAACTACTCTTATTATTGGCAGCCTTTTGATTTATCAGATGAATTCATTTTCCCTCTTCAGGAAACTGTAAAATACCTTCTTTGTTCAAGGGAGACTAATAGGTACTAATGATGGGATTTAATAGTGCTGTTGCAATCAGAGTAATGTAGAGTTAAATCAACATTATCATTAGAAGTTAGACTGAGACACATAATATTCAGATCTGGGATTTAAATGACATGGAACACAGCAGCTATATCTAATGGTTTCACAAAAAAGTTAAACCTTGTAATTATTTTACTTTACAGGGATTTGCAATGCATTAACGTAAAATATCACTTTTAAACCTCTGAGTGAATGAAAGCAGGGTACAGCAATATTACTTTGAAATGAAAAAAGGACACAGAACACATATTATAACAGACTCCAAATGATGGATAGTTGGTACCTCAACCCATATTGATCCCCCCCAGGTTACATGGTGGACTTTGACCCTGGATGAGCCTTATAGTTCCCAGGGATTAAAATTGGATGGAACAAGGATTCAAAGTTGGATGGAACAGGAATTTATTAATTTCCTGACTACAGTTGAATTTGAAGTTGAATTTTCAAACGCTTGAGAAACTTGTACGAGGAAAAAAAAGCATTTTAAAAGTTCTTACAACTTGCTCGAACTGATTTTTGTTCCCAGTACAACAAAAAAGGCACAGTTTTTGGAAATTGTACAGAAGTTTGAAAAACTGCAAGAATCTGAGAAATTGGCAGCTTTGCTATAAAAACCTATGTTTCCAGTCTTTACAGTATGCACAGAAAAATGTGCAGCTCTATTGGGGGGGTGGGGAACCCTGCCCATTGAGATTGTTTTCGTACTTGGGCAAAGCACAACTGACTGATGAAGGGATTGATATTGTGCCTGTAGCCTTTTTCAGTGTGAATGCAGCACAGCATAAGTGGTTTCACTAAAGCTGCAAGCTTGCCAGTCTGAATGCGGTGCTACTCAAACATTATGTAGCAAGTAAAGAAACTCAGGCTACTGAAGCTGAAGCCTTTGCCAATTTAAATATTGTGCAATTTCTTTTCTATAGCAGAAGCTATGCTGTTCTCAGTTTCTTTGCCAAAAGATGAGGAGTTTCTAGGAAATCATGTTGATTTCTGGACCAGCTGTACAGCTTTCATAGAAAAGCTGCACCATTTCTGGTCCTTGTGAATATCCTGGAATGAAAAACTGTTTCATTGTTCTCAACATTCATTGGCAAGTGGAAAAACTAATTAATAGTTAGTAAATTAATAGTTTTAAAAATTTTTCTTCCCATTCTGTGACAAAACAAAGAGTGCTGTGCAATTCTTGAGAAGTGTTTTCCCTTGAAAAAGTCTCTAAGGAAATTATTCTGCACAGAAATACACAAAGATTTTCTAAGCAAAAAGGTAAAATAAGGGTTTGGCACAGAAATTTGTTTACTGCACAAAGCATATGAATTCCAACCCAGAAAGGCCTTTTCTGTGCAAAAACAGGCAGTGTGTGCACATGCAGAAAAACCATGTCCACTTCTGGGGAAGAAAAGTACTTCTTCAAAGATTTCACAAAGTGGAAAGAATCTCTAAGGAAAAGGTTTCACCATGGGAAAAGGGAGAAGCAGCCACTGTACATATGTGCTTTTGTCACACAAACCAGGAGCAAGGATGGTATTTTATTCAAAAGCAATAGCTTCCATCAATAATCCAGAACGATTATTGAATATGAGATAACAGAGGAGGTTCTCTCCTCCCCTCCCCTTTCAACAGGCATTTCAAGTGATAGTGCTGCCATCTAAGCCATCCCACAATATTTTTAACCAACCTAGAATCACCCAGTGAGAATGATGTTACATCTTGATGCTCCCATTCCAGATGAAAATGAGTAATATTTTGACATGACACAAAGTTAATTACAATTTACTAAGGGCATTTTGCTCACAATCCCATAAACAGTGGGGAAAATCCAGTCAGACTATTCAGTTCAGCAGATGGTGAAGCTGTAATTAATGTATTATAGTGGGAATCAAAAAGGCCTCCAGATATTCCTGGTCTGCAACTCTCAGAACTCCTCACCATTGGCTATGCTGGTTAGGGCTGCTGGGACTTGAAATCCAGCCACTTCTGGCGTCCCACACAATTCCTAACCTTGTGATACATGGATTAAAATTCTTTCTCATTCATACTGGTTATTGGTGTTGATGCAACCCTATTCTCTCAGACTGGAATAGCTGTGAGGATAAAAACAGTTTTGTGATCCACATCCACAACTTAATGCATATTTCAAGACTACAAATCATGATATAGGGTAATAAATTAATCAATCAATCTTTGTATAGTTGGAGTTTTTATTTTATTTTTTAAATAGTATTGCAGTGCTTCTGGCAGTCATGATCACTGAGAACATGTGAACACCAGAAAAGAATACATTTATGATCTGTTTATTTTCCAATAGTTTTAGTTCTATATAGATTTTATCTTTGTTTGTGCTAAAGGGTTTGTGGGATCCTTCATAAGACACTAGAAAATGATGATCAAAAAGTCTTCTTGATAGCAAAATCAATCCCAGACCAATTGCAATTGTTATTCTGTTCTGATGAACTAGCTGCCTGACTTACTCTATGATGGTATCTTATCCTTGAATTTTCTCTCCTCCCTTGAACATTTCAACAAATTGGTTTCCTACCCAAAGAAACCACAAAGAAAATCAAAACTACAGTTTGCTGCTCATATGGTTAATAATAAAATATAAAACAATATAGTAAGCTGGCTGTTGTAAAATGAAAGTCAGTTTTTACATTATCTTGTTCAATATTTAACAAATTGCACAGCTACAGCTATGAACTAAACCTGACAAACTCTCTGCACAGAGCAGTGATGACTTCATGTCCCAAATGAACATGATGTTGAAGCACTTACTAGGGTTGCACAGGCTCTACTTTAGGGTCTGAATAAAATGGCACTGTCTGTAGATGGGTACTGAAATAAAGACTGATTCCAAAAATTCCTACAAAAGGGGAACAATTTAATTATACAGTTTTAAAATTTATAGTCCTTATTTCCATCAAAAATGAAAAGTGGGTAACAATAATAAAGTTCAAATAAAATGTGTCATTGTTTGTGCCTTCAAGTAATTTCTCACTTATGGCGACCCTAAGGCAAACCTAACATGGGGTTTGCTTAGTAAGATTTGTTCAGAGGAGGGTTGCCATTGCCTTCCCCAAGGCTGAGAGGGTGTGACTTGCCCAAGGTCACCCAGTGAGTTTCATGGCTGAACCCTGGGCTCCAGAGTTGTAGTCCAACAATCAAATCACTACACCACACCGCTCCCCCCAAATAAATAACATTAAAACATCACAAGAAAGTACTTAAGGTGAATCTGGCTTCAGTTTAGTGAAAACATCATACAAAAATTAAGTAAAGTTCAAAAACTTATCTTCAAATCTGTTGCTTTGTATGTGAAGGAAATGAAGACTGAGGGTGTGGGGCTGCACACACCCATGCTTTTATTGACATCTTAACAGGGAAAGAAAATTTCTCATAAGGCTACTTAATGCTGATGCTTGAAAATCTTCTGCAGATTCAAAAGACAGAAGACTTGCATTTAAGATTTTCATGGGGGAACATTATATGTAATAATCTATTGAGTAAGCAGGTCATAAGACAAAATGGGCTACAAGTCACCAAAAACATAGACCAAATAAAATTTGTTAGACTTTAGCATGCCAAAAGAGTCTTTGTTGTCATTTAACAAAGAAAGTTTTTCTTTTTCATATTTAAAAATACACAATCCTGCCACTGCTTCTTCATTCAGTTCTCATCTCTACAAATTCCTAGTATTTCCCTTGTCCTGGAGAAAATTACCAAAGTGTGTGTTTGTATAATTAAATAAACAAATGCTTCACAAAGGTTTACAGCCAGGAAATGTCTCCGAAGTGGGCCTTTAGCCGGCACTGTGTCTGAACTCAAACAGCGTGCCCCAAAATGTTTAAATGCCCTTTGCCTCTGCATCAAGCCCAAATCTATTAGCAATCTTCTCTCTCTGCAAGAAACTACTAAAAAAACTGCAATTTTGTAAATTATTCAGTTTATTGTGCAGAGAATTTGCATGTGGCATTTTTGTGCAGAATTACTATTTTGTGCAGAAAATACTGCTTTCTGGACAACAAAACCGTATGTAATGTTTGCCCAAAATGAGTTCTGAATTGTGAAGATTGCCATTGATCCAGGTATTTCTTCACTGAGGTTCCTCACTTTTTCAAGCACTTTTTCAATATTTTCAAATATTCTTTGTATTCCTTCTCAGACAAAGAGACCATCAACTTAGAAAATGTGGTTCTAATATTCAGGTTGGTCCTAAGCAATGGTATTATTTAGCAATCTAGTTTTGTAGACATTAGTGTCAAGGATAATAAAATGCATTAAAGTTAACATTAATCATGTTTAATTAATAATGAAGATATTAATTGCCAAAATTAAAAATACATATCTATGCACTTTATATTTTTCAAAATAAATAGAAATAGTGGTTATATTTAAACCTTGCTGTGTGTGGTTTCTCTACAGCTATCATTGATAAATGCATTAAGAGAATACACCTTTACAGCTAAATTAGACGTAACTGTTCTCTAATGCAGAGCAATTCAATTTACAAGCTATTATTCTCTTTTATTAAATCAGCCTAACTATGCAGATTACACTCAACACCCATTCTTGCACAGCAGGAAAAGAAATTAACGTTAAATAATCACATTCCCTTATTTAATCTTAATGGAGCTTCACATACATGGGCAGTTCAGCCACGCTGATTTTATGCTGTGGATTTAACAACATAAAAGCAGGGATTTAAGTTCTGCATCGAGTCACACTTGACTGGGACCATTTAACATGCTGGTTTATTTAATGCTATGAATTTACACAACAGTTGTTAAAATGTTTTTATTAGTTTACACAGTGTGCTCACTGTGATATCTCCATGTACTATCCTTGCAGTGGTTTATTTGTAACAAATATACACTGGGATGAATGCTTTCTCTTTCTCTTACTCTGGAAATCTCTCTTTCTTACGAAAGCATGTTAGGTTTTTAAACCAAATAGTATCCTTTATTACAAAGCAGGATTTTTTTCTGCCCTTGAAGTGGTTATGGGTTTTTTGTTTTTTTGTTTTTTTGCATTTAAGTGAAATTTATATATTGCACAACAAAAACAAACATATCACGTATTTTTCCTGTTCACAAACTACCCTACATGGCTCAGGACAAAAATATTCCTTGTATTTCAGAAGTGGGACAGACAAGTAAGAATCCTTTTGCTCTACAGCTCCATCAGAAAGTTTCTTGCAAAAGATGCCAAGCAAAAAACAATGGAAGAGAAGTTCTGAAGTGCAGACAAAGATGTGTAAAACACACCCACACACACACACACGGTAAGAATGATACTGATGATAAATAAGGAACTTAGGTTGCCGCCACACTGCATAATTAATGCAGTGCAGTTTGACACCACTTTAACTGTCATGAGTCCATCATGGAGTTGTATAGAAATAAAGTCTTTGAACATAGGAGTAGAAGAAAGTAGTGGTGTACTTAGGAGTATATATAGGCTGAGAAAAATTAAAATGTGGATTTGCAGTACATGTGAAGAACAAGCAAGTTTCTTATGGTGGTTGCTCAGCAATATCTTACTGTACTAGGATCATCTGACTTACTAATTTCAAAAGATGTAATTAATAGAGAGGAAGCACAATTTCTTATGTGGCTGTGCTGTTGTAAACACAAGGTGCCTTACAAATTCAGAAGGGCTGTTGTACAGATCAGGAAAGCCTTTACTTACTCTGTAAAAGATCATGGCATTCACATTGACCCATGGTGATAATCCAAACTTCTCACATGAATTACTGTATATGCTAATCACCATTTGTATGCCTGCCCTAGGTTTAAATGCAAATTATATGTCAACCTGAATTTAACCAGACAGTAAAAACCTAAGAAATTAGGGGTCAGTATAGCTAAAAGGAGGGACTAGAAGGAATGAAAAGCCCCAAAGAAATCTCAGGATGAAAATAGTAGGGTCCCATGTCCTCCCTACATAAGCACTGTTTCATGAAAGAACGAAATCATGAAGGTGGAAATGGTTGTAAACCACCAGGATGGGAATAAAAGAATGCCTGAGGGAGAACAGATGAACATAGGGAATGGATCAAAAAGTAAATGGTATATGTATTTGGCAAGGATTTGTGTTTTATTGTATTAGACAATGGTTTCATATGAGCAGTCTCTTTGTACTGTATATTTAATACTCAACAGGACAGAAATGAATGAACTAAAGGAAATTTCTCAGACATTCGAACAAAAGAAAATATTCCTTTGTCTTTTCTTTCTGATGAGCAGTTCTGCATATGATTAACAGTCATGTACATAATTGTGGGCTTTATGCCTGCATATTCAATATAACTGATTATTTTGCAATGTTCCTTGGGATATTTAGTATAAAGATGACAGTATACTGATCATTTAATGTGCATAAGGGAATGGGACTTGGTTATGTGTGCTAAGGCAGCCAAAGCACAGAAGTTGTGCAAACAATATAATGTTTTAAAAGATGTGAAAATAGTTGTGTGATATACATCCATGTTTCTTTATAGTTTTGTCATGAACATATTTCTAAATTTTCTTAGTATTTTTCCTAATTTTAATCTTGAAATCATTCTCAGAAACTTTTTTCACTTATAAAATCTCTACAAGGTTAAAACAGATTTAGATTAATTTTGTTTTATACATCATTTATATAGTGGCATCAATATACATGAGCTAGATATCAGTTTTATGCCTGCAAAATTTCTGTAAAAAATATTAGCCATTTTTTCTTGCTTCTAATAGGGATGAATAATAAGAAAAAAATAATAATATGAAATTCTATCAATATCCTACTTTTGTTTACTTGAGTAGTGTAGTGAATTTGTTAAAGAAAAAGTATTTAAACAAAGCAATTCAAATAATGCCACATGATGCCACTGGATTCATAGATAGCATTACACAGTTTCTGGTCCAGAGAAACAAACTCTACTAGTTCAGCAGATATAAAATTTCTGCTTAAGGACAAGCTACTCTAATTTCACAGTTGAATCGTAGGATTGCCACCAAATCCTCATTGAGTAAATTTCACATTTGCATGACTTCAAGGTCATTATGGGAAGTGATTGAAATGGGACTCGACACTCCATTTATTTATTGTCATGGAGTGGGTTGAGATTTGCACTGATTCTAATGCTGATTTCACATCACATCCAAGATAAGCCTATTGCATACTTGGCTTTGTTTGTCACAGACAAAATTCTATGTTTAAGGTACAGGTTTTCAATAGCCCTTTTGGAATGATTTTGATAAGCATACTTAATTTATATCTTGCCATTTTGTTCAATGTTCTCCAATATCATTTTTTCTGTTACTTTGTGAAAGTAATTATCTTTATCAAAATGGACAGGAGAAAAGGCAAGATTAAAGGGAAGGACTAAAGTGTATGTCTATAAATTCTGTGGGATCAACAGGGGTTTTAAAGAGCAAAAGTGGGAAGGTTTTCTTCGGGTGCAACATTTTTCCCATATGAAGCTTTCTGCATTTTCCAACAGGATCATAATCTCTCATGCAAGCAAAATCATGCTCAGAATTCTACAACATAGACTCCAACCATACACAGAGAGAGAAATCCCAGAGGTGCAAGCAGGATTCAAGAAAGTAAGAGGCACTAGGGACCGCATTGCAAACATTCGGTGTCTAATGAGCACAGCAAAGAATTACAAAAGATCAGCATGTGCTTTAGAGACTATAGCAAGGCATTTGACTGCATAGATCATGAAAGACTATGGAACACCCTTAAAGACCTTGGGGTGCCAACACATCTGATAGTCCTAATGAGAAATCTTTACTCAGGACAGGAGTCCACTGTCAGGACAGAACATGGAGAAACAGGATGGTTCCCAATTGGCAAAGGGGGTCAGACAAGACTGTATCCTCTCAACCTATCTGTTCAACTTGTATGCAGAATATATTATATAAAAAGCAGGATGTGACACGAGGAAGGAGGGGTGAAAATAGGAGGATAAGCAGACGACACCATACTACTAGCCAAAAACATCACAGGCTTGGAACTACTAAAAAGATCAAGGAAGAAAGTGCAAAGACAGACTTATTGTTGAACATAAAGAAAACAAAAAATAATGACTACAGAAAATTTACACAGATTTGAGTTAGACAAGGAGGAAATAGAAACAGTAAAATAATTTTCATACCTGGGATCAAATACTGATCAGAGTGGGGACCGCAGTCAAGAAATCATAAGAAGACTGAGAATGGGGAGGGCAGCTATGAGAGAACTAGAAAATATCCTAAAATGTCAAGACATACAACAGAGCATGAAAGTTAGAATCATATTCCCTATTATCTTGTATGGATGTGATTGCTGGACAGTTAAGAAAGTGGATAGAGAGAGAATTACAGTGGGCCCTTGTTTTCTGCTGTGGTTTGGTTCCAGGAACCTCCGTGGATGACAAAAATCCGTGGATGCTGGAGTCCCATTAAACACAGTGGTCTGGCAAAATGGTGTCCCTTATATAAAATGTAAAAATTAAGGTTTGCTATTTGGGATTTACATTTTTTGGTATATTTTCAAGCTGTGGATGCTTGAATTCATGGATTTTTAAAAAATCAGTGGTTAAGGAGGGTTGACTGCAATTCATTTGAAATGTGGTGCTGGAGAAACATGCTGAGGTTACCATGGACAGCCAAGAAATCAAACAAATGGGGCCTAGAGCAGATCAAACCAGAAATCTCTCTGGAAGCCAAGATTACAAGAGTGAAGCTGTTGTACTTTGGCCACATCATGAGGAGGAACAACTCACTGAAAAAACCCAATAATGTTAGGAAAGGTGGAGGGAAGCAGAGAGACGGCTACATGCTAGATGGATAGACTTTATTAAAAAGGTCATGGGTATGAGTTTGCAGGACCTGACAAGAGCAGTGGAGCATAGGGAATCTTGGAGATGTCTCATATACAGAGTCGTCATGAGTCAAGATCAACTTGAGGATGGTAACAACAAAATGTCAAAATCTACCATTTAAAAAAACAAAAATACTTTATTATAGTAAAATGTAGATGGGTGTTTGAAGACAGGGTTGCTTAGGTTAACTAGAAACTGCTGTTTCATGAGAGACACTGAATAAGTAATACTGTAGTGCTATTTCATAAAGAATGCTGAAAAGTGAACATGTCTTATCTGTATATCATTATTCCTTCATTTAAAGAGTTCTGACTTCTGTTTGTTGATCACATTTAAACACACAGCTGCAGGTCATGGTACTGTTTGGGTAGGTAGATCAAGGCTGTACAGTATTTGCACTGCAGAAATAATTCAAGTTGACACTACTTTAACTGCCATTGATTAATACCATGGAATTCTGGGAATTCCATAGCATTGAGCAATGCCAGTTGAAGTGGTGTCAGCCTAGAGTATTTCTGCAGTGTGGCTACAGCCCATAATATTTTATCTTTTATTCTACCAATTATAGCTTTAAAAGTTTTCTTGTGCAAACACAGTCGTTTTTCACACTCCAATGGGAAATATAATAAATTTTCACAAAACACAATTCAGTATGTTAATAAATCAATATAGAATATTGCTCTAGCCTAAAATGCAGTATCTATTTCCTATTTGCCCAATGTTTATAAACAATAATAATATTCATGTCCACCTAGCCAGAGCTTATCACATTGTAACAGGCAGAGGTACCATAGTTGAAACTCATAAAACAGGAGCCTTGCTGTCATGGCCAGCCAAGAGCAGGTCTCGGAGGATGAGGAGGAGGATGGGGTTCCTCCAGCGCAAGAGGTAATTGAAGCTACACCACGTGCTAATCCTGCTCCAGTGCAAGAGGTAACTGAGGCTACACCAGGTGCTAATCCTGCTCCAGTAAAGAGGTAATTGAGGCTACACCAGCTGTTAATCCTGCTCGGCCAGAAGCCAGCCCTGATCTCCCAGCCTCAGAGGAGGAGGCTCAGCCAGGTCCTAGTGCTGGTGGGATTCCTCTGGTGGTACAGCAGCCTAGTGGTGACTCTTGGGAGGAACCAGGCTTGGAGGTTCCCTCCTTTAGGCAGTGCAGGGCTGAAAGTGCTGGCAGACGCAGGTCCAGGAGGATTGCTGAGACACAATTGGCAAACAAGCCTCAGCTGGCACCGAGGAGGGAATCTCCTACTTAACCACCTGTGAGATGCTAACTCGGTGTCAGAGTTTACTGCATGATCCTTTGGTGTGATTGCTGCCTGTATCTTGACTCCTTGTTGCCTTGACTCTTGACTTTGGAATGGATTGGACTATGGCTACCCTCTGGCTGACCTGACCCTGGACTGGACTGACTATCGTGATTCCTGTTATCCTGACTTCAGCTTTGGCTTTTAGTTTGCTCTTTCAATCACTCCCTGCAAGGTTTGTGGACTATTTCCAGCTGCATAGCTAATTACCTTATTGAGCCATCCTTATTGGTGTATGTTTCTGTGTGCTGGCTGCAGTCCAGGACACTTGCCTAAGTGCAAAGCAGGCATCTACTAGAATGTTTCTAAAGAGAAGCGGCCTTGTATATGCACTCTGTGGGCTTTTTATACTCCTTTCCCCAGAAGCATTATAGTAGATTCCCTTCCATGTGCTTGGGCACAGCTCCTGTTTTATAAGTTACAGCTATGGTACTTCTGTCTATGTATAGTTTCTGTCTGTAACTTTCTGTTCCTAACTGCTGGGATTTTTTACTTCTTGGTATCTTTTTAACATCTTTCCTATTCTTTATTATCACAAATTGGCTCAATATCCAGACTTAGAAATGCTCAGACTTTGTATTATCTGAATTAACAATATACAAGCTCCAAAAAACTATTAGCAAATTAATGAAAAGCTGAGTTTCCTGTTGCAGGTCCCAGCACACATTTCCATTTCTACCAATTCATCTATATTCAGAATAATATCATTGTAAAATACAATTAACGCTGAACTGCAGAGACTTTTGAAGAAAAAGGGAAAAGAAGAAATTTCCTCTGAAAGAAGAGTAATGAAGGGTAATACTCTCCCTTCAATAAAATCATATACTATATCCTACTGATTTCAAAAAGATAAAGTATGCATAATAATTATATGTAACTGTATGCACTGCTAGAAAAACATCAGAACACAACATGTCTATGCATATGCATATATTAGTCAATACTTATTAAGAAGAAAGTGAAGGAAATATCAAGAGCAGACTGAGACATAAA
>NC_056524.1:54227445-54313548 GCF_019175285.1 Sceloporus undulatus | reverse complement strand
TCCAATATCACACTTGTGAATATTGGTCAGAACAGTGAGATTTTTTTTCTTTCACCTCATCACTGATTCTGTCTGCATCACTTTCCCTGTCCTCCAGAGCAGATATTGAGGGTGCATGTGGGAATTTAGTATAGTTCTTCATTGGAATGACATTTTCGGACACCCCCTCCCCCATTATCTCTTACTCTAGAATTACGTAAAAGATTTCAACAACTTCTTAAGCACTATGTTAGGAGCCATAGACAGTACGGATTTACATGCAGGTGGCAGGATAGAGTTCCAGGCTGACTAAGGGCTGAAACAGATGACCTGGTAAAGCTGGTTTCTAGCCGGCTTGGGGGCATTGTGTTTAGACACACCACGCCTCTGAGTCACCTGGAAGTCGTGCCAGCGATTGCCTGCTGGATGGCTTTTGGACGAATAGGGAGTGTGGCATTTAGATGCCATTTGCCCCAGAGCTGGCAAAAAGCTGGCTCCAGCAGCAAAGGGGCTGCTTTTTTCTGCCACAGACTTTGTCCATTCCTATTTCGGGTGGAAGCTGACAAAATTGGGGCTGAAGCATGCGGTTGTCATGGTGCCAGGCTCTGTATTTATAGATTAAGAAACAGTTTTGGAGAAATTCATTTGCTGGATTTAATGCTCATCCACGTTTACAGTAATACAACTAAAATACAACATAATGTATTCTTTACACAAAATGTACATGTTTTATTATTATTAAGATTTGGTGAAAAAACAGGGAACTAATCAACACTCAATATAACATCAAAGAACTGGCTTGTATCACAAAATATTGTGTGTGCATGAACATGTATCTCTTTAGTAACTGGACACTAAATATTTCATTCTGTTTGGTGCTAACACTGTAATTATCAGGATTTGAACAATTTAAACAAGAAAAATGATTTTGTCTGCTACTTAATAATCATGTTTCATCCAGTGCAATATTTTGTTAATCCTAGTTTGAAATCAATAAAGACAAACTAATTTTATATTTTAAGGTTCAGTTCTATATTCTTAAGCTGCCTTCCACGCTTGAACAAATTCTGGTTAGAAAAGAGCAACAATTGATTTCCCATCGTTTCTTTTAAAGCTTTTAAAGCTTCGGTGGTACACTGGAAAATAACCATTGAATTGATAAGTAGGAAATCAATTCCTTTTTGAACTTTCTGATGCCTTTGTAAAGAAGTTAGAACATGTTGCTAGTTTTTAATATTGGAATACTGTAACCAACACACATACATAGGTCAGGGATGAGCAGTCTATGGTTTTTCACATGTTGATGCACTGCGACTTTCATCAGCCCTATGCAGAATAACCAACAGTGAGGAATGATTAAAGTTTCAGTCCAGCATCTCAATGACAACATGTTGTTAGCCCTCCTGCAGAGCATGCTACTACAACCTAGAAATGATAAAACTAATGTTAAATAGTATTTATGTTAGTAAGTGAAATGATATAAATAAATATTTAGTTATTGCCTGCAATAACGTTTAATCCTTCTGTTTGTTGTTTTGTGCATTGAAGTTATTTCCAACTTATGGTGACCCTCAAGTGAATGTATCACCAGGTTTTCTGGAACTTAGAGTGTGTAACTGGTCTGGTGTTCCCCAGGGGTTTCCCTGGCTGATCAGGGACTTGAAACCTGGCCTGGTGTAGTGCATATATTAAATCAACACGAAGTCTTGAAGTCTGCCTTATTAAGATGAAATTTGTAAAACAAAAGAGTCACATTTTACAATACTATAAATTAATCTTAAACATGTCAGAAACATTTTCACAATTCCCAAAACAGAAAAACAAACAAAAACACTCAGCTATACAGAAACATGAACAACATTCTATCAAGTATTTGTATACTGGTCAATGATCGAATACATTTTACTACTAGCAGCGCTTGAACAATATTCAGAGGGCTGGAAGGAAACTGCTTGTCATATTTTAGAGTACATGGAAAAATAATTTCAAAAGCACATCAAAAATAACTATACCTCTAATTATTATGAGATATAAAGGCATAAACACAACTAATGTATTTTATTAAAGTATCTATTATGATTTAATATTGAAAGATATCCTACAAAATATTTTGGCAACAAATCTTATCTGTCTCCTCCTACAGAATCTGAAATGGTGACCTTGAAAAGTGGTAGAAACATGATAAATAACACTGACATTCAAATCCTGATAAGAACTACTTTTGTTTAGCAAATGCAGGCAGCATTTATGTCTGCAAATCTGACAAATCAATGGGTGCTTATTTAACTTTCCAAGCAATGCTTTAATCAATGATCTCATCAATCTATTGTATAATGATGAATCCAAATAGATAAGCCTTAAAGGATATGTGCAAACCCAGCCTTCCATAACAATGGAGTATACTGCTTTTCCCCAAACTCTAGATGTGGGGGACTGCCACACCATGCCATGGCATATTTTCACCTATACACTAGGTCTTTATTGGAGGGCAATCTTTGAAGGTGGTATTCAGAAATTCCTATTCAAAACCCAGACTGTTCGCTTGAGGAGTCTCTTGTGGCTTTATTTCATCTCTATGCTGTTCATACATGAAAAAACTGGGAGAGATTATCTGGAGTTTGGGATATGCTGATGACACCCAACTGGAAGTAAAGTGCTAGTTTTTAATATTGGAATACTGTAACCAACACACATACATAGGTCAGGGATGAGCAGTCTATGGTTTTTCACATGTTGATGTACTGCGACTTTCATCGGCCCTATGCAGAATAACCACAAGACTATGGACAAGAAATGTGGCCTAAACCATGATGCTGTCTAGACAGATACAATTGCTGCCTCAGAATATGCTGACTTGGAGTGTGGTGGAGTCTCCTTCTTTGGAGGTTTTTAAACAGAGACTGGATGGCCATCTGTTGGAGTTCTTTGATTGTGTATTCCTATGCATCAGGGGGTTGTAGTCTCTTCCAACTCTAGGATTCTATAAATTGCTGCCAGGAACTACAGTATGTTTTCCATCTGCTCTCCAGTTTCCAAACATTATTGAGTTCAGAGAACAAGTAGGATCTATTATAACTCCCTTGTTAAAACAACTATACTAGCTATTAGATCATTTCTAGGCACAATTAAAAAAGGTGATCATTACTTACAAAGCCCTATATCAGTGATATGGATCAAGACTTCTTCCTCCCACCTCCTGGGGACAGCTGAAGGCCTGGGGAGGTGAGGGGGGAAGAAGAGGAACAGGCGTGAACCTGTACCTCTTCTTCCCCATCCCACCCCAGCCCCTCAGCTGCCTCTCCAGAAACAATTGAAGGCCTGGGATTGCGAGGAAGAGGAGGAACAGGTGTGCCGCCCTCCATGTGCCCTGAAAAATGGCTTTACATGCCATCTGTGGCATACTTGCCATAGATTCCCCATCATGGACATATATGGCTTATGTCCAGACTATCTGAAAGATTGCGCCTACCTAGACAAACCTGCTACAGTCTTATGATCTACATCCAGATGTCATAACCACAGAGGAGGACAAGGCATCACAAGATGTAGGACACCCAGGAAAAATGTAGGATGTTACAAAATAAAATAGGAACAAAGAACTTCAGAAGGATGCATTCTTCCCCCTATTTTCAATGAGAAGAGGCTGCCAAATAGACATATTTCTCAAGGGGTACAGCAAATATAGTGTTACTCAATGGGCTTCTTAGTCATGCTCCAAATGGAGGACAGCTGGGAATTCCTCTCAGACAGATTATTGATATGTAGGACATGTCCGGGAAAAGAAAAATGTCTGGTCACCCTGTTTCATTATCACTGGCTTACTTGGTGAGGACATGAGAAAGAGACTTCTTAGTGGCTACTCTCATCCTCTGAAATTCCTTTTTGTGGGAAGCTAAGATGCCCCCCTCCCTGCTCCCCTTTTGGTGGCAAATACTTTTTTTAATTTAAGCTTTTTATGTGGAAGCATGGAGGCTTCTTATTAGGATGTGTGATTTATTTTTAACTTCTGTATGACTTTTTAATGATTTTATACTATTTTGTGATGGTTTTAATTGTTTTAAAACTATATTGTTAGGTTTTTTTATTGATTCTTTATCTGAGCTTAACTCTGGGAGAAAAGTGGTGCATAAATGAAATAGATAAGTTCTTAAAGTGGCCAGTCCTAGGGTGCCCGTTTGTAACGGGCCTATGTTTGATCCCATATTTTCCCTATATCATGTTGCTTAAAGTATCATTTTACATGAACAGTAACATAAAATCTTATGGAAATTCTAAATATCCTTCTTGTAAAATTTTGGTAAAACACAGTGAAGGATGGTTAAAACACACACACCAAGAAATCTACAGATTGATATTCAAAATAAAGTAATGACCCTCACCAAGAAGAAAAGTAACACTTGAAAATTCATGCTAGGAGAAGCATTTAAAATTCTGAGACACTTCTTTCTTTGGGACAGAAAGGTGATCCAACAACTAAAGGGTAACAGTTTGCAAAGAAGTGCAAACCTTATGCTTCGGTGACAAGGATTAATGCATGCTAGGTGAAAAATGGTCTTGTGCCTTATCTTTCAGGCATCAGGAGCAAAACACATGTGGCCAACACAGATAACTGCAACAATTCATCTTTCTCAGATTTATAGTTTAGTTTGTTTTAGCTGATTTGGAGCAAAAGAAATAGATTAATATGTATGTAGTAGATTCCTATCCAGATGAACAGTTTTAAATTACTTTTCTAGCTCTTAATTGTAATATAATGTTTACTCGATTTGTAGATGCTCACACAAGCATTTATCCATTTCCAATAAAATTTGTTTCTGCTCAGTGGCATCACTAGGATCGGTGTCACCAATATCTCATGGTGTTACACTCCCTCAATCAACAACCTGTGCAGATCATACAGAATCTTTAGTAATCTTTTTTGTACCATAAATCATAATACCTTTATATCATTGAATCCAATAGCAATAGTAGTGACTGTCCCTGGGGCAATTCCTGAAAGAATGCAAACAGAACAATAGTGCTTATATTTGAATGCATGATGCCCACAGAAATTCTGCAAACTAAATTCCCAGCATAATATGCATTTTTGAACCATCCATCCTGCCTGAGGACAGGTAACCTGATTAGTGGGGATATACTGAACAATGTAGCGACTATATGGTGAGTCTCCCTGTGAGGAAAGGTTAGAATTCTGAATCCTATTGTCAATCTAGACTAGACTAGACCTAGTTGGAACGGGATATACCTGTGTGTTGAAATGATCTAATGGGTTTAATCTTCTTGTTGCTGTGTGCTTTCAAGTCACTTTTGATATACGCAACCCTATCAATTAGAGTAGATGCATTGAATCAATGGTTGAATTGGGAATCAGTATGGAGAGCAACTGAGTGGCTTAACCTGGGTGGAAAAAGAGGAGGCTGTAAGGAAGGGGGGAATCTGTTGCTTTGATTGTGTATTACTGCATGGCAGATGGGCTTGATGGCCCTTGAGGTCTCTTCCAGCTCTATGATTCTATGAACCATTGGCGCCTGGGCTCTACACTTCTCTCGGGCAGAGCCAACAATTCCCTTTTCTGCCCAGGGTTGGCCGCTTTTCTTGCCATGGCACAGGCACATGAGCAGTGGTGGCAGTGGTGCCCAATGCATGGGAGAGAAAGAGGCACACCAGTGGCATGGCTAGCAGGGATGTGAGCAGGCTCCTTTCCAGTGAGGGTACTGCCCCCACATGGAGGGAGCAGCTGGAGCTTGTAGCCTTTGCTCTGAGGTGGAAGTAGTTCCACAGAAGCTTGTGCCTTCTCTTCTCTTTCTTCCCCACTCAGTTGCAAATTTCCATAGTGGAGAGTGGTGAATGTGGTGTCACCCAATGTACATCAGGTGTGGTGGCCACCCTGGAATCACCGTAGCAACACCACTGTTTCTGCTTGCTGAGAGCTATCAGGTAGTAAATATAGGAATGCAGCAAGTGTTAATCTCAAGGTTCTCTAACTGGAGAAAGAATCTGGTGAGTCAGAATGTGTTAAATACGCCTGACCTTATAGCACATGGGCCAAACTGGGTATGTTGAGACTGACACTGCTCACTGTAGCATCCTTTCTTTCTGAAGGAAAAAAAATTGTTCATACAATGTACAACCTTCAGGAAGGCATTGCAATGGGAGGATGCCGTTACTAAGAAGTCCTTCTATTTCAGTGGTCTGCAAACTGTGCCCTTTAAGGGATTTTGGACTTCAGTTCCCAGAACCCCAGATTATTAGCCAACATGGCTGAGGCTTCTGGGAGATGAAGCCCAAAATCTCTTAAAGGACACAGTTTGGGGACCACTGCTCTATTTTGTAGAGCCATAATGCATTAGTCAGTAGTATCTGAGACTAATAACAGACTAGGAACTGATACAGATATGTAAATATTTGATGTCTCCTATGAATTTATTTTTATATAGAAGTTTTGCCTTTTACATATTGTTGGGTGATGTGAAAAACTTTGGCTATCAATCTATACCTTCCAAGTATTTACTTAGTGCTACAACTGAAGACTGTCAAGCATATTGCGGGAAATAAATAAATAAATAAATAAATCACACAGATTGAAAAAAAATGTTCACATTTTGAAGCCCACAGAATGAAAGAGTACCCCCAAAAAGGACCACATATGCTATTTTTCCAGACACCTTCTATGCAAGATGTTCATGATTATTGTTGATTTTTTCTTTCTTATCACTTAATGTTGTTAGTTGTCTCAAATACTAAACTTCAGCCAGTTACAGTTATATTCAACATCATATATATAACAGCAAGCAATAAAATCAATTAAGAGTTTACTGGTGACATATCCTCATCTGATTCTTTTCACATAGACCTGCTGAGAGAGATTTTACTGAATGCATGTTCTGAAATATAATTCTTGCCTCGAAATCATTGTAGAGCAAACATTTTTTATGTATGTCAAGTTGAGTACATAAAATGAAATAACACTGTCAGAATTAATGAGCCTGAGAATGATTGGCACCAGGTGTTAGTAGTGTTACATTAAGGATTGGGGATATTTATTCAAAGGGAAACTAAGTGTTTTGTCAACATATATCATCTTTTCTCTTCTCCAGAATAGCTTTCCAGATCCTTAAAAGAGAAATATTCTTATGTCAATCACTCATTTGATTCTATTATTCCATCTGTGTACTGTCTTAAAAGGAGTAAACCCAAGCCACAACAGAAACATATTCTTTATGGGAATATTTTGAATAAGTTTAGTAAGAGATAAAAAAAAAAAGATGTATACTGCAAATGACAGCTGCAAGAAAATATAGTGATATTTCAAACACAGAGAAAGAAAAAGTCTGTTATACTGTACACAGTATCTTTTGCTGCAACGAGACCTATACAAGAAACAAAGGTATACTTGTAATATTCCCACTCCCAACCCAATTTTATGATTCTTACTTGGGAGTAAAACCAAAATTTTACAGATTACCATGAAACACCTTCCCTCTTCTTTGTGCCACAGATTCATAAAGTTTCCTAGTCCTCCAGGGCCAGTTTTGAGTGCAAACAATAGGCTGAAGTGGAGAAGAGGGATTTCCCACACCTGTTTCTACTACACTTGCAGTTTGTTTTTAATATTCTGTACTCTGAAGATAAAATGATGTGGAAGAGCATTTTGCAAAGTAGTTTTGAAGCCTTGGTAGCATTTTACAACTTGTTGCTGTGTGCCTTCAAGCCATTTCTGACTTATTGGCGACCCCAAAGGAAAAATATCATCATGTTTTCTTGGCAAGATTTGTTCAGAGATTTGCCATTACCTTCTTCTGAGGTTGAGAGAGTGTTATGTTTACATTTACAAAGAAGTATTACAATACTGAAATGGGAAACTTGGGCCCGTTATAGATGGGCCTAAAAGTGCCCTAGGATGCACGGAGCACACACAAAATGGCGGTGGCCGTTCCACACAGCCGCCGCCATTACGACAACATGACCGCGCTGCCTCTAAACGGGGCAGTGCGGTTGTGACGTAGTGGGGCCGTGTGAGGGTGCATAGAGCGCCCTTTCTGCGGCCCCGGAAGGAGCTCTGTTTCGGAGCTCCTTCCAGGTTTGCGTCGCTGGGTGCAGCCTTTACATGGCTGTGCCCAGTGACGCAGAGGAGAAAGGGGCCAAGCAGCCCCCTTCTCCTCCTCCCCACCACCACCGGGTGTCTTTGGGGCTTGAAGCCCCAAGGACACCCCTTTCCAGGCCACGGGGAAGCGGCCTTTTGCTGCTTCCTCGCGGCCTGGAAAGTGGCGGATTGGGGCCTCGGAGGCTGCCATTGTGGCAGCTGAGGCCCCGATACACTGGGGAAAGGAGTGCCTACAGGCCGCCCCAAAGGGGCGGTCTGTAACGCGCCTTTAGATTTAGGGAGAGGAAACCAACAGGACAAATGACTTTTTTTTTTACTTTTTTGACCATGCAAGCTAGTGAAATGGCAAGGAAGGCTTTGGCCAGAATAACATCTGGATCAAGACTGAACTTAAGGGCCTTATGATATCAAAAACTCTATAATTCTATATGCTAGTACTTAAAATATCTAAATAAAAGATATCCCTCCCCACCGATTTAAGGAACATAATGCCAGTAGCCTTTTCCTAGTGATAACATGATAATAGCAGAAAATATGGTAGAAGTGCACAGTGGTTTAGAGACCTGCATTATTATGTAATTATTTTCAAACTTAGAAGAGAAAAGACTGTAACACAACCTCCAACATATGTTTCATGAAGGAAAATGCTCACTATTTCTTCCACCAAATAAAAGGGATACTGTCACTAGGACAGTGGCTGAATTTAATATGTAATTTCTGTTCTTTTTTATTATTTCATGGAAGTGCAGAGAAGATATTTGCAACTTCTGTTTCTGATTTTATGTGCCCTCAATTATTAGCAATAGTAACCAAACTATTAACATTAATTCTGTAAACCTGTTGCATAGTAACAGACACTAAGTTCACTACATTTGTCTTTGGGGTGAGTGTGAGACTTAAATATACAGTCTTAAACCCCCTTTCAAGGAAGTTAGTTTTGTTTTATGAATCTTAATTCTAAGTAAACATTAATTATTCTTCATGGATTTGCCCACTGAATTATTTGCCAAAGGAATATAGTCACACTTGGAAGGTTCTTACTGATAACAAACTGAGTACTTTGAATTAATTCAATGAGAGGTCCATCAGCTGGAAGTCTATTTGTTATAAATGGTTGTGAGCACACAGAAAATATATTTCTTACTTAAATAGTCTCTCTAAAGAATAGTAACAAAAGGGAAGGATCAAAAGATTAACTTTGCCATATGTGAAAGACTGAAATATGTAGGGACATACCAAATTAATTCCATAATATCCATCATTGCAGCTGATAAGTATGCAGTGTATCTGCATATTAAGATATTTATTAACAATGTTATTAAACATACTTGACATATTTGTTTAAGACACAATTTCTGGACTGTATAGTTATAATAACCTCCTTTGATTACCAATACAATAGTTTCTCCCACAGAGTTTGTGATTGCTAGTTTTGTTGTTGTTGTGAGCCTTCATGTTATTTCTGATTTATGGCAAGACTAAGGGGTTTTCTGAGTCTGAGAGTATGTGACTTGCCCAAGGTCACCCAGCCTGTTTCAATGGCTGAACTGGGATTCAGATCTTACCCCAGGTACAGACCTCCACTTTGTGGCAACCTGGGGCCAAAATTAGGGCTCCAGAGAGTGGAGTATCCACATGCTCTGTACTTTCCTGGTGCCATTTTGGGTGCATGCATATTCAGACAGCACATACACTGATTAAGTTCCTTGTATGCCATGTCCAAATGGCATGGTGCACAAGAGACATCACTGCGCCACTCCAGGGTCCTTTTTGGAGTGGATCGTTGCCGTGCCCATGCGGTTGCCATGGCAATGATCCAGGGAAGATAATCTTCTCATCTGTACAGCCTCTTAGTTTCCAGTCACAGTTCAGGGCTCAAACCACTATTCCACACTGGCTCTCATAGAAATCATACCTTCATATTTTGACATTTCACAAATACAGTGACATTTTAACCTTAGCAAAAACATTAACTTCTGTGAAATGTAAAAGCTTGACTGTTATGAACTGATATCTTTGAATCTCAATTGATATTGTATCAAATTGCAAACAAAAGCCAGAATCTTGTTTCTGTACTACATTAATGCAACTAATCAAGCATAGGCAGTAGAAAAAAATATGGAAAAGGCTGTAGGCACAAAGACCATCAAGTTAGCAAAGCACTGCAGATTGCCTGAAGCCATCAGAGTTAGGGCCAGAACAGACTGGGAGCATGGCGTACACATGACACATGCCTCCGAGATGCCTGGAAGCCAGCTTCACACTGCCCAGCTGCCTACTCATGAGTTGACTTCTGAGAGCTCTGGCGGCGTGGCGTTTAGATGCTGCACACCACTAGAGCACCTTAAACTTGACTTCCAGCTGTGGTGGGGCCATAAAGTCAGCTTTTTGCCAAAGCAAAAAGGAGTATCTGTTTGCTGCTTCTTTTTCAGCCAGCAAAAAGGAAGATTGTGGCTCTGGCATGTGGTTGCAGCAGCCTCAATCTGGCTTTGTCCGGGTGGTCTGTTTTGTCTCTTAGTCTGTCTTCCTTTACCACCACTGTGCAACCGTGGAAAAAAAAAAAGTGAAACTAGTGATGTAGTAAACCAATAGGATTCAGACCCAAAACCATTATATAAAATACATAATAATTAAAGGATATGGAGGACAATTCATTTTTCTTTTAATACTGTTCTCATTTATATGATGGAATAAATGAGGAAATTTTAACATACCTTTATATTTGATTTACTTTCAGAGATGTGAGAAATCTGTTTATAATTATTCAGGAAAGATGCCCATCAAACAGTTTACTATTTAGATGGTGCTTAACAGTGTAAGCTCAGACTCTAGAAGAGGCTAAATCCTTCTACTAATAACAGAACAAAAAAAATCCCGTTAATAAAACAAGTGCAGAAAGAAGAAAAATAAAGTGTGATACAAAAATTACCATTGATATTAAAAGGACTTCACATATTAGTCTACCAATAAAGTATTCATTTAAGTATTTACCACTATAGAAGATCAACCAAGTCCTACATTGACAATTCAAGGCACTAAATTAAGTGCAAACTGAGACTCAGGCCTGAAACAGATGGGCCAAATAATGCTGCTTCTGACTACTTCAGGGGTGTGCTGTTTAGATGGTGCATGCTCCCAAAGTGTCTAGAAGCCATGCTGAGGGTGTGCCAAGGTGACAAACACTGTTTTTTTTCAAGAGTGGCCCTTTTGGGACTGCAACAGCAACCTGTTTTCAGAGCGGGTTGTACAATCACTACCCAGGGCTGTTACGGCCCATCTGCTTTACCCCTCAGAGGCTCAACCTCTTCTGACTCAAGTTCATTTTATACAGCCTGTTTATCATCACCTCTTTGGAGATTCTAGGTTTTTGATATCACCTCTGTCCCCGATGTCTGCTATAGGCACGAGCCATCAGACCACCTCTGACAATGCTGGCAGATTCTTATATGTTACAGTACACATCACCTGTGCTCCATATCTGTCAGCCACTAAAAGTTTCGAATTCTTAAACTTGTGCAGCAAATCCAATCTTGGTGCCATATATTGTGCTTGCCTGCATGGTGCAGCTGGGACTGGAAGTTACATGCTTTGGGCTCCAGCTTGAGTTGACTAGAGGCAGGCATGCACCTAAAAAGTGTTGGAGAATCATGGATAGCAGCAGAAAGGGTACGTTTGGTGACTTGAAAGTGAAATACAGTTATTCCTCCACATTTGTGACTTTGACTTTTGCGGATTTGCTTATTTGCAGCTTTGATTAATATGTTCTGTCTAGGAATCATTGGGTCCTACAGTGTAATTCTGCCAGAAGTTGATCATAGAATTGTGCTGAAGAACCTATAAGTTCCTAGAGAAAACATCTTGGCATTTGTATGTCCTCCAGCATGATTCTATTATCATCTTTTGTCAGCTATTGACCATAGATTGCACTGAAGGACCTGGAGAGTCCCAGAAAGGTGTTCTCTTAGGTTTAAAAAAAGTGTGTGGTTTTTTTATGTAGTGTATCCACATTCATGGGTGTGCTTCACCCCTAACCCCAGTGAATGTGGAAGGACAATTGCAATTTATTCTACACAAGTTTCCTTGACTTCTTTCCCAACAATTCTGCATGAATCTCTGTAAAATGCATGCACATATACAATCAAGGTAAATATAAAATAATTTGAAAATAATATCAGGAAAGCCAGCTAAATAACATTTCAAAATTAATAGGAATTAATATACTATACAGCTATATACTATATACCTATATACAATACAGCTGTGTTAACGTAAAAGCAAGTTAATACAGATATTATTTCATAAACAGTT
Organism: Sceloporus undulatus; assembly: GCF_019175285.1. NCBI lineage: Eukaryota > Metazoa > Chordata > Lepidosauria > Squamata > Phrynosomatidae > Sceloporus > Sceloporus undulatus. The sequence goes on along the minus strand of NC_056524.1, from coordinate 54,301,157 downwards.
TCACAAACAAAGATAATGTCATGTATATTATAAAACAATAACAACCGTGTTCATAGGATTTAAAATGTCAATGCAATATAAAGACATTGTCAACACTTTGAGCCACTGTACATAATTCTACATCTGTTCATTAATGGCAATAACTTGTAAATATTACAAACTTACTTAGAGATAAATTATATATCTACATGGAATGAAGGGTTTATAAAATCAAATATTGAATGGCGTTAGATTTGTGGGCTTCTGTTTGCTTTAATGAGCCACTCTAGGGCAGTCTTTCTGGAAATGTGGTTTTTATAAAAGATCTCAGGCCTTTGATACACATGATGCACGCCTCCAAGATGCCATGGGAGAAATCAACCTGGCATCTCAGGGAATTTCTGTAAGAATACATCAACCTTCTAGTGTTTAGCAGAGAGAATAAAAGATGATATCAAGGAAAAGGAACAGAATACATGGTGTGAACTGAATGCCAATGACAAGAACCATGCAAGTAAATCCTATCAGTGTTCCCAAATACAGAAATAATGTAATTTTGTAAGTTTGGCAATACGTTTTAATACTTATCCTGCTTGTGAAATTAAGAGGATGTCATCTCTGGTATCTGGTGTCACCTCTGTTGCAATTTAAAATCAAAATCAATTATACATTATTTTTAATGAGGTATGCTGCCTCCAGTCATTCATTTAAAAAGTTTTATTTTCTCTCTTATAAGTATCTGAGGTTCTTCCCAAGAGCCACAGTGTTGACATGACTACAGAACCCGTATAAGCCAAATTATTCATACCATAGACACATTCAAGGCAAATTAATATTCTGTTATACTTAGGGAGCACTAAACAAGGTTAAAGTTATAAAAGTGAAACAATTTTTGGAGATAATATATAAACAAATATATCTCACTTTGCATTTGTAATCCATGATTTCCATTCTCTTTACGTCTTTAAATGCATGCAATACAGGAATATGAAGTATTGGACAAAAACCTTTAAAGCGATATTAAAATAGTACAAAAGCTGATGTGTAAATTAAACTAAATATAAATCTTTGGATTTAGTTTAATTTTTCTTGCACACACTCTAATGCAAGTTATAAATCAGTGCTTTTTGAGTGAAACACACTTTTATTTGCACAATAATACATTTGGTTCTAATAGATTATTATCTTTTCTATCTTTGTGATCTATATACTTTCATACAAAATTAATTAGTTTTCTGTGATGAGGAAACTAAGTGTTATTCTTGTCTTACTTTTCTGACTTAAGACACACAAAACAATCTATTATATTAAAAACATATACAATTGTACATAAATTACAAAAAATATAAATGCATTTCAGTTTAAAAGATTTATAGTTTAGATTTATAGTTTGTTAACAAACAACAGCATGAATGCAGTGAAGCTTAATTACATGTCCCAGTTATTCACAATACACAACTCACTGAGATGAAGGAGAGAGCCTTTTCAGTAGCTGTGTCCAGGCTTTGCAACTTACAAAGAAAACCAGCCTTGCTATTTCTTTAGTGCCCATTTCCCATGTTTTAAATACAGTGGACCGTTGTTATACGCTGGGGTTTGGTTCCAAGATCCCCCGTGTATAACAAAATCCGTGGATGCTCAAGTCCCATTAAATATAATGACACAGCAAAATGGTGTCCCTTATGGAAATGGAAAATCAAGGTTTGATATTTGAAATTTATACTTTTTTTTGAACATTTTCAAACCATGTATGCTTGAATCTGTGTATAAAAAATCAGTGTATAAGAAGGGCTGACTGTACTCTCCTTTATCATTTAACCAAATTTTTCACTTCAGCCATTGCTGCTACTGGCCAAATGCTGATGTGCATGTTTGTCTTACAGACTAGATACATGGATTAGAATGGTCTTTGCTGTTTGCAAAGGGGGGGGGGAAGTATGTTAAAATGAGATGGTGTTAACATCTGTCAAGAGGATGGCGAGACAAGGGAAGTAATTGCAGTAGTTATACAGTACAACATGCATTTCCTCCTCCCAGGCTGGACAGCCATCTGACGGCATGCCTCAGCTGTGAATACCTGCATTGGCAGGGAGCTAGCCTGTAATACTCTTGGTCCTCTTCCAATTCTACATTTATATAATTCTGTCATTCGCACTTATTTACCATGCTTACCTGCACTGAAGTGGTTTGCACTGGTACTTCAAGGAACTGATTAACGTATTGTGCAAAGTATTTATACACACAACCCTGAGGCAGTGTATCTATTAGAGATCTAGGGAGAGAACAAGAAGCTGTCAAACTACCACATATTCAGTGAGATCTGGCTGTTGTGACAGACAGCATGGTATACTGGTTAGAGTGCAGAATCAGGAGACCTAATTTTGCACTCAGCTCAGTGGGTGACCTTCAGACAGTTAATATCTGCCAGCTTAACCTGCCTGACAGGTTTGTTGCAGCAACATGCTCTGTTCTGAGCTCTCTGGAGGGTGAACAGGCTAAAAATATAACAAATACAATAAAACAGTTTTTGAGCTAACAAATTAGTGCAAAATAGGAAGCATTAGCATGGTTTCCTTGGCAACATGGATGCCTTATCTGCTCACATTCAGTTATTGTGAGGGTGAGGTCTACATAATGGGCAACTAGTTTTGCCCCTTTTGCTAGACCTCTTGAAAGATAAGTGAAATGAAAGATCATTTTCCTAATTTACCAGTTTCATTTAAAACCAACTCTAGAACATTTTCACAAGCCATAAACATTTCCTGAGGCAAGGTCAGGTCTAGCCCAAAACTGACCACCATGTATTTTGTTGTGCTTGGCAGAGGTGGGATTGCATACCTTCCTCAAAGATCTATTCTGAACTGTAGCTCTTACCCTAATACTCAATGGTTATGCTGAAGGCTTTTTTTTTTATATACTTATTTTCAAAATATTTTTTTAAACTGACCAGATACATTCCCAGGAACTGAATATATAAAGCCATTGTGAACCAAATAATAAATTACTGCATGTTTCACCATTCATGTAGTATTCCTTTATTTTGTACACATTTATTTCTTATGCCAGTCAGATTTAGAGAAAAAGAGTGCCTTGCAAATGCCGACTGAGAGCTTTCACTTGTTGCTTGGAAAGTGACTGTTAACACTGATTGATTGAAGGACTTGCAGCAATACAAAGGTTAAACATTTTGAACTAGATCTTTAAGTCAGACTTGACACTGAATGAATGCCTTAGTAGGTTGTGATTAACCTCAAAAGACAACTGCTTTCCCAGTTAATTCAGTAGTAGTGTGGTGTGGCCATATAATATCCCTTTTAAAAGTATATGCACACATTATATCTATTTGGAATTGCTTAATAATTTAATAGTTTGAAGATCATGTCATTAGTCTAACTCCAATAGATTGGGGGGAAATCATATATAAAATATAAGCTTCTCAATAAAATAAACTACTCCTGTCTGAAAAAAGTTAATTGCAAGATTAAATTTAAGTCCCTTGGAGGAGATTTGATTACTATTTATGAACTATAAATGTTTTCTAAGTTCATATGCTTTTTATTCATTGTATGTATATGTGCTTTTATCCACAGTATGATCAGCCCTAGTTAAATTTTTTTAGTTTTGCTCTGTTTCTACATACATGTATACCTGCAAGCATAAATGATTACCTTCAAATTAAAGAGTATTTTAGTTTATTTCAGACTTTTAACTGCCATAGATATTCTTAGACATTTTTACTGTAACCTTGAAAGTCTAGTAATCTGTCTGTCAAATTGAAGCGGGCACAACTCCCACTTTTCTGTGTTCTTGGATTTTTTTTTTTTTAAAAAGATATAAATAACATCATTAAATTCTATCCCATGGATATTCTTCAAAAAGACAACATAACTACCAAATATAATGAAAGAAAATGATTGCCTAAAGATGGAAACCTGGTTGTAAATGGTTAACCAGAGGGGTTTTGCAGTGCCCTTGAGGGAGTCTTTCATCTTCACTGATGCCTGTAACAATGCCTTAAGCAAAAACTAATTAAAGAAAAATAGGTGGATCTCTTTGATTCCTCTAGCAAGGATGGAGGGGGGAGGGTGGTGGACATGCTAATACAGTCAACTTGGGCTAGTAATATTTGACTACCTATTTAACAACAAACCATCAGGTTTCTGGGTCTATTAAGAATAACAGTTTCTGCACTAGACCCAAACTTAGGCTGAAATCCTTTTAGCTATTTTCCTGGGGTGAAGTCCCACTCATTTACTTTTGCATAGACATGTACAGTCAACCATCTGTATCAGCTACCATGTACACCACTGGTCAAGCTTGTTGGTGTATCCAGCAGCTGAATTCTAAAACCTTCTGGAAGACCAAAGGTTCACAACACCGATCACAAGTGTGCCCATCCTTCAAACACTCTGGAAGATCTTTTTGTGTCATAATCATGATGGAGCCATGTCTGATGGGAACAAGAGAAAGGGCATATTCTGTGTTTTCACCTATATTTTGGAATTCTTTGACATTTATAAGTTTTATCTATTCCTTAATTTATTGTTTCTGTCTGTTTACTGTATTATTATTGTTGCTGCTTTATCTTTTTTCTTATGTTCTCTCTTTTTCTTCTTTCAGGCACTGTTACACACCTTGGGTGGTTTGTAGAGACTAGAATGCCAGCATAGTAGGGTTTTTACAACAACAACAACAACAACAACAACAACATTGACACATGCTGGATGCACATAATGCCACACTTTTACACATTGTCTGTGTGCATTCAAGTTACCTGTCAATTTAATGTGACCCAATGAATTTCATAGGGTCTTCTTAGGCAAGGAATACCTATAGGTGGTTTTGTCACCTCCTCCCTCGAAATATAATATAAAGCTTCTGGTGCTCATTGCTGGACTCCCATTTAAGTACTGTCCAGTACTGTGCCTGTTTAGCTTCTAAGATCAGACCTTACTACACAAGAGCTCTGAGGAACGGCCTGATAACAGAATGGAAGGGGCCTGGAACAAGTGTGGAATGAGTGGGGGACGCATTTTACTGCACACAAGGAAGTCCCTCACTCGTTCTGTTCCCTTCCCTTTTGTTCCCATCCCATTCCAGAGGATGCGATTTTTGAGAACTGTTCAGAAGAGTTCTCAAAAATTGCCTCCTCTGGAATGGAATGGGAAAAGAATGAGTGAGGGAATCCTTGTGTGCAGTAAAATGCATCCCCCACTTGTTCTGCTCCCTTCCTGGCCCCTTTTGGACTGTTCTCAGGCCGTCCTAGGAGTCCAGGTTCGAGATCTTGGGTCTTTAAGGTATTTAGGCCCCCTATAGGGAAAATGATCAAGAATGCTAAATATTATTCCTGTGCATGGAATACTGCTGTGCATTAAGATATATTATTAATCTTATTTAGGAATTAATGAGTTTCCCTCAATTTCATTCTGCCATTTTTTCATTGTTCTTTTGCATTTTTCATAGCATTTTGTACCTGTTTAGTACTGGATTGTGTCCCCTCCATTTTTAAGTCCGCATTCAAATCTGTATGCATTTTCTCAATTTCAAACATTTCATATGCACTCTTTCACTGTATGTATTTTTCTCATCTTCCACAATGAATTATACCACAAACTGCAAGTTACAGTTATATCACAAACTACAGTTAAGGTATGGATATAACTGTGCTCTGATTCATATTAAGATTTGTGAATTGTAAAATAGCTAAATTTGCACTGAAATGTAAACAAAGTTCTCACCCATCAGCATTTCTCACCATGACTGTTAAGTGAGATGGACTCAAGAAGGCTTTTTGGGGAGTGTTAATATTTTTTGAGACAGAAAAATCCTTGGTTTCTTTGACAAAGAGGCCAAAATAAAGTATATAGTACAGTACCACTGTCTTATTATTTAGTATGAAAGTGCAGAGTACAATCAGATTTAAAAAACAATAACAATCCTATAGCATCTATGAAGGGCAAGGTAGGTATATAATCTAGACTTCTTGTGTTACTATCACACCACCATGCTTATCAATTCCATCATATCACATTTTAGTTATGAGGGAATGAGACTGATAGATCAGTAGACAGACAGATGTTACAAAGCCAAATGTATATGACAGGGTTGTGATTAAGCTTTAAATAATAATTCCAGCCTATAGTTTTCACATATGTGTGGCAGCTGCACATTTATTTTAGGCTCATAAAATTCCGTTTTAAAGAATGAGCCACAGAAAAGCCATCCAGTTCCACTTTTTCCTAAGCCTGTTGTTGTACTCAACCCTCTGCCCATTCTTTGCCTCTGTTAAGGTGTATGCCGTGTAGTTTATTTCCATATGAATGACCTTGGTTTTGGCAGGATCTGAAATGCATATACAGTGTGCTCTTGCCATCTGCAGGCTTGCCATCCACAGATCTCAGCATCTGTGGATGGCAAACCCCATGGTTCTCACTGGTGGTGCATTCACATGGCTGTGTTAGCAGCCACATGCATATTGCACCGACACTGGACAGCAAAACTTATCAGTGGGGATGGTGGTCCAGAACAGATTACTCACAGATATGAAGGGTCAACTGTACAGATGCATACAGCTTGTACGCATTTCATCTTTATAGGCAGAGAGTTGATGAATGTTTGGAATGTCTGGAAATAAAGGAGAGGCAAAAATGGCCATTGTTTTAGTCCATGAGTTATTTTTTTCTGCAATTCAAAAATATGAAAATAGAGGGACTATTCATAAGAAAGTAATAAAATGTATTAAATCCCTTGTGTGTGCATCAGTGGTATTAACAGTTTGTGTTGCTCTAGAAATGATCTGAAGAAAACACTAGAACCAATCTCTTTATCTGTGGAAAAGGAGAAAAGAAAGGAAGCTCCACCTATCATAGCCTATATCCAATGGCCTAATTTCATTAGCTGAAATAGAACAGCAATTACAGACATCTAGTTCTGTGTTAAAGCCAACAGGGAAGTCCAACACAGTTTTTAGCCATTTAGTCACTTGAACAAGCAGCACCACAGACATTTTCACAAACAATAGCACATCTAGCCAAACTGGAACAAGAGTACCACTGCTTGTGCAACTGGGGAAAAAAACCAGAAGAAGTGCACTGTTTACATTGCTAAGTTATTGTTAGGTTTATGTCACCTAGGCCAGTGTGGTGTAATGCACGGCTTAGCCATGTAAACCCACTGAGTAACCTTAGGCAAGTTACACTCTCTCAGGCTAAGAGGATTGCAATGGCAAATCTCCTCTGAAGAAACTTGCCAAGGAAACCCTGAGATAAGCTTGCCTTACAGTCACCATAAGTCAGAAAGGACTTGAAGACAAACAACAACAGGTCACTTATATATTTTCTTCCCAGAAATTTCACTATACTCATACTAGTATCTGATGAATAAACCAGAATCAATCCATTTTTCTGTTTTATTATTCTCAGTCTCCATTTCCCTTATGTTCTAATTTCCCATATGGTATAAGAGTGATATTAAGAACTTTATAACACATGTAAATCACCACCATGATGGAAATTGTATTTAAATGTTCCCATGCCATATGACCTGCAATTGAACCCAGTTGATGTGCCAAGTTCAAGCTTGTGAACAACTGAAGTTATTGCTGAACATAAACTGGGAGTAAACAAAAAGGAGTAAAAAATATCCATCTTCCTGGCATAAATGTGCCTGCTTGTCTCATAGCAAAGGCAATTTGATCCATCTTCATATTGTTGTTAGAAACAAAAAGCTGGAGACTACACACAATTTTTCTGAGCATTCTTCAAAGACCGGATCTTAGCCAGAATAAAAATATGGAATTACAATAAAAAGTCAGACTAGCATGTTCAGAGGAAAAGGTTCAATATAGAAAGTGGAAGAAATGGCAGTAGCCATGGAATCAAGGTGGCAGTATCAGCACTTCTGTGTAAAACAAAAATGGGTGAAACAAAGTGGCCCCACAATTCTTGTGGACAAAGAAGATAATGTTTCACAGAAAGCTACCTGCTAGCATAATTGCAGCAGCTGTACCATCTAACCCCTATCAGTCATAATCTGGAATAGTGCCACTTTCTATTAGCCAGGTAATAGAGGAGCTGAAATTATTTATACCAGCTCATGTGAACCACTCTGTTTGCTCCAATGCATTCTGATGACTTAATTAGATAGTCAGTGTAACACATGTGGCTTTTCACTCAGGTTTATCACAAAAGGCCAGTTCATCAAAGCAGGAGAGTTGTGTACTCTACAGTGAGATTAGAAATACGGATTTCTTCATTAAGTATCCTCCAGCTGACTGTGCTTCTTGGTTTGTCACCATCTATATGGACAATTAAATAAAACCTCACACAGGATAAACCAAGGCTAATAAAGAGACCTTGAATTGAAGTGCAGCTGGCAATCTTTTCTTTATTAAGACCTGGCAGTACACATAGTGACAGCATCTACAAGGCAAGGTGCGTGAGGTGGCTTCTTATTCTCTGTCTCACAGCCCATTAATATCTGCCCTTTTTCGGGCATGACATTTTGGCTGATAGGATTTTCCAATCCTTTGTTATTCTCACAAAAAGGCAAAGAATAAACAAAGGTCAACTCTTAGAGCTGGTGAAAATGAAACATTCAAAGGGCTTTGACAATTTCACTATGTCAATCAAAATAAAAAAGAAAGAAGGAAAAAAGTGTGATGATTGACAATGCTGCTACTGAAAGAATGATCTTTAAAATGGTAGCAAGCCTCCTGTTTAATAGTATTGTTTCAAGATTCCTTCTTTCAAAACAAAATCAACTGCCTAAGAATAGATGGAAATTAATTTCTCCAGATATTATCAATAGGATTCTCTTCCAAATACTGTACATGTTTATAAATAGAGTACAAGAATATAGCTGACAAGAACTACAATGGGGGGGGGGGTCAATGTTACCTAGCAATATTTATAAAAGATATACACAGTGATTGGCATATGTCATGGATCTATCATACTTAACCTCCCACAAATAAACCTATAGTATGGCATTTATCTTGCACTGCTGGACTTATGATAGTATGAAAGAATGATCTTCCCAACTGTGGCTTACTATAGTGCCCCACAAACAAACACAAATGGCATAAATGACTTATGATGTTTGCTTGAGATGGTTTACTTCACAAGTACACTTTATTATGATGAAATACATAATATTTATAAAGCTGTCAAATATAAGAAGCAACCACAGTAAATTAAACACTCAATAATAATGATTAAATAATGTTTGATAATATTCAGTTTATTGTCATTTGAGAAAAATAAATGTTTTATTGCAGCATCCAATATTTGACAAGCTAATGCAAACAAACATGTACTATGCAAGATGTTACAGGTATAAAAAAAATTAGTATCTATCTGTTTTCTTGCTTGTTCTCAAAGCCTGCAAAAACCAATGAGCTTTCTTATCAGATGCCCAACTGAGAAGTTTCATTCCTGCTCTGAATGTTTACCACGTCTCCACTTAGTTTAACTAAGTGAAACTGTGAATATTTATAACACTGGAAATTCTTTCCACATATTTCATATATTAATTTATTCATAGTGGCACAGCCAGCATGTATATAATTACAAAATAAAGAGCTAGCAAGTCTCTGAATGTATGTGTTTAATATAATATAAAATAACAGTAATGAGATCAATCCAAAGAAGGGATGACTACAAGGCTGTTCACACAACAGCACATCCTATTTTCTTTTGAGGTGCCTGCAACTACTTGCAAGCCATCTTGGAAAGAAATGAACAGCCTGAACAATGTGAACTGTGTTATGGGAAGATACAATAAGAGGGAAGAACTGGGGAAAAATTGGGACAGACTTACTCTGAGCAAACCATTATTTAATATTATTACTTGTTAAGTAATCAATAAGCCTCTTATTTGTAAAGCTTTCCATCATTAAGAACACTATCTTCTTAATGACTGCAAATGTACATGCTTTTAGAACTTGTGCTGTGAAATGAGACCTCTAAAATTCAAATTCTAAAAAAAACAAAAAACCAGGAAAACACCTTAGATGTTATTTAAAAACATAAAACTGCACCATCTTCGACTGTGACAATATTTCTTTTCTCAAAGAATTACAGGAACGATTAAGGAAAGCAATAGTAAAAATAAAATTCGTATATTAGAGGTATTAAATACAGCTTCTTTGCACTGAGGCCTATGATAAAATAGGATAGACATTTTCTGTCGTAATTGCCAGAAGTGTTCCAGAATATTATAAAGCTATTTGTTTTTTCCTTTGTCTCTCATTTCTGTTATGCATACCAGATATGTGAAACTGCATATTAGATATGGGAAACTGACTATGATGAACTAATAATGGCTCTTGAAGCAGTAGATACCATTAAATAAATCTAGAGCTCACATTTTTTCCAATAAATGAGATACACAATCATAACATTGGAGCTCACCTAACCTTTGCATTTATATTTTAACTGTGGCATCCAGGACCAGCTTCATCAAAACGTTCTAATAAAATGGCCATTACTTTATCATTTGGACTTTACATAATTACTGTTATTCATGTAATTACACCTTCAACACTAGATCTCTTGAAATATGAAGGGAAAGATACTAAGGCAAACTGTCAGGCAAAAGTGCACCATGGAGAGTAGGGTAACCTATACAGGGCTTCCTGTAGCCCTTTGAGGACAGACAGGAGTCCTAGCCCTATTGTATATTCTTTTTTATGCCCTATAACTATAGTGTGGAGATGATGAGGCTTTTCATCTTTCAAAACTGGTATGGCAGCTTCTTCCTAACTGAATACATAGTTAACACAGGTCCTTGTGCCACTTATGTTGTGTATTACAAGTAAAAGCCACTGACAGAGAATGAGTACTCCCCAACAGATTCAACATGCAAAGTAGTATCTTTTATGAAATCTAAAGGATTTCACAAAATAAATACATTAGCACTTTAATACGTTATCTGAATTGCATGCATCTGCAGAACCTGGAGACATCTAACATAAACACTTTACAGCATCTCTTTAGATGAATGTTTTCTGTTACTTGTTTTTGGAGAACTGTCTGAGGCATATGGTATTTAGTGATATATAGGCACTGACATAACACCTTTTGAACTGATCAAACACATTTAAATTATATTTGTGGCCTGGATCCAAAGAGCTGTACAACTTGTTCCGCCCATCCAAAACCACTTTTGGCTTGTGGTTCTCAAACAGAATCTTCCCTATTCAGTATGCTCATATGAAGATTCAGAATTGAAAGGGTGTAAGATTTAAAACAGTATCAAGTATGCTCAACTTCCACTTTGGATCCCAGTATCTATACAATTAAAATATCACAGCTTTTGTTGCTGTGTGACTTCAAGTCATTTCTGACTGAAGTGATCCTAAGGCAAACCTATCACAGGGTTTTTTTTGGCGGGTTTCTTCAGAAGGAGCTTTCCATTGCCATCCTCTCAGGCTGAGATAGTATGACTTACCCAAGGTCGCCTAGAAGGTTTCATGGCTTAGTGGGGATTCAAACCCTGGTTTCCAGAGTCACAGTCCTACACTACACCATGCTGGCTCTCCAACGCTTAATGACATCTATGCAATTAAATACTACAATTAACATATGTATAACAATTGCTCCACAGAGCCTTTTCATTCAAAGGTATCATGAAATTTAGTAAATACTGATTATTTTAAATAGTTTTTAAAGTTTCAATTGTCATTATTTATTATGTTTCCTTTTAACAAACATTCTCTTTAAATAGGCATTGGTAATCATTGCTTTATAAATATTCAGAAAATGCAAAGCACAACTAGAAATACTTCCTTTATTTCCCATTAGTTCAGAATATATAAGAAACAAATACTTTTAGGTTTATTACATCTATAGAAAGCAAAACAAACGAGATATGATTATGAAAGATCCTTATTTTATTCGGCTTTCTACAATAATAATTATATTAGACTTCCTTCTTCTCCACCAGCTGGATGGAAACAGACTGTGATGGCTGGCCAAGAAAAGTAATTTCTTTGTTGAAGCCTGATGTTTCTTATGCTAATTATATAACAGGGGACAACATCAAGATGCCACCTGTGATTTTAAGCTAAAGCTAATTTAATGGGGAGGGGGAGACTGAAAGAAAATACAATACAGAAAATAGCCTCTGAGCAGAATTCTAGCAACACGAAGAGCACTATAGATGTTCCTGTTAGAAATTGTTCTAATGCTTATATAATTAATTTTTATTCTTATAGTTGATTATAAAATAAACATTTTTTCATTTCTATTTATACTTTTTGGTAACATAGCTTTATGAAGCAAATAAAAGTTTACCTATATATTAATTTATATTAATGGTACTGTATATGTTTTATAAAGGTGGTGAGTTCTGGTTACACATATGTTTCATAGCTGTATATTCATTATCTCTGTCTCTGCTATCCTAGAGAAACCAAAAGGTTTTAAGTTGCTTCAAAGTTTATATAGCCAAATTCTCTTGAAATGGTTTTTAGGGCAAAAATTGCAACTAATATTATAATATTGACAATATGGTACCTTTTCTCAAACAGTCCTTAAACAATAAACATATGTCCAACTTCATGGTCATTTTTTTCATGCAGAAACTGTACAGTGTATCAATTAGATTTTCTGTTTTCAAGTTTCTTGTACAAATCTGAAAAGTACACTTGGTTGTTTCCCCTTCGATCAGACAGTAGAGCTAGTTCCAAAATTGGTTTTGGCAGACTCCATCTGGCCTAGGGGCCTCAAACTAACCATTGAGCTACATTAGCTTCCATATAACATCAGCTCCCCAATCACTCATTTCTCTTGAAACATAAAAAAACCCCAAAAACCAGGAGCCAGCCCTGCAACAGATATCAATGTCAACTCCATCTCAGTATCCACTTATGCAATACTACAGAATAGTAGACATATCATAAAGTTTATGCATCACTATAATTATTGCATCCCTCCGTGTAAGGGAAAAATCAGCGTATGCTGAAGCTGCATAGGAAGTACTGGGGCTCGTGCCCGTGGCGCACGGCGGTGTGCGTGCACCACGGGCACGAACCCCATTAGTTCACGCAATGGGCTCTTCCGGTGTGGCTTTCAACATATGCTGAAAGCCGTGTATGGCGCGCCCATGTAAAATGCAGGTGTGCTGTATGTATTACTTATGACTACTGTTGTAAAATGTTTTACTCTATTCTTATATTGCATATGTTTTGATTTACCCATAAATGTCGTATTGCCATATGTATCTATTATATTGCCATACATATTGCCATATAGTATCTCTTACATTGTCTCCCATTGCGGTAGTTTTTCAAGCAGTGTTAATATCTTGCAGTGTAATAATAAGGAAGGGAAGAGAAGAAGAAAAGAAATTTGAAAGCACCTTTGAGACTAATTGATTTTTATTTCAGCATGAGTTTTAGTGGATATACACCCATGTAACATGGTCCAATAAGAATTTAATAGTGAGTTTATATCCATGAAAGATCATGCTAAAATAAAAACCATTTAGTTTTAAACATACTGCCACATTTATTTTTATTTTCCCCTCCCCTCCTCTTTCTAATTTCCTAACATGTGGCTCCATTTGCACCTGACAATTGACAACTACACTTCATGCATTTGACAAAGGGATATCTAGCTTATGAATATTTATATCACAATAAATATGCTTCAGATGTCACAAGACTGTTGTTTGTGTCATTATTTCTGTGTACTATCATATACCTGTTTCATTCAGCAACCTGTAGAAAAAAACTGATCATAAATTTTGCTTCAACAGACACTTAGTTCCATTTCACACAGCTGACCTTATTTATTACAGGCTAGATTCTCCATGATTGACTGTGAAAGGCGTATGAATAGAAAATGATTTTGTACTGCTTGAATCTTGAACTGTTACAACACTTTAGAATGCATCTTTTCAATCTGGAATCTTTGCACTTTATAGAATGATACACGTAAAAGCTGTACATGACAGCTAGTTTAAATAAACAGATATTCCAAATAAAGTAGTCTGAAGGAAAAATAGAACAAATATTTTGTTTCCTGTTTCTTGAAAGTCAGTCTGCACTGTTTATGATATGGAGACCAAGATGTGTAATAATATTTTTAAAGCTCTTTAACATCCAGGTGTTGTTGTTTTTTGTAAACTATTGTCATAATATAAATGTGGAACACTCACTGGCCAAAATATCAAAAAAGCATATGTGCATTTAGTTATCTACATAACCTAACATTAACTTTCTGTTTTTCAGAAAGAAAGGGGGAAACAAACCAAAATACAACACATTAAAGGTGTCAGTAAAAGTGCAAACCTTTACTCATTTATTTGGGACTGATTCCCATTGAACACAATGGATGTTATTGTTGAAAGAATATGTCTAGGATCTGAAATATACAATCCAGCCCAATCAGATAAATCTCATTCTGCACTGAAAAAACAGTCATTGTACTAACTACCTGTTGGTCTGACCTCAAGGGAAAAACTTATTTCTAAATTGTAGAACACAAATGTGAAAGAGTTTGGAATTTCTCTGGCATTACATTTTCAATGTTAATTCAACAAGACCAGAAACTTAAAATTATAGGTGAATAGTTAGAATACCTGTCCTGAATCACAGCAGTTATTTCAGTTTCTGACTGGGAAGGGATTTCCAGAAGTGGGCTTTTCTGGAATCTTTCTACTGTATGGCAAATCTAAAATCAAGTGCTAAAATGTAAACATTTCCAGATTTAGCAAAATTATATCTAGAACCCTATCCTTTGCTTTTTAGGACTTTGATACAAATACACCACATACCCAGTATGATCATTCCAGTTGAGGCAATCTGTGATTAATTAGACAAAAGAGTAGGGAATCCTTTCACATGATGAATATTCAAGACCATTGGCTAAGTAATTCTGTTGCCTCAGATGTTGCTGTCAAATAACCACAGTACAACGTGTTGGAAGTAAGGCCACAACTTTATTTGCAAACAATTGGTAGGGTTGGCACAAAGCATAAGGTCAGGATCTGCGCAATCAAACCACCCGATGTAGTCTGATTATCCAAACCGGGCACCCACCTGGTGCTTGGGATGACCTAGGAGCTAAGGAACACAACTTGAGCGCAAACCTTGTCTTGCGTTCACCAATTCACAAAGCCCCTAGTCACCGGGAGGCGCTCCTGCGTTCTGGCCTCTGCAATGTCCAAACGCCTGCCCTATTCACCCCCGGGTACCTATTGACTCCCAAACCAGAGCTCCATAGCCCTGGTACCACAACGTGCAGATGTTGGCCTATGCTGCCGCCAGGTTGTGACTAAAAACCACCTAACAACAGCGGTGGGCGGGCGGGAGAAGCACCAAGACTTGCTCCCTTCCACAGCTTGGCTCCGCTCTGCTCGAAGCCAAGCAACCGAGTGAGGGAAAGGGCCAGCAACATGGCCTTATATAGGTCTAGGCCCCTCCCTCCCTGCGTGCTATGTGGGGCCCAGCCTCCAAGGCCCAGCCCACCAATGGGCAGCCTTGGAGGACCGGAAGCCCCACACCAACGAAACCGTCTCCCAGAGCCCCCACGCACCAATAGGGAGCCGGGCAAGCCCCAGAGCACTCTGGGGTTTGTAGTCCAGCCGCGTCTAGCGGCAAAACAGCGAGGCGGGCAACCGTTGTTTATACTAAAATGATTTTGATTGACTTTTTGAATGGTATTCTTGTCCTCTGTCTCAATGATATCTTTGCTTTCTCTGTTCCATGCTTGTCTGAAAGGATTTTTTTCCTAATTCAGAGTATAGAAAATTATTATTATTATTATTAAAAATACTACTAGTTGTTACATGTAATATATTACTTATAGGGCCTAGTCTACCTAAAAAGGACCTAATTAAAAAGAGTTTTATTTACCATTATTGTTCCAATGTTTGCCTTATCTGGACTCAGACCATATAATATCAGGGGACATTGTCTAGAATTCATTGATAATCTGGATTACAAAATGATTGAATAAACAACACACTATGGCCAAAAGGTTAAGTATCACATGTTTTTAATGCATTTTAATATCTTGCCTTGTTGTTCATAAGGTATAGTTATTATATTTGTACTTTACTTTCTTAGAGCCAGTAATATATAGAGCCCACATCTATATTTCCACAGATAGCCACACAGAAACATAACTCTACCAATGTGAAATGTAGAATATTCAATGAATCAGCATCATCAGAGAGACATTCATACCAACAGAATGCATGTTATAAAATACACAAAAAATATACTAATGTTTTGGATAAATTAAACCGTACCTGGAATAAGCTGACCCAGTAACTGATGGATCTGAGACAGGCTGAGTACAGCTACCACGACAGTAAAAGAATAATGTTTCCATTTCATGTTGCTTCTGTTCTTGCATCACACCAGTCCAACAGCACTTTTAGAAATGTTATCTGTAATAATATCATAATAAACCAAAATGTAGTAATTTAGTAACACGCTCAGACAATTTAGAAGTGTAAAATATTTTATGTTCAAGCATCTGTAAATATTTGATATGTGTGTGTGTGAGTATACACATGTGCACGTGCACCATATATACATTGCAAACAAACAAAAAGTGATGCCAGCATAATCATTCTGGGCACCATAAATATCACAAATAAGCCAGTAGGCATGAAATATAAAAAGATACATTCTGAGTAAAGACTTTCAGATAAACTGTTTCTCCACATATGAGCTTGCCAGCGCCCTAAAATTCTCAGCAAAGACTGTTCTTTGAGTCCCACCACTTTCACAAGCATAACCGATAGGAATATGTGACATTGGTTGCTTCCCAGGCTCTTGAACTTCAGTCCTTGGAAGACTAGAATGGTACCCTCCTTGCAGTCCTTCCATTGCTAGGCAAAGACTTTTTAATTCAGATAGGCTTTTGAGAACTGGAGATTTATTTATTTATTTATTTATTTATTTGTTTGTTTATTAAAAGAAGATGCAATTACTGTTTCTACTCTACTGTTTTAACCTACTTTTCATCATTCCAACTGGGTGTTTCAAAACAGTTAAAATGTTATTCTAACCTTAATTCCATTTTAGTACTGATCTGTTAAGTGTATTGCATTTTAATTTACAATCTGCTTTAAGTTGCAGTTTTTGAAAAAAGGTGGGATGTTATTAAATATCAACATCATCTCATGCTAGTCTTACTTACAATAGACTCACTGAAATTTATAGGACTTTCAGAAATTATCCAGCAACATACTAATTATGACCACCAACTCAAGTAAGACAGCAATGTGAATTGGTCTTGCTATGTCAACCAACCATCTCACAGACTAAAGGCGTATGTAATTTTGATTTTTTTTTTTACCTGTTTACAGAAGAGTTCATGGTAATTGTCTCAAATTCTTGTAGCAAAAAGATCCACAGATAAGCCATTGCTAACAACAGCAATGAACCCTGTTCCTCACAGTTGCTGATCTGAGGCAGAGATGGAAATTATGGTAGATTTTCCTTTTGGGTGGCCAATCAGTTTTCAAGACTTTTTTGTTGGGGGGGATGGCTTAAAATCCAAAGGTTGGGTCCAGTTTTGAGGAAAAATCAGCAACATCATTTTCATGTAGTGGGCTGCATCAGATTAATTTTGCTCCAATGCAAAACCTTACATGTGTGCCACTAAGAGACTACAATGGTCATGTGTTTCTTTTGTGCTGAGAGAACCAAGTTAGACAAAAGCGAAGAAACGAGTGAGCACTCATTTCTTAAGGGTTCCCCTGGTGTCTCACGTCTATTAATTTGCAGGTCTCCCCTGCCCAATATAAACATTTATTTCAGTCCTAGCCTCCAGGGTGGCCAAAAAAACTCTATGCTGTTAGCCCAGTCTCCTGAAATCAAAAGTCAGCAACTCTAGATACCTGCGTTCTCAGGTATCTTTAGTTAATATGGAGGCCCATGAGGAAAAAGACATTCCTTCAGGTACCTTAAGCTGGGGCATTTACAACTTTAAAGGTCAAACCCAGAAATTCTGATTGTGCCTGGAGACTAAATAGAAGCCTGCATAGTTGTTTAAGCACTGACATGATCTTTTCACTTTTTCTAGCTAGCCCTTGTTAGCTGACTGCGATGTTTTCAGCTTGCTGAGCTTGTCAAACAGTCTTCAAGGCAGTTCTGTGTAACCAGTACAGTATTGCAGTACATCTGGAAGTTATCAAGATATGTATTGTGCTGGCCTGATTCCTTTGGTTTCATCCTTGTCTCCAAATATAAAAAATACAGGTGATTCTTCTCAGAATTTTTTTTTCTAGTAGGAGTATTTAATTATTCAATATGCATCTCCTTGCGTTATTGTTGTTGCTTAACCTGAAAATTAGAATGGAGGACCCAACAGTATATAAAGGTACACCATACAAAGATGAGGGGCTTAATTCTTCCTTTTCAGCTGCTTAATATAAAAAAAAAATCCTCAGTCCCACATCTGTTAAGAAAATAATCATCCATTGACTGTTGTAAGGCATAATATAATGGTTGGTGCAATCTAAAGGCACATTATTTTTTCTGTTTTCAGATATTAGAGTGGTTTGACCTATGATGATACTGTAACAAGCAATATTGCTAATTACTATAATAATCTTTGCTGTAATTATCATGGGATAGGGAAAAGATGACTAGAACAAATACACCTGAAATATCATGTAGCTGGAGTGTTTGGGCAATCATTTTATTCCTAATTCAGTTTAATACTGAATATATCTATACAAGACCAGCCCTTTAAATCTTCTTGTTAATCTTGGTGTCCTCTTAAGTGGAATCTTTTGATTTGCCTCACTAAATTCAAAATGCACCCATGATGGAAAGTTGACTTCTTAATACTTATGTTGGCTGCTTTCTTCCCTTCAGTTCAAAGCAATCAAGGTAACAATCAATATCACAAGCCCAGTTACTTAGCAACAATGACTTCCTACCTTTTCTGACTAGCCTACTCTTCTTTATACAATAATGTTTGCAGAAGGAGGATTTTCACCCAATGGCTACACATCTGATGACAGGGGCCAGGAAAGGGAAAACAATCATAGTGACATCCACTACCCTTAACCAGTTTATTTTAAGCCACATTTTAATCCACAAATCTGAAGTGCAGGCATGAGAGATTCAAGCCTGAGGAGTGACCTATGAGGCATATAAAGAAAACCCTGGTCTTCTGCTACAGCTGTAATAATTAAGAAATCAATGGCAAATTAAAAGTGCACAAACCCAAGGGGAAAACTAGCACAGCACTAAATATATGGAAAGAGTTTAATCAATGTCAGTCTTTGCTGCTTCCCTTAACTTTGCTGTTAACTGAATTGGAAAAAAATCTATGGCAAAGTGAGAGGAATCAAGCCAGTCAAGTATGATCATCAGTGCATATTCTTCCTTTATAGCCTATGCTACCTTTTAAAAAAAGCTAGGCACTAAGGGCACAGAACAGGTTTTTTATATCTCCATCCTGCCCCCTTCTAATACAGCAGTTGGTGCTGCAGTTAAGACATGTTTCTGGTTAAGGCTTCAGTGTGATATTTCCACCCAAACAAACAACTGGTTTCCTCCAACATGACAGATCTATATATTGTTAATCATGGTTTCCTATGTCATATGCGGTCCATTAACAAAAGAGGAAACAAGCACTAGTTATTAATCCATTTAACCTTGTCAGTTTCTTCACTTACAAACATCTCAAACTTTCTAACTGAAAACAAGCTAGAAGTAGACTCAAATCTATCTTCCCAACAATGCCAAGTTCTAGATCAATCTGCTGAGCAGATTTCTCAGTATTACCTGTAAAACCTACGGAACCCTCCAATTTTAACCATAATGATAGAATGTGGCTAATCCAGCTCCAAGCACAAGTCTGTGACTGGCATCACCACCACCACCATCATTTTTGTAGCAGCATCATGGTTTATTTCTCATTCCTCAGTCTGACTACCAGCTTTCTTTTACAATTAAACTGTCAGACTCAGGCCCATTACAAACGGGCCTTTGCGGCGCCCTTGTCACGTGCTAGGGGTTGGCCGAGGACCTAGCGTCCATACCGGGCTCACCCCTAGCATGTGACGGGGGCGTAATAACGGCAGTGCCCTATACACACGGGCGCTGCCATTTTTACGTATCGGACGCATAGCGTCTGTACGTCACGCCCCGGATGTGATGCCGCAAGTGCGTGAGTAGCGCCTCACAGCATCCCATCCGGGGCGCAAGAAGAAGCACCATTTTGGCACTTCTTTTTCGCTGTGTCCGGGAACCATGCAGTCTGGCTGCTGCGGTTCCCGGATGCAGCATCCGGCAGTGGCGCGAGACTGCCCGTTTTGGGCAGTCTGTAACACACCAAACATTTCTGAGGATTGTACAATGGCTGAAATACCCTGTCCTCTCCCTTTCATCCAATTCAGTCTAATATTCAGAGATAGAAACAGGAATTTGGCAGCCAGAGACTTTTGAACATCAGGAGGGGACGAAGGCAGTAATTAGTAAACAGGGGAGTGGGCTGAGAAATGAAATTAAAGGGCTTGATTTTGCTGATATGCTCATCTGACTATTTCAGCTACAATCTTGAACCAGTAAAGGGTTTCAATCTACTTACATTATATATGCTACATTATATATACTGCTAACCAGTTAGATTTCCTAAACTCAGTGGGATTTACACAACATGTGTAGGAGTTAAACCTCAGTAGGCAGTCATCTGTATCAATTTTTAAGGAGGCATTTAAAAGAATAAAAGAAGTTGGAAATGACCAAATATCTGCAATGGTGACACTGCAATGTTAAGGCCAACAAAAGAAGAAAGTGGTAATTGACTATAGAAGTAGAGATTGGTAGTTTCGTAAGATTAGTAAAAAAACATCACAGTTGACATAATGGAAAAGAAATGGAGAGAAAAGAGATGGAGACAAGTGAAGAAATACATTTATAACACTACAAAAAGCAAGATAAGATAGCCAGTCCAGTGACTACATCAAAGAAAGCATAAGTATGGCTGTCCAAGCAAGTGGCAGATCAAGAAAGGAGAAGAACAGAGAAAGGATAAAAGAAATTTCAATAGAGAAATAGGAAGAATAGTAAGTAAAATATAATATTATGATGCATCTTTATTATCAGGATTTATAACCAGAAATTAGTACACTAAAATGATGATGTGCCTATTTTTTACATTTGAAAAGATGCTTTAAAAAGTAACAAATGCCATCTAAATTTTTGTACATATAATTTAAGCATTTGCCATGTCAAAGCAAAACCTTAAGTGTTGCTTAGAAAGTATCTGCTGACCAGAAGGATATGGTCCATATATCTCCAGAGTATTAGTATCAGTTTTGGCATTAATTTCTGCAAAGCTGTAAAATGTAGCTGAGAGAAAAGTTGAAATTTCCTCTGTACTATACAGCAAATTGTGCAAACACTATTTCATAACACTGAACAAATAAATTATGAGGACACTTTCTTCTTTCTGCCTTTTAGAATAAATCTACTTTATCTTAGATAAGCTTACGGGATTGTGGTAAAAGTAGTTTAGTACAGCTGTTCATTTTAGTGATCTATAGCTCTCTCTGCAGTACTGTAAAGGAAGAATATGTCAAGAAGCAATATCTCTTCAAGGATAAATTAGCAGCTATCATGAGTACTACCAATTTTCATCTGAAAATGAAGTGACTGAAAATCATGGAGGTTTAAGTTCCATCAGACCCTACTATTCATAGATATTGCACACAATAGCTTACCACACGGGACCAGACAGTGCATAGTGTGACAGGGTTTGTTTCTGCCACTGCATTCTCTCCGACATTCCTCCTTCACACTGCTTCCCTGCCCTATCCCTCACACAGTGGGCCTTTCGATTTTTATTTTACTTTTAAATACAATTCTGGAGTTATGCTAATGCATTTTAAGTTAAGGAAAAATTAGGGGTGAAATGAAATTATGCTGCTTGGGAATAATGATTCTACCTTGGGAGCAGGGGGAGAGAAGGATACTGTGACACCAGATGACAACCAACAGTGCAACTGCTATAGCAGTGTCAGTTTGAACCTGAGGACTAATTGGACTGCAGCATGATTAGGATTTTGGGTTTCCCCCATCAGTGAAAATGCACACCTTAACCATGCTTGGCATACACAGTAGCTAAGATTCAGAGGAAACATTGTAGGGTAAGTATTACCAAAGGCTATTTTATGAATAAAATTGTGGTTTAAAGGCCACATATGATAATCCCAATTTTCTTAACATATTTATATAAAGCTAAGAAATATACAAATAAACTTGAATGTTGACATAGCTGTCACATTTAATATGAACAGAAGAGTTAAAACCATGT
Source organism: Sceloporus undulatus (assembly GCF_019175285.1). Lineage (NCBI taxonomy): Eukaryota > Metazoa > Chordata > Lepidosauria > Squamata > Phrynosomatidae > Sceloporus > Sceloporus undulatus. Next base: position 54,278,883 of record NC_056524.1, on the reverse strand, counting down.
ATAAGAGCATCATGCCATATTGCTGTTTCTGATATATATGTAGATTAGGATCATAACTTGAAACAGTTACTTTTGGGGATGACTCCCTGACTCTCTCAAGCAGTATGGCTAGTCTCCCTGCTGGGACTCAAGGCTGCTTACAAAGTTAAAAGTGAATCGTTTTTGTTAACCACCTTCAAGTCAATCTCAACTCATGGTAACCCTGTAGATGAGACACCTAGAAGACTCCCTGTCCTCCACTGCTCTGCTTGGGTCCTGCTTAGGAATTCAAACCCAAAACCTCCTGAACAGAGTCCAACCATCTAGCATGTGTTATTCCTCTCTTCCTGCATCCCACCACCTTTCCTAGTATTACTGTCTTTTCCAAAGAGTCATGCCATCCCATGATTTGGCCAAAGTATGACAACCCCAAATTTATCAACTTGGCTTCCAGTGGTATATCAGACTTAATCAGTTCCAGAACCCATTTGTTTGTCTTTTTAGCTGTTCACGGTATCCTCAGCACTCTTCTGCAGCACTCCACTTCAAATGAATTGATTTTTGTCTTATCTGCTTTCTTCATTGTCCAGCTCTTGCATCATACATGGTAATGGGGAATACAATGGCTTGAATGATTCTAACTTTCATACGAAGTTGTAATCTTTACACTTTAGGTTTTTCCTAGTTTTTTCATGATTGCTTTTACCTAGTCTTCTTCTATTCACTTGACTGCAGTCCCCATTCTGGTCAGTGTTTGATCTAAGGTACAGGAACTCTTTTGCTATTCTCTTTTCCTCATTGTCTAGTTGATTTTGTATAGTTCCTCCATGGTAATTATTTTTGTTTTCTTTACTTCCAACATTAAGCCTGCCTTTGCACTTTCTTCTTGGTAGAGATTATTTATCTATCATCCTTAAGGTCTTTATCTATTGCCCCTTCAGCTCAATCCTATGTCTAGTTCAACAAAGAAAAACAGTTGAAATATTTTATATGGAAATACACCTTTCAGAAGAGGGTAATGTTTTATTCTTGGGAGATATCCAACAGAGGGTGAGAGCTATGGGGAAAGAGACAAAGCACATGCTTGTCCCTTATCTGTGGCCTTAAGGGGGTTGGGGAAGATTCGGTGTACACCTAGGCACCCCCTTGTGGCGAAAGGTTTGGCTCTGGGCAGCCTTTACAGGCCAAGGGACCTGGGGATTGCTCATGAAACAGTCTTTCAGGAAGATATGGGGGATTTACCCTCTCTTATAAACTTGAGGGAGTTTGGGAGTGTGTGCCTTATGTCTACCTCTCTATGACTGGCTGAGGATACAATCCAAGTCATCGGATTGCCCTCAGAGTCTGGTGTTTTTGCCCAATGGGAAGGCTGAAGAGGTGGTCTTGGAATATCACCTGGCTTCAGCTGAACCCACTTCAGGATTACACAGTCAATTGATGTCTCTCAAGAGTTAAAGTTAAGAGTTCTTGTTAAATATGTTTCAGGTCTAATAAATGGCCCCTTTTTATGTGTCTGGTCCCTTTATTTCATGGTGAGGTCTCAAATCAAGTAGATTTTAATTTATGGTGACTTAATGAACAATATAAGTCTATTATTTTCTTCTAGTAGTATGGTGTCATTTGTATATCTTAAATTGTGGATGTTCCTTCCTCCAGTTTTCATACCGCCTTCCTCCAAGTCTAATCTTGTTTTACATATGATATGCTCAGCATACAAAATAAACAGATAGGGTAATAAAATGCAACCTTCCCTAATCTTCCTTGTCAACTGGAAACCATTCCATTTCTCTTGTATTCTGTCCTGAGTACAGTTATACATCAGGACAATCAAATGTTGTGGCACACTTTGTATGCGTGGAGAATTAAGCCAATGGTCCTGTGGTTATTGCAATCTCCCTGGTGTCTTTCTTAGGAACTGGAATGTATATTGAGCAATTCCAATCTTTAGACCATTGTTTTGTTTTCCATATTTATGGGCAGGTTTTAGTTAGAAATGAAATAAATTCTATCTTTGTAGATTGAAGCAGCTCTATTGGTATGCCATCTGTTCCTGGTGATTCATTTTCCCCAAGTTCTCTGAGTGCAGCTTGCACTTCTCTTTCTGAAGAGCAGAGAATACCTTCCTAATAAACTACCTATCCTGAGCTTGATGTAATCTATTTATTTTTATTTTATTTATTCAATTTATATCCTGTCTTTCTCCTGAGATGGGATTCGGATGAGCTCTTTTTCCAAGTTATTCCACCAAATGAGGCTAGTCAGGTGGCTACAAGAGGGCAGACCTTTTCAGTGCAACTCCCTAATTCTTGAATGTTCTCCAATAAATAAAAAACCCGCACCTGATCTTTTGAGTGCCAGGCAACTTTTCCCCCAGAACTTCTTTAAAATATATGCACTCTTTTGTCCTTGCTGTGAGTTTTAATTGTATACTATAACAATTTTATACACTTTCATTGTTATTTTAAAACTGTTATTTAATATTTTATGTGCTGGATAATTATATGTGATTATTTGGTTAAGACAATCATCCTTAAGGCTAGGAAAACAGTCCATTATGTTTGTCTGCCTTGTGCAGTGGCTGCAAAGGAAGGAAGGAAAAATCATCACCTCTACCATTGAGAGAAGCAGGATGTTAAAGCTAAGGGCCCAAACAGACAGGTCAAAATAGAGCTGCTTTGGGTCACTTTCAAGGTATGCTATTTAAATGATGCATACGTCCTAAGAGGCCAAAAGCCATGCCAAAGCCACGCTCCAGTCCTAAGCTTTGGCACAGCTTCTGGCCTCTTAAGATGCATGTTCCATTTAAACAGCATACCTCCAAAGTGACCAGAAGCAACATTATTTTGGCCTGTCTGTTCAGGCCCTAAGTAGCCTCAGGGACATAGCCGGGGGGGGGGGTCCGGTGCCCCCCTTGGGGTGTGGGCACGTCAAGCTCCTTCCTCCTTCTCCTCCTCCCATCCATCAAAAGTGCGGAAGACTCGGATGGAGGGAAATAGTTATGATGCATGGTAAAATTATATTCAGAAGTTGCAGGGAGGGAGCAGGGAGGCTCAGAGAGAGGGGGGAGGGAGGGAGGAGGGGGGAGGCGGGTCCCTCCCTGTGACTTCTTTCCCTCTGTTTTCCTCTCCCTCCTCCTCCTCCTCCTCCTCCTCCTCTTCCTCCTCCTCCTTCTTTGCCAGAAAAAAAAAGTCTCCCTTCCTGCAGAAGGAGAGGAGGAGGGGGAGGAGGAGGGGGAAGAAGAAGAAGGGAAGGAAGACAGGAAGGAAGGAAGGAAGGAAGGAAGGAAAAAGGCAAGGAAGAATGATAGGAAGGGAGAGAGGGAGGGAGAACTAAAGAAAGGAAGAAAAAGAAAGAAAGGAAGGAAGGAAGGCTCTAAAAGGAAATATAAATGAAAGAAAAGGTGACTTCTGACTTTCCTTTCAGCAGTTATATCCATATACAATATAGTAAAATCATCATCATCATCATCTCTTATCAACTACAGGTTTAGTCTCCCTTATCCAAAATGCTGAGGACTAGATGTATTTTGGAGTTTTTCAGAGTTTTGTAAATAATGGGGTATTTTGGAGATGGGACCCAAGTCCAACCATTAAATCCATTTATGTTTCATATGCATCTCATAGACATAGGCTGAAGGTAATTTAATACACAATATTTTTAAAATGAGCTGTCAGCAAAATCCTGAGACCACACCAATAATTCAGTAATTTATCTAAACCTTCAGGATTCCCAAGTTTCCTTTAGTTGGTGTCAGACCAGATGCTCTCATGGTCAGTTTTGGATTTTGGAATAATTCAGATTTCAGATTTTTGCAACAACAACAAAAAGGAGGGTTTGTGATTAAAAAAAGCAAAACGCTTCCTTCCGGCTTTGTTTTTTCTCTTTTTAAAATAAAAATAAAATAAAATACAGTTAGCTGGCCCCTTTCCAGCATGTCAATGGGGATTCTTTGATTGAGAGTTCCTACATGGCAGAATGGGGTTGGACTGGATGGCCCTTGTGGTCTCTTCCAACTCTATGATTCTATGATGAATTAATTAACATAAGGAATCAGTCTAAGTGGGTCACCAATGAAAGGTCGGTTGCAAAGGTCTGGGCCTCTCTGCCCTCCCGCCTTGGAAGCAAAGTCCATTGGCAGACCTCTGGGTTTTACTTTGCAAGGAGTTTTTATTTTCTTTATTTTCGCCTTTTTAAAGGAGTTTTCCCCAAATTCTGTCAGATAATGAATCGGGGCTTTTGGGTCCTATGGCCCTGCTCCTGGCAATGCTAGACTGTAGGTCCTGTCATCCAACAGTACCACAGACTGCAGTTCGACACCATTTTAATGCTATGGAAAATCCTGGAATTTGTAGTATGTTGTGGCACCAGAGCTCTCTGACAAAGAAGGCTAAATGTCTCACAAAACTACAATCCCCAGATATTGTTGTCGTTGTTGTTGTTGTTGTTGTTATTATTATTATTATTATTTTATATCCCGCCTTTCTCCCAATATACGGACTCAAAGCGGCAATTTTCCATAGCATAGATGGACACCCCCATTACATAATTATAACACTCTGATCCTACTGTGATTTTAAGTATTTTTAAAGTTATACAGTTTTAAAGTTATAAAGTCTTATAATGAAAGCCATGCATTGATGGATTATTGCACTATAATTTTTTATTGATTGATTTTATATCCTGCCTTTCTCCCAAAATAGTATTCTCTTAAAGGGGTTTGTTTTTTATAAAAAGAAAGGAACGTATTATTGTAATGTGTCTTGGAATTAAAAGTTAATATACACACACACATACACACACACACACAAAGAGAGAGAGAGAGAGTGTGTGTCTTGGAATTAAAAATTGTGTGTGTGTGTATGTGTGTGTCTTGGAATTAAAAATCCCTCTTGGAAGTGGGAATGAAATGTTGTGTGGATGCAGCCTGGGTTCTTAGCTCAGCTCAGAAGTTGGAATGCAGTTCAGTGCAGAGCTGGGGAGTTCCCAGAATCCCCCAGCTAGATCTGGGAGTTGTAGTCCCCCAAACCCCATAATTGTTCCAAGCTCTGGTTTAGCATTTGGAGACAGAGAATGGGTAGGTGGGAGTGAGAGAGACTCTTTTCCACTGGCAAAAACCTGTGTTTCCTGCAGCTTCTTTTGAGCTGAACCGAAAGAGCTTTAAATCTGTCACCGATGGCTTATAAATATTTTTTTTGTTTTTTATCCATAAATGCACCATTAAAGGCAAAGAGATCCATATGGGCCAGGAGGATGACACTGTGAGCTGCCTTAAAACATCTTTGTGCATTGTGTATGTTGTGCTTTGTGTGTGCAACGAGTACAGATTACAAAGCCTGGGTATCAAACACCCTCCTATCTCCCAAATGCTCATCCTCAGGTAGCTCCTTTTTTGTCCTCATCCTTAGGCCTTGCCTTCTTGTGAGTCCTTTGAGTGTCTCAAAGCATGAACAGAGTGTCTCTGAGCATGAACAGAGTGGCTTCCACTCATTGCTTGAGCAGGTGCATTTTGCTTTATCGACCTGAATTTATCTGATATAAACACCTTCAGAGGAAGGACTCAGTTTGCATCTGCACTGAAAAAATAATCCAGTTTGACTCCACTTTAACTGCCCTTGGCTCATTGTTGTGGAATGATGGGATTTGTAGTTTGTTGCGGCAGCTGACAGAGATGGCTAAACTGCTCCTGAAAACTACAAATCCCAAGATTCCATAGCACGGAGCCATAATGGAAGTTAAAGTGGTATCATCCTGAGGTAAATGCTCAACCCTCTTTCTGTGTCTGTGCGGGGCTCAAAATGGTGGCACTTAGTCTGCCCCTCCCTCTGTTCCCAAAATCCTGGCTATGTCCCTGGTAGCCTAGTTCTCCAACACCTGGCTTCTGTATGGGTCCTCACAGCTAGATATAGCTCCAAGGACTTGGAAAACTGTGTCTCGGGTGTCCTATTGCACAGAGGATTTTCCAAGCTAGCTTTCCTAATGGACCTTTAGCTCTGAAGACATCCCCACACCATTCTCTCAAACCAGATAGTGGACAAATAGGTTGCTTTGAGCCTATACCATTTTCTCAGTGAGGATGGTTAGAAATCTGACTTGTAGCCTTCATGACTGCTTAGCCTGTGATTCCATTTCATTCTGCCACCATGTTGCCACCTGCCCCAGTATAGGCACACAACCTCAGGTTGAGTGTAATAACTAAATACATACATACATATATACATACATATCTCTTTCTGAAGAAAGTATGCATGATTACAGATATTTTTTTTAAAAAATCTTCAGGGATAAGAAAGTGAACTCCCAGCTCCTAGACCCATATAAACACCACATTATTATCTCAGATAAATAATTAATAGTAGATTAAATTTCTTTTCTTTTCTTTTCTTTTTTTAAATTGCTATATTCTGTCTCCACTTTTAAAATATCTAAAAGGTATTTAGCTTTGAATGATCAGGGTTTTCTTTGCAATGTCTTTAGTAAGACCAGAAAAGGAGGATTCAATTTTCAAAGATAATTGTGTCAGATAACTGCCTTATCCCTTTTCAGAAACAATCTGATAAATACCTAATTACCAGCCAAATGATTTCAGAACCACACAGCTGGGACTGACAGGAGGCTACCAGGAATTAAAATGTGTCCCACAGCCATTGATGGACAGTGAGCTATTTCACTTAGCTGACAAGATGCACAGAGGAAAATATCTCTGGAGAATACAAAATAGGAGTAGGACAGTGAACTTTTCCACATCTAATCAATATCATTTCATGCACTCCACTCCTCAAGTGATTTGGGAAAGCCTTCACAGGTTGAAGTTTTCTTTGAAAATGAGAACACAAATAGTTATGATGTATGGTAAAATTCTGTTCATTTACACATCAGCAGCTATTATTCAGGAATAAACATACAGCAAGCATTAATACTTTAAAACTGGTGTAGTGAAACAGGTGAAGTGAAAGTCCCCCCCTCCCTACATGTCTACTGCACATGCCATGAACAAATGAATAAATATTGTTCTGGATCTCCTACTTATTTACAGTATGAAGTGAAAGTTTACCATGTATATTGGTAAAGGAGACCTATATTTGCACTTGTATAGAAAACTCAGCCATTGTAGCATGTGTGTTTTATTAGAGCACACTCCAAATATTTCACTGTTAATACTTGTCAATAGATCAGCTTGAGAATCAAGCTTCTGAACTCTAAGATCTATTTTATATGTTGTGGGCTACTCAAATTCAATTACCAAAATATGGATAGAGAATCTAATAATATTGCATACCTTTAATCTATCTTTTCGAGTCATCACAATACAGTTGAAAGTCCAACAGCTGCCATAGTGAATAATGCAAAAGATAAATGTGTACATAATCATCTTGGGCTGCATCCAGTAACTTTTAATGGAATGAAGTCTCACTCAACAGTGGGATTTCAATGCTGTAAGATATGTATACAGGAATACCCTGATAACTAAGGCTTTGGGGCACACATTGCACTCAGGAAGGAGACTCCTCTTTATTTTTTTTTATTTTTATTGAAAAAAAAAGATAAAATTGTAGAATAGATTGTATAATATATAAAACGTACATTCAGCAATTTCTTTCCCCCATCCCCCCTTCCTATTCCATTTATCCATTATCATATTTTCTAATACCTAATCATTAAACCAGCTCTTCTTGTTTCTTCCTCTCTTTCTACTTCTTTTTTTAATTTCTCTTATCTCACTATCCTTTATGCTACTTTATTCTTTCAAAGATTGTGTAATAATCTTAAATATTTTCTATACCTATCTTTCCTTCTATTAAACCACATTCCAATGATATATATCACATATCTTTTTACTTTCTTTTCTTTTTCTTTGCGTTAAACCCATCTATTATCTTAACAACTGGTAATGGTCCTTATTTCCTTACAATCTTAATATTTCAGTAACTATAATAACTATCTCTATTTAACCATCCTCTTTCCATCATTTATTACTATATTTGATAAAGGGTTCCCATCCTAAATCTTCTTCTGTTATTTCTTCCTCTCTCATTAATTTTGTCAAATTGTCCATTTCTATAACTTCCAGGATTTTAATTAGCCATTCATCAATTTCTGGAGATTTATTTTCTTTCCAATATTTTGCTATTACTATTCTTGCTGTGGTAACAACATATAATATATATTTAAGATATTTCCTTGCATTTATCTCTTCCACCATATTTAACAGGCATAACAGGTTTCAGCTCTATTTTTATTTGCGAGAGGAAGGAGACTCCTCTTTAGATTAACTCTTTAGATTGTTTACACAAGGTTTACTGAAACTAAAACATACATAGGTGGGGTACACATGGCGCTAAAGCAATGTGCTCGTGCCATGCTAGGTTTACGGGACTGTGCAGCAACCGGACGGTCCCTAACCCTAGCATGTATGGACAGCGGCATAATGATGGCACCCCGTGTATGGGCGCTGCCATTATGACGTAACAGATGCATAGCATCCGCACATCACGCTGCACCAGTTACATCATGAGTGTGCCATTGCCACACTTGGACATAAATGGCACAGCGGAAAAAAGAATCCACTTTTTGAGGGTTCTTTTTCCTCCAGAGCGAAGCTGTGCAGTTTGGTGGCTGCAGCTTTGCTCCGGAGGAATCTAGACCACTGGCAGGCCACCCTTTTTGGTCGGTCTGTCCTGCCGCATAGTTATAGTTAAACTCTGCCATTGGAGAATGCAAAATAGATAGAAGAAGAGAGGAAGTGGCTGCAGATTATTCCCAATTTTTCCTCCCAACTAAGTAGAATGTAGGTTAACCTTTTGTGCCCAGGTTTTCAAGTGATCTCTAGAAGGTTCACATGTTTCCATTTACTTACACAAGACTTAGCTGACTTGGTTACTTTCATTTTATATGCACATACTGTTAGTTTTGAATGAAAAGTTTGCTGAAACATTGAACATCTCCATATTTAAATGTTATTTCTGCCTCAGGTACCAAATTTTCTTTTAAGGAAGTAATATGCTGGAACACATCTACTTCATTAATTGAGGTATACCTGTATATGTTCATTTATAGATAGGAGAAAGAGGGAAAATCTAAATGAAATGTTGATAATAGGTGATACAGGCTGTGGATTTTAGGGAAAATCATATTCTACACTTAAGATGTACAGTTCAAGGGCTGTTATATACACTTTTCTTTTGATTGTATCACTCTTTATCACATTGTAAACTGCTTTCTAACTTCAAAGGTTTAAGAGAAGGTAATTTAGGGATGAAACAGACTGCCCCGAAGCACTGACTTGCCACTGTCCCATTGAGTGCCGGATCAGGGACATTTCTTTTTGTCCTGGAAAAAGGGTGCCATTGCTGCCATGGCAGCACTTTTCCATGTTCCTTTTCGCATGTGGTGTGTGAACACCTCACCAAAGGAGTGCCATAACACCACCCGCCATGTGTCAGGAGGGTGGTGTGACACTTGCTTAGTGGTGGCATCAGGGTGTGCCTCATCCAAATGCCACTCCCCATACCACCCCCAAGTGGCACTTAGTGCAGGTCACTTAGTACAGCCCCTTACTTAACTTTTTAGGTCAAAACACTCTATAAATTAGACTTGTCTAGTAAATGCTCTTTTGAACTGTAACACTGCAGAAAGTATGAATGGGTAAACTCTGAAAAAAGAACTAGAGCTATCTGTGTATGCCCAATTAACATATACTTTAATCCCATAACCCAAATCATAGATGGAGGCAAGTGTCAGTACCAAACTAAACCAAATCAAAATGCTGTAAAAGCATACCACTGCAAAAAATGTAAGATAAATCAATATAATTACAAAATATAATTACAAAATGTGGGTGATAAAACAAACACTCAGCTGAACAAATCAAACCAAGCACCACATTTCACCACATTTAATTGATTTTCTTTCTATCAACTTTCTTTTCCAGGTTTTACAACCATGCATTGAAATGGGAAATACTATGGCATGGACACTCCTAACTTTAGTACTGAATGATATATCTTGACACTTCAGGATCTTGTCCAGTGCCTTCACAGATGGTCTAGTCTTTTTCTGATATCTTGGCTGCAGTCTACATTCTGATTAATAATTAACCCAAGGAATGGAAAATTTTGAACTATTTCAATGTTTTCATCATCTACTTTAATTTATGTAAATCATTTGTAGTATTATTTCTATTTTCTTAATGTTCAGGAATAAAACATCATTTGAATTTCCTTCCTTGACTTTCTTCAGTAATTGTTCCAGGTCTTTACTATATTCTGCTATTAATATGGTGTAGTAATATAATGATGTAGTACCATTTTCCTATAACACAGATATGGGGAGGTTTAATATACTCCAGTTTAAGATTCCATGCAACAACTTCCCCATTTTAAAACACAGTATCTCAGTTTGAAATACTGGCATTTGGTGATTAGTAACACTAATCTACAACAGAATCATTCACATTTGCATATAAATTAAGTCAACCATATCAACATGTTATTTGCAACAGTTTATTTACTTTATACTTGGCTGCCTTTTGGGCATTAGTTTTCTATTACACCAGAATAACCTACACAGTATGTATAGGTCTTCCATGTAAGAAAAGAAAAAAGTAAATTGAAATGTACATATAGCATAGCACAGTCAAACATAAAGATTCTGAATCAGCAAAGCAGAAAACTGCAGAAGCAGTACCAAAGATTTAAAAAATTCCTTATAAAGTAAGTTGTGACTGTTACTATTAAGGGAAAACATTAGATCCATTTTTGAAAAATAAGCTGATTTTTTTGTGTGGCTGTAAAATTCATTAGAATTGTTTTAGAGAGATCAGGTTACAATAGTATTTTTTTGGAGAAAATCATCTTTGACCTCAGTGCTCAGTATCTAGAACTAAAAACATTGTGGAGACCAGAAATAATATTTTCTCTTCAAAACAGGAGCAGGGCATAATATCTTGCACGCATTCATCTAATCTTATGTCAAAAAGGATTGTGTGTCTCCTCAACTCTAGCACTTTAATCAGAGAAGGTTCATCAATGTGTAAAATATGAATAGAGATATTATTATGATCCAATACCCCCCCAAAAATCCACAAACACTTAACAATGAACAGAATTTGGAGATACAAGTATTCCTGTGCAGAAGTCTTGCTTGCAGAATTTGCAGCCCTATCCAGTGATCAAATGCTGTAGCAATTTGTTTGAAGGAATCATTTCCCCCCCTCAGACACTGATAAAGATTGATGTCTCTATAAAATGACACTTTTGCACAGGAGGCATTTTGGCTGTTGGCAGATTTTCGTGACTCTTTCAGTTCTGAGCCAATAGTTTGCACAAATCCCCTTTTCATCTCTAAAATATCTGTTTATAAATGCTGCATAAAGACAAGTTCAGTGAATTGATTATACAGTAACAAAGATTAAATTGTTACGCTGAATGTGCAGGTGCACCTGCTAATCCCTGTCATTATCATACTTCAGTTTGTCAATTTGTCTGTGAGCTTTCTCCTCTTTATACCTCAATATTACTTCTTGTGTGAAGCATTCCTGCCTCCACTGACATCCAACACCAGCAACTATAACTGAAAATCCTGAACATTTTGATATATTTCCAAGTTTACATTAGGTCTATACAGTCTTACAAACCTTGGTTTTTTTTTAAGTCTTAAACATTTCCTATACAGGAGGCCCTTGGGATCCTCTGGGGGTTCGTTCCAGGACACCCTGTGGATACCAAATCCCTGGATGTTCAAGTTCCATTAAACACAATGACACAATAAAATGGTGCCCCTTTTATAAGATGACAAAACCAAGGTTTCCTTTTTTGATTTTTCTTTTTAAAAAAATTCAAGCTGTGGATGCAGAATGCATGAATCTGGAGGGAAGGCTGTATGACTCCTGTATTTACTTGACCCAACCTTAAAGATGGTCTTTATTTCTGATATACAGTGCACTTGCGCCATATACAGGTGCACCGTATGTGGCTTTCAGCTTATGCTGAAGCCATGCTGTAATAAAAATGGTGCATGTGCCAGTGATGAGTACACTGCGCCATGCCATGTGCACAAGCCCAATTGTTTTCAATGGGCTTGAGTATACACATTTTTTGCCTTACACATGGAGCGGAGGAGGTCTGGAATGCATAATTTCATTAAAATGGTCACCAAACCAGCTATCTTTTGCATATATCTAGTACATGAGGGAAATAGTTAGAAATAACTAGTTATCATCAATTAACTGATTTTACAGTAAATAAAGTATAATAAAGTCTGAAGATGCCAGCCACAGATGATGGCCAAACGTCAGGAATAGACTCTTCTAGAACATGGCCACACAGCCCGAAAAACCCACAAAAATCTATCTAAGTACATTACTTCATGACTGTAATGTAACAAAGGATAACTTCGGTCCTTCAACACCCAGGCTTTTAGGTGAGTTGCTGTTATAATTATGGGGATGGGATTCATTGAAGTAGTAGAGGAAAAATATCCTGGCTCACACAGCCTCATGATGCTGCTTTATATTCTGCTGTGGGCAATGAAGTAACTAGAGACAGACATCAGGACAATATGCTTCTCAGTATAGTAGTATGCAGTATTTCAGAGTTTTTCTTTAAAAACAACAACTATGTTACTTGTGACAAATGGGAAAGCAAATAATTACTTTAAAATTGTGACCATAAGTATATAGTTATATTTTTGAAGATATGGTCTGTGAGTGCAACTAATTATTATTATTTTTTTTAAAAAAACACCTTCCAACCCTTATCCTAGACATTTCTGACCATTCCAGCATTGTCTTTTATTCCCTGAAAGAAGATCAGTTTAAATTCTTTCACAAAAAGGAAAAGGTCTTAGGCTCTTGATGGCATTTCTAGTGGGGAATGGGAACAAGAACATACAGTATGAGACATCTCATGTACCATCCAAGCTGAAGATAAGCAAATTTAGGACTGATTAGTGCCAGACAGACTATCTAGATAGCCATGAAAGAATGGCAGAATATAGCATGGCATTTCTGTTTACAGAGATGGTATAATCATGTAGTGAGAGAATATAAATGACCTTCAACTGACTTCAGGAGCTATACACTACACATTATGCTTCAAGGAAATCAAAATGTGTCATCCTCCCCAGGTTAACATTTTCAAGACACACTTAAATGCACAGATATTTTAAGTAATATAAGAGGCAGCCTGGAAGCTATGGATTCTGTTTTAAATCTGTGACTAGTGTATATAAACAACATATTTTGTAGGTATCAAGTGATGAAAGCAAGACACATAAGACACATCTGTCTAGGAATCTTTTTATTTGCTTTGTTCTTTATTGCTTGACCTTTGACTTTCCCCTTTTCTTTCAGCTTCCTTCTAAACACACACACAGACACATACAATTTTTTAAAAAATGAAATGAACCATCCTCATCAACATAATACATTGTTACCATGGGGCCTCCCATGATGCTGCATGAAAAGAATGGCAGTTTTGACTTCTTGCAGGCTCTCAATCTGAGCTGAATGATGCATGAGACTTTCCTTTCAGGAATGTATCTGGGGAAGGTGTGTGTCTGAGTGTCTGTTTGTGTGGGAGATCTGTGCACATGGCTCTTTATAGACCAACCTATATATTCATAATGCTATGGCAATTGCCTGTGTGTGTAAGGGGAAAAATAAAGAAAGCAGCTTTCAATGACACATAGAGAAGCGTTTACAGAGAAAGGGCAGTGGGATATTCTCTAGAAATCTGATCTACAGGTTTAGATCTGCTGCCTGGGAGGCATGCCCATGCTGATTGAGTCTATCTATGACCTAACTGCATATCTATAAGGAAACTAAATATTATTAAAAATGTGTAAAAGTCTTTGTTGCTCTCCAGAGGAAACAAAATCAATGTAGCCTCTCCAAGATACCTTTTGAAATTTTTATTGTTCAGGGAAACACATAATGAGGTGGCATATATACTCACATACACACTCAAACACCCTTATTTTCCACAAATTGATCATTAATCCTTAATTGTCTTGCCTGAAAATCAAGAAAAGTGATTATTAAATAGAAATGATTACTTTATCTGATTACTTTATCATTCCAGAGAATCTGGAATGAGGATATGACCCCCAAGGTGTTGCAATGATGTGTTTCTCACAGCTTCAGTGAATATATCTAGTGGTGAAGGATGATGGGAATTGTGGTCCAACGAAGTTGTTCTTTGTATTAGAGTAATGAAGACTGCAATCCTTTCCACAGAATAAAGCTAATTAATAAATGGGACATATTTCTGTGCACATGTATAGTGGATAGTACTGAAAAATAAATCTGAATTAAGTCTAAGAGAGCCAGTTGTTTAGTGGTTTTAGTGTTGGACTTTGACTCTATACAGAGCAGGGTTCAAATCCTAACTTGAACATGTAAGCTTACTGTGTTACCATGGGCAAATCATAATCTCTCAGCCTCAGAGGATGGTAATGGCAATTCCTCTCTGAAGAAAACTGCCAAGAAAAACTCATGATAGGTTTGTTTTAGGTAGAGGTGAAGGAATTCTCCATTGACAAGGTTGTCAAGTCATGTCCAACCATAGGGGCAGTGCTTATCTCCGTTACTAAGCTGAAGAGCCAGCGTTACCAGAGACTAATCTGTGATCATGTGGCCAGCATGATTGCACAGAATGCTGTTTACCTTCCCACTGAAGTGGTACCTATTTATCTACTTGCATTTGCATACTTTCAAACTGCTAGGTTGGCAGAAGCTGGGACTGATGGGAGCTCACCCAGCACCTGGGCCTCGAACTGCCAACCTGCCAATCTTGCAATCAACAAAGTCAGCGTCTTAACCACTTGAGCCACAGCATCCTTTAGAGTCACCATAAGTCAGAAACGACTTGAAGGCACACAACAACAACATTTTCTCTTTTTAAAAATGTTTTCCTAGTTTGAATTGACTGCATAGCAAACATTTGTATGGTTCTTCTATACTTACTACCAAGGAAAGAATATTAATGAAAGATCATGCTATTATTTCCTTTCTAGAAGTTATTTAATCATGCAAATACACACCATCTTATTCTCATCCTTACATTTTATGCTTTGACATTCAAATTTATTGCTATTGTGACTCTAGTAAACCTGTTCTCAGGCTGATTTTATTCTGTAAAAAATACACAGAAGTAATCCAATATGACAATCTCACCATAATTATAATCTGAGAAAAATATAATAGTATTAAAGTATGAGATTTTTGATGCTACAAGGCCAACTTCTAGAAAATGTAAATTGTCTTGCTGGAAATTAAATGGCACCTGAGGAGCAGTTGTGGATCTTGCAAGATTTTGATCATTATCTCCCTAAACTCAGCTAAATTTATACCACTCAGCTAATCAGGGGTGGTGGTGGGATAATAGTAAATCCAAAGCTAAATCAAAATGAGCATGCCTAGTTAGTGAATGTCATGCTGAAGAGTCTACATGCTGTATTGTTCGGAAGGATTGATTTCAAAAATATGTGTAAAGATTACTGTAACTGGTTTCCACTTTCATCTAGCTTTTAGGTTTTTCAGGAAAGGCAAAATCTTTAAATGTGTTAATACATTTGAACAAGTACTTGTCAGAATTTAAAAAAAAAAACCTAGGCAATTTTCATACCCCTTGCATCAATATTTGATTTATACAATGGGTAAAATGCTGGTTCTCATCTATAAACTCCTATACAGCTTAAGTTCAGGTTATTTGACAGGCTGCATCTTTACATAAGAGCCTGCTCATATTTTGAGACCTTCTGGGGAGGCCATTCTTTTTGTTCCACCACTCTCACAGATATCTACTGGGCCATCTCAGTGTCTTTTCCCAGGCTGTACAGTTCCCTCCCTACACAAGGTAGGCTGGTGCCCAATTTGCTATCATTCCACAGACAGGTGAAGACTTCCTTATTTTTGGCAGGCCTTTGGAGGCTAATTGTTAATAGCAAAATGACCTTTAGTAATGTGCTGTATTATCTATATTAATTTTTTTAATGGACAGGCTATAATTTGTTTTATGTACTAGTAGTTTAATTATATTTTAACTTTTGTACAATATCTACTTTTACTTGCATCTGTTTTAAGTTCTGCAAGCTCCCTTGACTTCCATGGGTGGGGAAAAACAACACTTCAGTAAGAGAAGAGGAATGATTAAGAGAAAAAAGAAGAGAAAATAAGACCATTAAGGAAAAACAGTCATACAACTACATGGACAGATGGATGGACGGATGGACATGGGGGCAATCTGGCTGTGATATCTGTCATCCAATTAATGATCAGAATTGATTCAATTGATCTGGTTGTATGTGAGTGTCCTCTTCCTTCCTCATTGCTCCAAGTGTGATTGAAGGAGTGTACCATTCTTTGGTCAACAGTGTATCCCTGCTAGAACCTCAAAACATTTCTTTTCTGTAACTGAACCCTGAAGCCCATGCTTAAGGGTTAAAATCAATACAGAATTAACAATTTAGTCAGTCCTCCTCTCAGTTATTGGCAATTTCCTCCATGCTGGGTGGTGTTTTTAACAATAAGCTGAGAAACTATCCATACATTCTAGCAGCTGCTTCCTAAGTTGAAATAATGAATTTCAGTACTATATGTGTGATGCACTTAGTTACTATATAAATGACCTGAAGGTAACAAAAAGTTGTTACATGGTTAAACAGCTATGCCATTTAGGAGGATCCAGGAACTCAGATAAAGCAAATATGTACCTAGATAATTTGTAAGAATATTAATTTAAAATCTGAATAAATTAAATACCCAGATGATTTAATACCAGTTAACTATATATATTCAGCTAAGGGAATCTTGTCTCACTACTCTAAAAGAATGCTTTGAAGTAAAGGCAAATGAGAACTATTTCTTTATACTTCAAAGGCTTTTGGAAATGTCTCCCAGAAGAGATTATTGAGAAAAATTAAGTAATTATAAGATGAGAGGGCAAAAAACTGATAAGTGAAAAGCTGTCTAGGAGAAAACAAAGAGTCAGAATAAATGGCCTGTTTCGATCTCATTAACACAACCACATGACTCAATCCACTTATTTTTTTAAAAAAAACAAATCCTTGTACTAGAAAAAGGAATAAGACTTAGATAACAAAGTTATCTGAAACATTTAAAGCAGTCAACTATGCATACATCTTGTAAAACATTTGGTTAAATTACTGCAACCAGTTCCCTAGTGATTCTATGAATTGGACCCACACAGTGAATGGTGATGTGCAGAGATGGCTGAGAGGCTAGAGGTTACTATGTCTGACACAAGATGCCAAGGTGTGTGTGGCGGGGGGGGGGGGGGGGTAGCCAGCAACTATATACAGCCAGTCTTCCCCTTCATGTACCTCTTTAGTTGGCAGCCAAAGTTCTATAGGACTGATAGCATGCATTTATCGGAGGTGGGTAATATGATTTTCCTGGGAGATCTTCAACAGAGTGAGGGTTTTATTGGCTGGCTTGGTGGATGCTTGTCTATGGCAGATAGGGTGAGGAATAATATAAGAATTTCCATGTATACCTTGACACATTATTGGTGAAAGGCAGGGCTTTGAACTGTCTCTTTAGGTCTTGTGACTCAGGAGTGGGTAAAGAGCCTATCCTTGATTTGGGGGTTTTGTTCTCCTTTCAAAAGTCCAGTGACTTGCCAATATGATATTACTGGTTATCAAGTTGGAAGTAGTGGAACCTTGGATTGAAGTTATCTTGTGATTCATCATATTGAAGAAAGGTTTAGCCAAGTATGACTAGACCATCAACCTGTAAATTAAAAATGCCAGTTTCAATATGATTTAGGAAATACTGGATGAGATCCCTTGGCCAGAAATACTTCATGATGGATGAGAATTTCTTAAAGGTGAGATATTGAAGGCACCATTGCAAATAATTCCAATGATAAACTTGGGAGGTGTCTAATGAAATTAAGGTAGTTGTGTTTTTGGATCAGCTGGAATTTAAAATGGGTATGTATAAGAATTGGAGGATCGGGCCAATCACCAAGAGGAATATAAATAAGTAGAAATGAAAAGTTTGGGGAGGATACAGTCAGAAAGACCTTAGGCCTGAAAGTGATGTAAATAGTAAAAAGGTGTGTGGGAGAGCTATGTCTAACCCAAGAGGAAGAACAAAGAAGCAGCAGGTTTGATGTGAGGACAAGATGGTAAACTGATGATATGAGCCAGAGAAAAGGCAAAGAGAACCTCAGACGACAGAATTAAGATGCAAGAAGGCCAAAATGGATTGGAGAATTGGGCCAAAAAGAAAAAAATAATTTCAGGTATAAATGTAAGATACTACATTTGGGAAATAAAAATGAAATGCACAAAAACAGAATGGGTAACATCTGATTTGGCAGCAATAGTTGTGAAAAAGATCTGGGGTCTTAATATACCACAACATGATAGAATAAATCTTGGTTACTAGCATGTCGAGCCTCTCAGTAATCTCTTTTGCCCCCATGCTATTCAAGAACAATCAGCATATTAAAGGATTGGACTGCTATGAGGTTGTCTGGAGGTGCAGTTCAGTGTCACCATTATGTTGATCTCCTAATTAATAAAACAACCACAACAACAACACTGGGACAAAATGTAGGCCAGTGATTCTTAACATCATCATTTTACCTCTTATCCTGTATGATTTTAAACAATTTTGCCATATGAAGAAGCATAGTGGATTTTGTGAATTTAGGATTGGATCAAAAAAGGTGTTGCTGTTTTGTGAATTGTAGATGTTATTATAATTTGGTATGTCAACAACAGTCAACTCTATTTCTCCTTTCCATTATACTCCAAGAAAGCTGTTTTGCTTCCAAGCCAATGCCTGACATCAATAATGGATTTGATGAAGGTTAAAAATTAAAGCTTAATCCCGGCAAGACAGAAATGCTCAGGGTCAGTCAATTAGGGGATTCATGATGTTGTATGAAGTTAGACACAGTTCTGCAGTTTGGCTTAAACCTTGAGCTTAGTTTCTATAGTGGCCAGGAGTGAATTTCCACAGTTAAGACTTGTGTGACAATTGTATGCATTTCTGAAGAGTCCTCATCTGTTTGGATATAACATCTTGTATGTGAGGCTGCCTTTGAAGAATGCTTAGAAATTTCATTTGGTACAAAGAGCTGCAGCCTGAGTGTTAACCAGGGATGGTTATAGACACTATATAACTCTCTAGTTATTATAGATGCACTGGCTACCAGTCTGTTTCTGACCACAATTCAGTATGCTAGTTATGCCATGTAAAGCTCTATACAGCTTAGGTTCAGACTATTGTCCAGTCCATATGAGTCACTAACATGCTTTGTTCCAAAAAATTTCAGATTTTTAAAGGTTAAGTTCTAGTTTTGCTTCAATATTTTAACCTTCTTTCACAACCTTTTTGTATGTACAGTAGGTGTGGGTAAATACAGTGGACCCTTGTTATTGCAATGGACTAAAACTGATAATTCTTGGAGAAGGTTACAGTATGACTTTTTTTTTTTTAGATGAACAGAACGAATGAAATCATACTGTAGTACATCATGTAAGAGAGGGAGGAGAAAATGAGTATCTAATGAAAAACATCCATATATTAGAGTAGTCAAACATCCCACTCTGGCTATGCTTCATCTCATATGCTATATTATATTTACAAAGATATGAAAAAAGCAATTTCCTCTTCTGACACAGTTTCAATTTATTAATCCTAATCCCCAATTCCTTACCTGTCCAAATATACTATATCTTTTATCCTTCCACATTGTCATTTCTCAGAGACTATGGGTAACATATGTATCAGGTACTTTATAATATGTGAAGTGAAGGCATAAAATTTAACTCCAAGGGTGGGGGAAGGTATCTTTCTACTGTGGGACATCATCTATGCTGTCATTAATCAGCATACTTCTCATGGAGACCAACTGATGCATGTTTTCTTTTGGCATGGGCCTGTGGGAATAGTTTAGGTACAACCTTCAGCTTTAACTCAGAATCAAGACAGGATAGATTATTGTTGGCATGCACAATTTTATATCTACTAGGTATAAAATAAGGATATACAGCATATATATGATAATACAAGATAGCAGCATGGTGTTATTTCTTCATTATGGCAGTTACCGTAAAAATAAAAATAAAAATGTAGCAGGAATGAACCAAGCATATATTGCACAAATAGCCTAGTAAAATAAGAAGCATAACAAAAACACAGAGCAACAGATTCTACATATTAGTAATATAGCTGCTACATTAAATGCAGAGTCATAATTTGTCATTCATTTAAAAATGCTATTTTATTCCTGGCAAAACTTTAGTGCCACCTTGGTTCACACTGCTGTTCTCTAACTCTGAGGTTACAGAGGTTTCAAGGAACTTGCAAAGTCCACTTACTGTATTTTCTGGCGTATAAGACTACTTTTTAACCCAGGAAAATCTTCTCAAAAGTCAGGGGTTGTCTTATACACTGGGTTTCAACTTATAGGGTGGGTGCTGAAACTTCCAAGCCAGACTGGAGAATTTGCAGGCTTTGTATACAATCCAATCCAAGCAGGCTTTGTATACAACAAGTTTTCCTGCTAAGTACCTGCATGTCATAAGCATTTGAGTTAAAATTACCATATGGAAATCAAATCTGATTTTTAAATTTTTTATTTGGTGTGCGTTGGAAGAGAGGTAGTCTTATATGGCGAG
Organism: Sceloporus undulatus; assembly: GCF_019175285.1. Taxonomy (NCBI): domain Eukaryota; kingdom Metazoa; phylum Chordata; class Lepidosauria; order Squamata; family Phrynosomatidae; genus Sceloporus; species Sceloporus undulatus. Next base: position 54,258,246 of record NC_056524.1, on the reverse strand, counting down.
TATATCCCAAACTCTATATTTTAACTGGAAAAGTTGGGAGTCATCTTATACGCCAGAAAATATGGTATTTATGGTAGTCACGTGCAATGCTCTTCCACCATGCCTTCAAAGGTCCTTCTTTTTGATTTTAGCTTTGTCTTTAAACTCATTATGGTAAAAGGAAGCCTATCTGGAATACAATGTAATATTAACCAAAATAAACTTCCTTCTCAATTTCCTCTGTACTGGAGCTACTTATCCGTCCTATGGGCGTGCATCCCTTACCTCTTGCTGGTTTTCCCATTGTTTATTCTCTTCATATGAGAAACCTAACTGATTTTTCCCTATGACTTTCACCCTGCCAAGTCATTTACAGTAGACCCACTGCTTCCTTCTGTAAGTTAGCAAAGCATGCCTGCAGCAATATTTCAGTATCTTCTAGTTTCACAAAGAGTAAAGTACCTAATTAAATCAGCTTAAATTGATAGCTAGCTGTGAATACCCATGTTTGTTTTATATGCTGTTATATAAATTTCAGACAAAAAATAAAATGCAGAAGTGATTACTATACAAGGAAATGTGCTTTCTCCAATTTCACTTATTATTGTTTTTAAAAGACAATGACATGTTTATCTCGCAATGTTCTAAATGTTGCAATGACTTTTTTACTATCTTCACTGAATAGGAATTGAAGAAAACATTTTCTTTTACACACTTCAGCAATTATTCTTAAATCCATAACCCCTTTGCAGTTCTGTTTTGTGTTATTTTTGCTCTGGTTACAATGAGTAGTTTAAATTCCTCTTCAGTTATTGTGTTCATTTTGTTAAAAAAAAATACAAAACAAATATTCTATATTTGTGTGTGAATTTGAGGGAACAGATAGGATAGATAAAGTCTGCAAATGTAACAAAATAAAAATAAGCACGTGCTATTTTTGACCAACATTCTGCTTCCTACTGCAGTGATTTTTCTAGTACATCCGTCAGGAAGTTCCCCGTGGTTAGCAGCAGATAAGTACAATGACTCCTAATGGAGGAATGGACTGGCAGCTCATTTTCATAGGCATTTATGGTAAGAAAGAGCATGAATGCTCATTACAATGCAGTGATCATTAGAATGTATGAACAGCTAGCATCAGAAAGGACAGAAACTCTTCTCTCTCTTATCCTCTCAAAGCATTAGCCAGTTACAGTCTGCTTCTTTCATATAATACAGTCAGCCCTCTGTGTTCATGGATTCTTTATTCACGGATTCAACCATCCATGACCCCCTCTCCCCATACAAAAAGCAAAGCTTGATTTTAGCATCCTCAATCAGCTACAGATCCCAAAATTCTGTACAAGGCAGCCATGACAGTTAAAATGATAACGAACTGCTATAGTTGCTCAGGATGGAAGTACCTCAGATATGGAAGTAGAAAAAAAGACATGGATAAATGTGGATACCATATAAGAATCCTGATAATGCAATGGTTAAATGCCAGTATTGCAGCCACTTACTTACAATCGCAAGGTTGTAAGTTTGATACCAGCCAGGGGCTCAGAGTCAACTGGCATGATTCCAAGGTTGATAAAATGAGTACCCAGATTGTTGGTGGCAATTAGGTAACACATTGTAAACTGCTTAGGGAGTGCTTTAGTGCATTGATAAGCAGTATAGAGATATACTTGGTATTGCTATCATAGAGCAGGCCTGGGCTGGGGCCACTTTTCATGCAGAAATAAGAAACAATTACATCCCCAACCTAGAATAATGTTCTTACAGCCTTTTTTTCTGTCCAAAAAGCATTGTCTTCACAACAAACATTTAACCTGAAAGTAGCTTACTTCACTGTGATCTATACCAGGACAAAAATCACACTGGTATTGAAATATGATATAGATCTTCGATTGTCTATTTTTTGATAAGGATTAATTGCCCTTTTCTAGAAAGATCAGATGGGATCCCTTGCCTCTTGTCATTTAGTTTCTTCTCTTTACAGAACTATTAAAGCATTTAAGAAAGAAAACAAGTAAACTGGGTATATGTGAGGAAACATTCATTGAAGAAAAACAGCTGGGAAAAACTACAACAGTAACAGGAAAAAAGGTGTGATTCACATAAAACTGCCACTATTTAGGACTGGCTTTTGTTTACTTCATGTGACAAGAGAGACATATTAAGGTTCACTGCTTATACTGGGAAATGTTCTTTATGCCTAACCCTTTTTCATCAAAATATTTAGTGTTGATTAACACGAGGAGTTGGTACACATAAGCACTTGCCACAAGAAGACATCCACTGTCACGACAGAACTTAATTCATCATCAACCTGGCTTGGGTGCCCAATGAAAATGTTTAATCACTGCAGTTCATTGCCCCCAATTACTGTGCAGTTTCCTAAATCAGAATAAACCTTTAACTAGAATGGCTTAGGTCTAAGCCTTTCCCTCATTATTTCACAAAAGGGTTTATTTATGAAGTTACTTCAACCATTCCATATATATGCAATAATTATTATCCTAAACAAAGGTCTCTGTTATGGTCATTATTTGCCATGTAAGGATTTATCTGTTCAAAACACACATATTTCTTTTATGCTGACTTTATATCCACATTTGCCAAACCATTACTTATTTTTATCACTCCTGGAATGTTATGAGCTTTGTTGATATGTTTGCTCTATAAATTGCCTCAGTTTATGTATACCTTGGTTTAATATTTTATTCAATTCCACATTTTGCTAGTCATTTTATGAGTGGATATATAGCATCATTTGGTTTAAATTTGTAGCAGTATTACATTTAAGGATCTTTTATGATGCAGCATCACAAACAGAAAAGATTTTATCTCTTAAATCTTGTTTACGTTATCTTCAAGAAAAGAAAAGTCACAAAATCTTAAGGGCAATAAATATTATCTGGCAGCTATATTAAGCTTTCTTTTCCCATATGTGGGAAGGCAGGCACACCGACACATATAGCTTTAACAAAGGAAGCTGGCCACAAACAACACTGGTGAATTTTGTCATGTTGTTTTAGTGCAATCTGGGTTGGGACCCTAGATATTCATGGTGATATTCAGGAAAAGAAATTAGCAAGGATTATTAGTTGAAGTACATAGTTGCATAATACTAACTAGGACCAATTCTAGATTTGGATACAGGCATAATTTGGCATCAGATATTATGAATGCATTTGTGTAATACTGATAGGGATAAATCCTGCCAGAGAGCATGCCTCCAAGATGAATTACAAGAAAATTAAATGAAGACACAGGATTTTATTTTATTTTGTCAAAGGCTGTAGATAAAGGAACTGTTTTCAGCTGTTCTTGAAAAGTTTTACAATGACTACATGGAAAAATAATTACCATTAGCCCATATTTTTATTGCCAGAGTTCACGTATTTCCTGATATAAAACCACAGGGTGACCTCAGGCAAGTCACATCCTTTCAGCCTCAGAAGATGACAATGGCAAGCCACCTCTGGAGAATCTTCCCAAGAAACCTTTGTGATAGGTTTGCCTTAGTGTCATCATAAATTCAAAATGACTTGAAGGCAAAACACACACACAACAACAACAACTGTTGGGTAGGAGGGCCACTTTTCTACCCAGAATTTCTTTTTTCTAATTTCCCCCCATTATCTTTGGTCCTTTTGCTGAAACTACTGTTCAATTCAATTTGCTGTGGTGACTCATGTGATTTTATTTAAAGACACTGTGAGTAGCAGTGTGAAAATAATATAATAACACTGTGTGTTGTTTGCTTTCAAGTCAGTTTTTACTTACAGCAACCCTAAAGCTTGCAATATTATGGGGCTTTCTTGGAAAGATTTGTTCAGAGGAGGTTTACCTTTGCCTTACCCTTAGGATGAGAGCATGTTGGTCAAAACAGGTCATCTCAACATGGTGTCACAACCTGTCAAAGAGCCTCCAACTCCCCAAATAGTTCTAACCTCTAGTAGAAGAGCGGACTTTTTTTCAATCTGGGTTTTGTTTTGATATTTTCATTTATTAATTTATTTATTTGCTTTCTTTCATGCTCTACAAAAATGTTTGCACAAAACTAGTGGCTTTTTACATTGTGAAGCTAAATGCACTCTTGTACTCACAAACAGCAGGTGTCACAAATGTCAGACTGATTCACCACAAAAACACAAGCAATGGCTTCAGTGCTTAACACTTTTCTTACACTATGCAACAAAGGCATCAGTTACCTCATTATTTTAATTTAGCAAAATTTACAAAAATCAGTCTTGAAAAGTGCACAAAATCTCTGAGATACAAAATGATAGTTTCCTCATAAATTAACACTACTACTGCTACTACTACTACTACTAGTAAACACAGATGTCGGGATGGTGAAAGGAAAGAAATCACATACTGTATGTGATTCTTTTGGGAGACATCTGGGGCTCAAGCTTCTCCTTTTTATGTTCGACTGATAATTTGCCAAAATTAAAGCATATATCACTGGAAATAAATCAGTTATGTTCAGATATAATTTTGAAATCAACAGGAGAGCATCTTTTCAAATGGATTGTTTAGTGAAAATTTCAACTTTAATGTGTTATGTCTGGTAAAGATAGTGTGAATTGCCACTAATCTATTTTTCTTGTTAAAAACCCACACAGGTAACATATATGAATACTTTATATAGATACTATGTCACTGTATCTTTTCAAGACATTTATGCTTCTGTATAAAGTTGTACTGGATAGCGTTTCAAAGGTCACTCATGTAATGGTGTTTGTATTTGCATACAAACATAGAAAACATACAAAACTGTAAGTTGCATCACATACATGCAGACCAACAGATGCTACCAGTAATATTCTACCAGTAAAACTTCACAGTTTACATTATAACTGATGCAATTAACTTAATTTACTGTGGTTAGCTTACAGTTTTTTAATGAAGCGATTCTGCTTCTTCTTTGAGTGGAATTCTGTAAGGAACAATGAGAAATTCCTGGAGAGAATTGGTCACTACTCTATGCTCTGATCCCTCAATACTGTATTATGCACACATTTCATTTGTGTATGCATATAGATATTGTACCTCACCAGCTGGCTTGTGATTTGATACATAAATATTAAAATTCTCTTTCATTCTGATAAATAAATTGGAATCACAATTTTGAAAACTAACAATAATAACTTTTCATTGTTAAAAGTAAATATTACTTACATTGAAGTTAACATAGTGGGATTAAAATCAACTGTTCCATTATCATAATCATGTACATATGAATTTAAATGAATGCTTCACTTCATTTATGTCAACATTTGCAAAAAATAATATGACAGAGTGCAAGACTCTAGGGATTCATCTGACATTACTGAACAGTCTATTGCCCTAGGATTTAATTGCCCAATCAGAGACAGCACCACACAGAAGATTTACAGTTGGGTTTTGTGACTTCCACAAACTGATGAGTCTGACTCATAATGAATGCTGTAGTGGATAGGCAAATAGCAACATCTTCCCTTTTTCTTTCTTTTTTTCTTTTTAATAGCAAAGCATGAAAAACATTTTCTTAAGTGCTAGTCTTCTAGAAGGAAACCATGTGATCACCATCATTATAACTTAAAGGCATGGGTAAACTGACATAACACTAAAATTAAAAATCTATTGTTTGTTTAAATAAACTCGTTGATTTCAATAAACCAGAATTTATTAGGAACAGAAAACATAAACAGCATTTTAATAGCAAAGTAATTTGCTTCTGAATCTAATTCCAAACCAAATCAAAAACAAAATGTAAAACTTAAAATCCCAGCGATTATTAAGTAGAAAGTTGAAGGCTTTAGACAAAAAGAAAACCATAGGAAGATCTTCCAAAGACATAGGAGATAGAGTAAGGAGGGACAAAACCCAATGAGAATGAAGGGAAGATTCAAAAGCAAGAATCATAGAACATAAAGAATATTAACTGAACAAAATTAAAATATATTTTTAAAAACTCAGGCAGGATACAGACGGGCAAAAAGGGGTGTGTTCATGACATCATGAAGGTATAGCCTTCAGACGGCCCTTACCTGAATGCCGCCATGAACACGCTGCCCGCACGCCCCAAGCGGGAAGAAGTGGCATTAAAAAGGTGCTGCTTTTCCCCGCTTCTTTTCTATATAGTGCGCAGCTGCGCATCTCCGTCTGTAAGCTGCTGCACCGGTATGCCAGAATTGCTACGCCGCTAATTTAAGTTGCCCATTTAAAAGCTCCGTGTCTGCTGCGTCGCATAATGAGTCGGGGTCCTGGAACATGCGCAGTTTGCAGTCAGGCTTTAATTGCAGCGTCAGCTGCCATGCAGGTGTGGAAGCTGCAGCACAGCTGCAGTGCATTTTAAGACTCGTAACCCTAACCCTAACCCTAACCCTAGAGCTGCATGTACGCATGTGCTGCTAGAATCGTGGAAAGTTTGGAATTTAAAGTGCACCCCTACACACATTCCTGCGCCATTTTCACCTAACAATAAAAAAACGCTAAAACTTTAAATATTTACATATGTACAAGGGGGGTGATGGGGGATGGCAGGGGGACAGCGGTGGCTGTGCATTGCAGATTCAGCAAGAGCGCGGGGACCAAAGGAGAGGAGGCATTCATGATGCTGGTGACATTGGCAATGTGCAAGCGGACAAGGATGCCAACACCAGGTGATCACCAGCTGGCAGGAGACCACCATTGTTCTTGGGCAGGGTGGGGGGGGAAAGTTTAAAGAGGATTGGGCGCTTTAAATGTGCACATAGGCTTTCTGCCGCCTGTGCTGAGCGCTGCAGCTGCGCAGCTGCGCATCCGCCAGCCGGCAAAAGAAAAAAAAAAGCCCCATTTTTGGCCACCCGTGAGGAAGCTGCCTCTCTCTTTGCAGCGTCCTCCGAGGCGGCAGTATGGAAACTGCGGGTCAGAAACGGCCCCAGGTGAGGCGTCTTCACTGCCCCCCATGTGGAAGCCCCATACACCTGAGCCACGCCCCCGGGGCGGGCGGTCTGGAGGCTCCGTATTCAGCAGAATACACCTCCAAGACGTCTTCCCCTGCCCGTCTGTATCCCGCCTCAGATTTAGAATACTAGGCAATCCCTGCTGAATTTGACCAAAGTCCAGTCTAATTCAGCATACTGACTCCTAATGATACAAGCCACATGCTTCTGGGAAATATGAAGGAAAGAACTAAGCATGTCCTCAGAATTTTTTCCAGGAATAAGCAAAGCTAAATGTCCATGAGCATAATTTATATGTACAACATTCACCACTACAATATACCCATTCATTTTCTTTGCATGTGTACACAAGAAATGCAAATTCTCACTAGCCTTATTATACATGAGAACAAGACACCATAAAACCTGCAAGACATTTTCTGTAAGTCTTGAGAGTAATTTCACAGTTGTGAGAATAATTTCTTTTTACACAAAATTCATTAATTGTTCAAATTACTGTACAAGCAAATGTCTTATCATGTAGGTTTTTTTAATGCTCTTTTTGGCACTGCACATTGTGTGTGCATTCTATTTTTTAAAAAAAGAACATCCTTATGTTTTTTAAAGAGATTTATTGCTATTGGTAGATCTGGTAGGCTAGTCTACACTGTTTGAGATAAATTTCAATGACTAGTTTCCTCACTGGGACTAAACTAACTTAATTTAATGTAAATATGCAGAGAGATCTTGTAGCACCTTTGAGACTACTGAAAGAAAGAAATTGGCAGCATGAACTTTCATACACTTCTGTCTACTTCCTCAGATGCATTAATGCACTAATTAGATGCAGATACACTAAAGCATCTGAAGATGATGCACTGAGAAAGATCTCAGATGCATTAATGCATCTGAGGAAGTAGACTGAAGTCTACGAAAGTCCGTGCTGCCAATTTCTTTCTTTCTGTTAGTCTCAAAGGTGCTACAAGATCTCTATGTACTGATTCTACAGACTAACATGGCTATATTTTTAAATTTAATGTAAGTTAATAAGGGGTCAAAACAGATGAGCAAAGAACATCGGCTTCAGGCTGGCAGGAAGGGTTGGTGTATACACGCTGCATGCCCTGATGTACCCCCAAGTTGATGTCATGCCACCCTATTAACCACACAGCAGGCGCTGTCATGGCATTTCTGCAGCATGGCATTTACATGTGCCATGGTGCAGAAATGCCAAAAATCTGCCATTGTGGTGGCAAAGGTGTCTTTTTCCCATTGCAAAAAGAAGCAGTCTGAACAGATGGTGAAAAGAAAGTAAGTATGGAGTAGAGAACTTAAAGACCAAAAAGAAATAATAGAAGAATGTTTCAGTTGTATGTTTCCATAACATTTCAATAAATTGTTTCAGTTTCAAACTGCAAAAAGCTGAAAGCTGCCCTCATCTCAGCTAATGCTGTTTGTAAATGTACTGGAAGCAAAAGAATGTCCAGCTCTACTTTTAAAGATACATCTACCTTTCAACTCACACTAAGTATATATCAAATTAGACTACTCGGGTACTTGAGAGAAAAAGTGATGATTTTAGATACAATTCAGGCATTGCACCTTGCTGCCTAGCCCTCTAAGGCCCACATCCTATTATCAGTCTCAATAAAAAAAATCAAAGGTAACTTGATAAATCTTCACCTAAATTATCTTGATTGAGAGGGTCAATTCTAGTTGGAACTAGGAATAGGATTTTAACCACACTTTCAAGTGTGTCTCCCATGTGTACATCCCAGCCACACAAAAAGGAAGAAAGAGATAAATGTTTTTATTTTTTCCTTTTTTGAATAACCCTATTTTTGTAAGAAAAAAGTAGCATGCTCCCCTTTCCCAGGAACAAGGGTTTTCACTTCTATTTGCAAAATAAAAAACCAAGGAAAAAAAAGTGGGGGGGGGGGACACACCACAGCACTACTGCTCAAACTTTGAAAGGTTTTCAGGAAGTGAATTGCCAAAGAAAATCATGTAACTCCAAAAGACAGCTCAAACTCCAAATTCATTACAGTAGCAATAAGCAACGCCAGCAAAGCCCCAATATAAAATTATTACATTATATTTCCTAACCTATGACAAAGATAAGCTCATTCTGGAAAAAAAGAGAAAAAAATTATCACTACTGAGCAAGATTTCCATGCATTAATAACCAGTGTTCCAATATCCACCTGAATGTGGTGACTATGATTATAATAACTGCAAATTAGGCCCAGGAGCAGATGCTCATTGTTTCTATATGCCAACGTGTTCCAATTTTACCAACATGGGCAGGATACACACCGCCATATAGTACGTATTGTATACGTACTAGGGTTAGGAAGGGGTGGTGCTTCCACACACCCCTAACCCTAGTACATATACAATATGTACAAGATGGCGGCGCCCCTTCCACATGGGTGCCGCCATCTTTACGTACTGGATGCATAGCGTCCAGACGTGTCGCAGCGCCTATGACGTCGCGAATGTGCCTGCGGCGCCTCGCGACGTCATAGAGGCGCCGCAGAAAGAAGCTCCGAAATGGAGCATCTTTTTTGGTGCTCTGCGCGGGAGCCGGGCGGTTTGGCTGCTGCGGCTCCCGCGTGGAGCAAATGGTGCCGGCGGGGGAGTGCCGCAAAGCGGCATTTTGTATCCCGCCATGGTCTCATTTCTGAAAACACTAAACATGCAGAAGCAAGCTGCCAACTATCAGTCTTACTCCCTCTTCAAAACATTGTATAAGTCTCTGAACTTTATTGGACAGGCCCTGGAATGGGCCTGTTGTGTTCTAAAAGGGGACATGATGAGCGGCATAAAACACTGTTTACCACACAGGTAGACCGCTGCATTCCCATCGCATGCCAGATGTGTCCCAGAGGGGGCGATTTTCAGGCAGTGTTCTCTCTGTGCGGTAAATAGCATTCTATGCCACCTACCGTGCTCATCATGTCCCCTTTTAGAATGCAGCAAGCCTGTTCCAGGGCCTGTCCAATAAAGTTCTATAAGTGTATAATTGTAAGTATAGAAACTTTAGTCAAAACATTGACCCAAAAAACCTGGGTCAAACTATCGATGGATCAATGTAAGTACTGTACTTTAACTCTTATCAAATAAAGGACCCATCCTTTTCTCTGAGTAGAGTGACAAAAGGAGAGAGCTTAGTCTGTCCTGTGAGCACCTGAAAGAAGCACCAGCACGCTCTCTACTCTCTCCATTTTGGTCTTTTTGAATGCCTGCGGAGGTAAATGGCAGGCAACAGCCTTTTGCTGTGGGAAGGAAGCCACCCAGTAAGACAACAAGACAGAATTGAGGAAAAGGCCACAACTTTATTAACAAACAGCAGAAAGGGTAGGGTTGGCCCAAAGCATAAGGTCTTTATCTGGAAACACCCTGGTTGATTGATATAAGGTTGTTTGGTCACAACCAAGCATCAGGATGACATAGGGGCAACGGAAACACCCTCTCGCATATATGCAACCAGTCAGTCACATATTCCAATAAGCACCTAATCACTGAGAGATGTTCACTCAATGTGGCTGCCGCAATGGCCACACCTCCTGCTCTCAGTGCTGCCGGGTCCAATGGAATCCCAATCCAGTGCTACGGAGCCCTGGAAATCAGGCCCACCAGATCCAGGACCTATGCTGCCACCCTAAAACAAAGTTGTGACAAAAACACCCTAGACAAGGGAGGGAGGGTGGGACAGCAGATCTAAATTGGTGCCGGATGGTGTGCGAGGTAGCCTTAAATAGGCCCAGCCACCAATAGGGGCCCTGGAAAGAGCGGAGGCACTGCCTCCCAGGCCCCTTCCACCAATAGGCTGTGCTAGGGGTTCCAAGCCAGCCAATCATGGCCTCTTCCTTTTTGCAATGCAATCTGGGACATGTAGTCCCAGAACCCATTGCAAAAGAGCTGCCCTTTCCACTCCAGCAGCCAATGATGGGCCTTCCCACTGGCCCAAAAGCTGCTGGGGTGAGACAGGCCTCCACAATTGTGGGGACTAGGGCACCTTCTGCCCCGGCAACAACACCGGCCCAGTAAGTTGGGTGGCATCATTTTGTGGCTCTCCTCAAAGCAGCGCTGAGAAGAATAAGGCTTTAAAGGATGTAAATAAAACATTTGTGTATATTCATCAGGTTTTCTAGGTTAAAATCATTGAAATACTACTAATAACCTACTGCTTGCTTCATATATGAAACAATCACAAAATTAGCCAATGATTTTTTTTTTCAAGTGTGAAATTCCTGTCAAGTGACGATGTCCAGGAACCTGTGACTAATTTTTCCCTAGCTTGCAAATATTGTTCTCTATCAATTTTGTTGAAACAATAAGACTGAAAAGCCAAAAAAAGCAAATGAATGATTTTTATCTATTTCTGTTTGAAAATTAGGAAAACTATTTATATAACAAAAGCTTTCAAAACCAATATAGACAAAAGATACAAAATAAACAAGAGCAGTAAGCAAAAAACATAATAGCAAATATAACAAATAATACAAACTACACTGAAATAGGGTGAAACAAAATATAATGAAAATGAAAAAGGGTAAGAGAGATGATGAATCATAAATGAAAGCTAGCCTTATGAAGGCTCAGCAGATGATTAGGATAATAGACACAGCTAAAGGTCATTTCTATCTCAGTATCTCACCATTAACCCTATAATGACCAAAATTCTAGATTTTGTCCCTTTTCCAACAATTTTTACATAATCTCCACATACATTTTGTAGCTTGTTATTCAAGATACAATTGATTTTGCTTTGAGGAAATTTCTTTTTTGTGCACCAACCTTCAGTTCATTATATAAATCCTTGCATTACCTTGCCTACTAGTGAAAAAACAAATATTTGATGGTTACATTTAATTTATAATCTATAACCAGAGTTAACTTAATTAAGACTAACTAATTTCAGTTAAATCTAATGAAGGAAAATGACAATATATAATTAATTAACCTTCTAATGAATCTTAGTTATTCTGATTTGTTTTTATCAGCAAAAAATTTGCTTTTTCAAATGTGATACGTATTTTGTATGAATAAATCTAGGCACATAATATACACCCCCTATGTAGTGATTGCTTATTTACCGAGGAAGGTGCCAATATATTTATAGCCTAATTGAGTCTCAGAGGTGGCCAGGGTGTATTTTGCACTGTTAAGACAAGTGTGCCGGATTCTTAGAGAAGTCAGATTCTGGCCAAAGTGACACATGCCTTGATTACATCCTGTTGTGAATACTAACTCCTGTAATATAGAGCTGCCTTTCTAAACTATTCAGATATTTCATCAGGACCCAAATGCTTCAGACAGAACACAGAAGACTAATTGGGCCTAGTTAAAAGGAACATATGACTTCCTGGGTGAAATACAGGCTACAGGTTTGTATCTAGGCACAATTTCAAAGTGCTGGTTATATTCCGTAAAGCACTACTTAGCCTATGTCCATGTCCAGACTATCTGAAAGATCATATCTAGCTATACAAACTTGCCAGAGTCATGAGATCCTTGCAGCAAGGCTTTCCCTTAATTTCTCCATTAATCTAGTGAAAATGTGGGATGCGGCCTTCTCAGTGGTTGCTCCCAGAGAGTGAAATTCTTTCCCATGAGAGAGGCTCATGTGTTGCCTTCTCCCTTCACTAGTAAACAAAGTTGTTTCTTTTCTGACAGTCAATTGGTGATTAATTTATTTTGGGGTTTCATTTTTTGCAAGACACGAGTGCTATATTCTTAAATATATTGTTATATATATTTAAAATTACACTTTTTGAAATTTAATAGTATATTAATATGGTAACTTGTTCAATATTGTTTTAAATTCTCATTATCAGTTTTTAGTTTTTTCTTGCTTTAGTATTTTTTCTAAAACATCGTGGATTGCTTGCTTGGAGAAATAAATGATAAATAAATAATGAATAAACTGGAATGAGTAGAAGAGTGGGTACCACACAAAGATCACAAAGACATATTCATGGGTAATGACTGCCATTACATGGATCACTCCATGCATGAGAGCCCCCACATTATCTAACTGGTGGCAAAAGCCACCAGTTTTCCACCAAAAACATATTGGTGGCTAAAGTGCCTCATGCCCATCCATACAGAGGAGGAATGGATTCTCCTGGGTAACACTGTAGAAACCCAACCTTCTTTTACTTTCACAGAAACATCATGTAAACTATATACAGAAATTACATTTCAGAACAAAGAAGGAAAATATTCTGGTGCTATCAAAGATGGAGGTTCTTTAACAAGTATTGACAGTTAAGTTGAAAAACGCACTTTTGGGCACATATTATCTGACATGGTTTAAGAGATCAGATCTGAGAGGCAGAACACTGATCACTAATTTCTTCAAGACCATAATAATTTCACTCCAAACTGCTCAATATTTTTAAAAGGATATACATGCTATGAACTATCCAGATCACACTAAAAATAAATAAATAAATTGGACCTCTTTAATGATCTTAATGAACCGAAAAAGAAGACATGGCCCGTTACAAATGGGCACCCTAGTACACGACAAGTGCGCACTAGGGTTATAAATGGACGCCCCTAACCCTAATACGCGCTCTGCATGTAGAAAATGGCGGCAGCTGTCACAACTGCACTGCCTCCAAACGAGGTGGCGCGGTTGTGACATAGCGGGGCCGCACGAGGGCGCCTAGTGCGCCCTTTCTGCGGCCCTGGAAGGAGCTCCGTTTCGGAGCTCCTTCCAGCTTTACGTTGCTGGGCGCAGCCTTTAGATGGCTTGTGGCCCCTTTCTCCTCCTCCCCACTGCCGCGGGGTGTCCTTGGGGCTTGAAGCCCCAAGGATATCCCTTTACAGGCCGTGGGGAAGCAGCCTTTTGCCGCTTCCTCGCGGCCTGGAAAGTGGCGGATCGGGGCCTCGGAGGCTGCCGTTGTGGCAGCTGAGGCCCCGATACACCGGGGAAAGGAACGCCTACAGGCCGCCCCAAAGGGGCAGTCTGTAACACACCCATGTTAGTTTTCTTAACTTTTTAAACAACATGGTTGTGATTAGAAGGAGATGGTTAAATGATTTTTCTCTATATTAATTAGTGTCCTAAATAATTCCATCTTAAAATGTTTGTTGTCATTTACTACAAAATAACCATTGGTAACATTACATGAACTCAATACTACAACTGAAATTTTCTGGAACTCTCCTTAATCTGAATATCAATAAGCAGCTTTGACTTAATTTCACATCTAGGAAACAGCAAACGAACAAGCTTAATTATCCAACCATAATTTTTCAGATATGAATGAATGAAAGTCTATTGGCTTTCTAATGTTTCATAGTAAACAACAACAACATACAATTTCTGTAACAAATGAAAATAATTCTAATGTTGGGCTCTAAAAGTTGTACAATTGTACTTGAACTGGAAGATCTTGATGATATCCCAAGTTTCAAATTATTCATATCAGTTTCATTTAAGGAAGTACTTTTTGTAGACAGAGGTGTGTGTGTCTGTGTCTGTGTGTGTGTAATAAAAAACCCCACAATATTAGGAGTTATACCTATGGCTATCAGAAATTAATTTGGAGGTGGAAACTTTGTCTTTGATGTGCATAATATAATGGTTGTTTGCATAATGAAATCTCTCAAATCTCACATTTGCTATGCAGGGAAGCTACTTTGGGATATATCTGATTACATTATAATTGCTATGTTTGCCTGTCTCCATTCTTCCTGAAAGGCTATTTTGTCAAGAGGCATACTGCTAGTAATACCCAAGCATATTCATTAGGGCTTAAGCATGATTATAATACCTACAATTGTGTCACAGAAATGGCTCAGTAAACACTGCTGTTGTATGCATTATACTTCGCGTTCTTACTGGAGCTTTTTTCTTGGTTCTAATAGATCCCAATAGGTCTTGCTACAACACATTTCAAACCTGTTTCTACAATGATGTTCCTGTGAAACAATACCAAAATAACTGGGTACAAAAACATAATGATGTGTGGTTGATGCACAGCTGCGACAAGTATAAAGAGCCATTCCTCACAGAACTTCAATTCCAGTTTTGAGTGAGCAATGACACAAGTCAAAGGCCCAGAAAATAATACAGAACATTCACAAAACTAGTGGAAATAATTCATGGTGTCACACACAATTATAGAGGTGTATGACATTGTCTGCCTGAACTGGTCAGCGATATTAGATGGATAGTTCTATTGTGATAGTTAGGAGAACTTTATCTTATTGAACCTGTCATAAGACCATCACTTCAATTTTAGTAATGCTATTACAGATAATTTAGCATTTCTGCAAAACTTACCACATGCCTTTTGCCGAGTCCTAGTCACAAGAGATGCCCCCATTGAGAGCAATAAAACATAAATAAAAAAGTATTGATCCCTATCATCTTAAAATTAATTAAATTATTTATTATATTTTGTCATTCCATTATACTTTGCTTGAATCTAGAATAGTATACACAAGGGGTTTGATAGAGAAATGGTAGCAACTTCGTTAAACTATCAAACATGCAATAAGGATAAGCATTTGCCCCTCTTTCTTGTCTCCTCCTCCTCCTTCTAACAATGCAAAGAAAATTATGGAAGTTTCACACCCTTGTCTGGAAACAGTGATGGAATAATGAATGTGAAATAACAAGCTGAGGCTCCAGACATGATGAAGGTCAGAAAACAAGCCAGCTTTACCATGCATGTACATTTTGTATGGTAGGACTTTGGTGTGTTACAAGAGATATGTGGGAAAATAATTCTTGATTGACCACATGTGGTTGATACCATGCAGGTATTTCGGAGTTTCAATAGAGAGCAGCAATTATTAGTAATCTTTCTTTAGAATGTAACACATTTGAAGGAATATCAAATTAGTTCATCAAATGGGTCTGGAGCAAATCATGATTGCATTATGACTTATGAAGAGCTAAACATCTTATAAATAAAATGACTTCCCACCCAATATAAATTTCCAATCTGAGTCACTACTTATTTCATTGCCCAATATTTTCCATGTGTAAAATATTATATTTGAAATTGATTCACTTTTTTCTGGAGGCTTACAATATACTTTCTAACATAAAATACTTCATTGGGAGGGTTATTTTTGTTATACCTTTGTAAATTTCCCTCATCAGAAGCCTCTGTAGATGACACAATATTATTATTATATTACAGTTTTAATTTATATAGCACGTAAATTTACACCAGGGCATGTACATAAACACTCATTTAATTAGACAGTTCCCTTCCTCATGCTTACAATCTAAGACGAAACGACAAAAAAGGATAAGGACATGGTTTGAGGGGAAGAGATCACGGTCCCAGCATTCTTCTCTCCCCATCTGAGGCCTGGACCAAGGCAGATGGAGGGCTCTGTATCTTAAGGATAGCTTGAGGCATTGGCCCACCATCTCTCCCCTCGGAGGTCAAGATGGCGTAGTCAGATGCCTTGTGTGGGAGGGTTTCAGTTCCTTTAGTGAGGCCGATGGAAGGCATACACTTTCCCTCCCTACTCAGAGGCCAGAGATGAGTCAGAATGCCTTGTGGGGATGAAGGTTCAGTTTCCTTTGATGAGGCCGCGAATGGGAAGAGCCTACCTTTCTCTCATCTCAAAGGCAAGGATGGAGTCAGATGGCCTGTGGGGAGGGTTCAGTTCTTAAACTATATGTCCCAGTTTTTGTTGCTGTGCAATGCATTGAAAATTCACTATTCAGTTGTTCTTTTTAAATAAGTTACCAACCTAGAGACTAGTGGGAAACAGGGGTGTAGCAGATGGGACTCTCCCTGAATTTCCCTAAAGCTGTCTAACTTTTGGAAGCATTATAAAGATTGGAATGATTTTTTAATTCATTTTTAAATAGTATTATTGCAAAAAATATGGATGTTTAAAATAGTTTTATTTGTTTTCTGAATATAATTTAATTTCCATTACAGAGATTATCTGTCTAGATGTGTCTGCTGTATTCATTGTTGTCAATGTTTGTATTGTATTTATATATTGTTGTGTTTTACATAAAATTTAATAAAATTTTTTAAAAAAAAGAGATGATTTTTAACATTCAGTATGCTGCCATGGACCAGACACTGTGATTTCATACATAATTTTAATAAATAAACCAGCATGGACTAATAGATACATACAAAGAATATTTATCAATATAATGGAATCAGTGTGTACAGAACAACAATGACCAGTTTCCTTTAATAAATCAAAATCCCTTTAAGTTCCCAGGCCAAATGCCTGTTTTATTATGCTTAAAAGCAAATTATGGTTGGGGCCCATGGCAGCAAAAGGACCCACTCCATCCAATATAAAACTTCAGCTTTGCTTTTTTAAATTGCAGTTCAGTGTGTAACAAATATTTTTTGCAATCCAATTAAAATTAGCAAGGGGTATGGGGGGATGAAGGAGTAGAGGTCTTGCCTTTTTCTGAAAATAGGCAAAAAAAAGTAAACTGCTGCAATCTTTCATAGCTTGTGGCCTTATTCCTCATGAATAAATTTTGCCACACATTGTCAAAACATAAGCAATGTTTGAAGCATTGTGGAAAACATCTTAAATATATTTAAATCTTTAAACAAAAGCCAGAAAAACATCTGAAGTGCAAAAGAAAGTTTAGAGGCAAAAAACAGTTGAAAGGCATGTTTTTTCTTAAAAGAATGTTCACACAGTCATTTATTCTTATATTTTCACAGCTAAGGTTAACACTTTCAGACAAAATAACAGATGCCAATTAGCATAATGAGTGAACAAAATAACATAATGCCTTATTACTTATAATATATTCCACCAAATGGTTCATTAACTTACTAATGTAATATAATGAGAAACTAACTAAAATTTTCTGATCCCACCAACAGCAAACTGCCAGCTAAATCATTAAATCCCATGTCCAATTTCCACTTAGTTTCCTCTGCACAGTTCTTTTGTAAAATTCCCATTCACTGATCACAAAAGGACAATTGGGTTACTTTGAGAATTAATTAGACATTTTATGAAAGCCACTAGAACAACTGCTCCCGCCTGCAGTTCGAAAGCGGTAATTTGCTCTTGTATTTCATTTGAAGAAGCTGGCAACACCACAATAAAACACAGCATGGACAGATAAAAGCCAAATTCTTACTTAATTGTTCGCTTTCATTACTATGTGCGTTTAAAAGAGCAAGCACTAACACCTTTTAACCTCACCATGACACAGCTGGGGGCACGCTTCACACATAATACACAACGACTGGAATAATGCACCCCTTGTCAATTGGTAAGAACTATTCAGTTTATATTTACAGCCTGCATTTGCATTGGGCAGAGTATAAGACAATCCTCACTTGGATACGTTAGGTTTTAGTATGCTATACCTTAGCAACTAACTGTTGAACAAAAGAAAGAGAATACTCTTTAGATTAAATGAAAACAATGTTATAATGCTTCAAAAAGACCCAAGGCATACTTAGAGGTTTATCTTTTGCTGGTATTTAAAAACTTCTTATTCAGGAGGTTATTTGTAATTGGCATTCTCTTCCTTTCAATATGATGCTTTGGCAAAGCTAAATACAAAAGCTTTTTTGAGTGAAACAATCAGTTTTTATACTGAGAGTTTGTGCAGGAAATTTGGACAAGAGACATATTTGTATCTATCAGGTTTGCATCTACCACAGTAAAACAATAATGAAAAACTTTCCCTTTGCGTGCCATGTTACAAGGGACCTGTTAAAAACTTTCATCAACTTTGAAGAATTTGGACACAAAAAAAAGCTATCTTTGATCACATTCAGAAGCTTTCGGTTCGGCAAATTTATACAGTCCTAAAGGGAAATCCAGTGCGATGATATTTAAACAGAATGCAATTTTGGCTTTCTCACTCATCAGCACCAGACCATCTGTCATAGAATCGTGCCCATTCACGGAATATAAAGCCACTTTGCTAGGCACTAGGTACTAATTAAGTTTTAGAACGATAACCTCCAGAAGGTAGACTACATTTTCATATTGCTACATAGGTGTTTTCAAATACGGAGCCAATTTAAATGCTATGGATCACATATGTTGATTTTCTGGGATTAGGTTCCAGATAAATTCCTTTGAAAGAGATGAGAGCGATCACAAAAAGTAAATTAGATGCACATACTATTACCTTTCCAAAACAGAGTGGGGGGGGGAGCTTATTCACTGCTTTAGAATTGCTTATTGGAAGGACCATTTTTGCAGGGCACATGACTCTAGTTCCTTCCGGGCTCCTCTGCCAAGTGGACAAACTACTCACTACCTCACCCCGTGACCAAGAAAAAGAAGTAAGCTAAAATGTGGGGATAAAAGGCCAGGGCATTTACTGTCTTTAAAATTCTGACATAATCTGCATAATAGAAATTCTGGACTGTCTCCACACATGTCATTAGTTTTTTGTAGTGTTTATGATCGCTGCACAATTCTGGCTTTTTCGTTAAAATCAAGCCAAAGAGCTTCATCGTACATTAGGATAACGAATTGCAGACTTGAGAGCTCTTTGCACGCTTAGTCTTCTATCAATGAATTAAAAAAACAAAAAACAAAAACAGTCCCCCAACACCAGTACAGTCAGTCCTCTGTATAGCCCACCCCTGATTGGAGCATCACAAATGCCCCCACCCATATCCAGCCATGCACATGTTGGCAATCCCATTGCAATGATATGTGGATTGGGGTACCATTAATTATATATATTATATTATTATTCATTATTATATTCATTATTATATTCATTATTATTGCCAATCATGAATGTGTGTGGAGGGGTCCAGACAATAAACCCCTACTGATATAGCAGGTAAATGTAATAAAGCATCTTTATTTAGTAATTTTCTGGTTATCTAATCCATCCCATTAATTTGTGATGAGCCGAAGCGGTATCTAACTTTAAAAATCTAAGCAAAACGAAACATTTATATGCAAAATGAAAAACAAAACTACATGGGCCGTTACAGGACAGCACAAAATAACGCTGCTTCGAGTCCACAGTGAGTATGGTGATCAATGAGCAATGTGTCCTCAAGAGTCAGAAGCCACACCACAAAGCCACGCTCCCAGTCCTAGGGCTGGAGCGTGGCTTGGTGCGACTTGGGAATCTTAGGCGAACATGCATCATTGAAACCCACATACCTCCACTGTGACCGAAGCCAAGCTTTTATTTGGCTGTCTGTAACAGGCACTAGTTTGTAAAAAGATGTGTCCACAAATCACCTTACATTACCACCCATATGTTTCTTTTCAGGACCAGCCAACCGAACCTTTTTATCCCTGTTGCCACTTAATAGTCACGGACACCTGACATTAACACTATTTTCTATTAGTTGTCTCCCTGCAACCTCTTTGTGACTGTCACTTACACCCCAAAACTATGTTTTGACATTATATCAACAGCAAGTACATTTCTAATACGCTTACATGCCACTAACGCACCCCCGAACAGTTTACAAAAGTAGTAAGCACATTGCCCACAAACCAGCTGGGTACAATTTAGCGGACCTTGGAAGGATGCAAGCCTGCAGTCGAAGCTTGAAGTCCTTCGCTGGTATTGAACTTGCACACCTTCATGGTGAGCGGCTGTAGTACAGGCATTAACCACTGAGCCACAGGACTCTTTTAATGTTAGCAGCATGTAAGTATTCCAGGTTTAGACAAGTTATTCTTGAACAATCAAACATTATTAAAATAAGTTTACACAATGTTTAGTAATTGAGCTGTTTTATACATTGTTACTGTTATGGTTTACTTTTAACACCAAACATCTCAGAACAAACTGGTTCATATTTACTTAAAAACTCAACACAATCTTGCATATGTTCCCTTCTCAAACTTATCTCTACCCTAGCCAACCTAGGTTAACTAGGCCCCAGGGACAGAGCTGTGCACCGCGATACTAGGGTTAGGCCAAACTCAACAACACACACAGTCCTAACCCTAGCATGGTACGGTGGCCAGCATCATGTGGAGTTCGTCCAACATGGGCGCCGTATTTGACCAAGCAATGCACAGGCATATACACGTTGCTGCACATTGCTTATGTCATGATGGCAATTGCGTGCCACTAGTGACATCCCAACTGGCGACCCAAAAAAAGAAACCTTTTTTCTGATTCTTTTTACTCTGGAGGGACACAACACACGGTTAGGTGGCTGGCGGCGTCCTTGGAGGTCACAACCAGGGAAACGTCAAATCCAGCCTTTTTTAAAGGGTATGTACCCGAGGCCTAAATTCCACAGTATACCCACTCCCAGCAAACTCTCTTTATCAGAAGTTTTGGGATGGGTTACCCAGTAGGCGCGACCCCTCACTTTTGGACTACCCCTAAACCATCTCCTGTCTAAGTTCTTCACTTCGGACTTTATTAAATGGTCCCATACTCACACTGGAAGCCATCATACAGTTGACCCTCTTGGATTAAACAAACTATATGCCAAGTGGCTGGGAGAGATCATTTGGAGACATGTGAGCGCAGTGTATCAGTATAGCTGATGGACACCACAGATTATATTCTCATGTCTCCAACTGCGGCGGCAGTACTAGAGACAACAATCTCTCCTTGGGCACGCCTGCAGGTCTGTACAATGGCTGGCATAAGGGACAACCCAAAACTCAGGTTGAATCCAGAGAAAATGAGAGTAACTAGCGATAGGTCCACTCAGGTCCGGGAAGGAAATAGTAAACCTGTCCTGGACGGGGTCACACTTTGCAGTTTGAGAGTATCACCTGGACTCATAGCACACATTGTCATCTCAAGTAGATGACAACAGCCAGTAGTGCGTTACCACTCGCAAGGACCTTAAGCAATGGAACATGCACGTTAATCTCATCGCCAATCTGTAAATGTGCCTACATGGGCTACCCTGTACCAAGTTCGGAAGCGTCAATTAGTACCAAAAAAACGCCAGCAGCCAGATTGGTCACTAGGTTCATTTGAAAATTTGACATATAAACACCTATTTTGAAAGCATCTTATTGGCTACATATTAGCTCAGGCACACATACAAGGGTTGGTGCACCTAACAAGCCCTAACAGTTTCGGGCCCGAAATACTTAACAGAAATTGCCTCTTCATGTATAATCCGCCCTGCACTCTCGGAACTTCCGGGAAACAATGCTGGAAGTCCACACCCAAACCAGACTGGTTTCCACTCTTCAAAGAGCCTTTACTTCAGTGGCTTCTAAAACTATGGGCAGAAAACCTTCTGGAAGAGATCTGTCTCATCACCTCGGAGGGTTCAAGAAGGGCGGTTAAGACGGATATCTCCGGTAAGCTACCACCCACATGCTCTCTGTAAAGACCATCATTCCACTTTTTTATTGAGGATCAAGAATCATAATATCTTATAATTATTTAATGTAACTGTTTTTAACTGTTTTAATGCTGAAAAATATATGTTTATCTTGTAATCTTATTGTATTGTTGGATTGTATCCACATCGATCCACCTGGGAGAGGTGGCGGAAAATAAAATAATTATATTATTATTATTAGATTATAATTATGCATAGAATTATTATTAGGGACTCTCCTTGTCAACAAAACGCCCCTATTGATCTTCTCCAGCTTCACTATTGGGTGGCCACACAGCTCTCTTCCTATTTGTTGCTGGCCCATCCTGTCAGCCTCCACAGATGCAAGCACTAACACGCCAGAGGCAGACCTAAAACTCCACGATTGTTTTTCAGTTCTGAGTAAAACTGCAGCAGTTCTTGAAAATGAGCAGTTTTAAATGAATTTTCCATCTTTTTGTTGTAGTGGCCTTCAAGTCATTCTGACTTATGGTCACTTTAAAGCAAACCTATCATGCGGGTTCTGGGCAAGAGTGTGGGGGGTTGTTCACACTAGTATAAAAACTGGTTGTAACCAGTATAAAATGCTAGTTCACACTACGCGCTGTTTTTCCCAACCCAAATTCAAGGGGGCCTGAGTGCCAAATCCCCCGAACCAGTTTTTCCAAGGTTTTTCCCCAGTTCTTTCGAACAACACCAAGGTTTTATCAATGGGAACTGCTCCCGAAATCCCATATCAGGGCAAATTCAAAAGGGAGGGTTAATGTACAGGTGGTGGGAACATGCCCAATCCCTTGCTCCTTCTGCCAGCCAAGCACCATGTTTTTCCCCTCTTGTCATCATTGCGGGAATGAAAAAAGCAGCTCCACAAATGCAGTGGATTTAAACTTACCATGCTTTGAAAGGGTCTCTTTAAAGTGCAGCCTGGCTTTTTTCTTTCTGCAGTGATTTGGAGGACAACAGACCAACCCCTTTGGGGATGTCTGCAGCGCCCCTTTTCACCCCAGATGCAGACATGGCAACCGCAGCCATCGGACGGAGCAAAAAGAAGCCCTGAAAGGGGCAACCATAGTGCCATTGGCACCATGATGATGCCCCTTGATGATGAGTGTCATCATGGTGCACTGTGAGATGGGTGCATGCCAAGATGGTGCCCGGGCGGCACCAGTGAGGGCTCTGAGTGCCAAGACGGCTCACACCCTTACTGCGCCCTACAGGCGGCCCACAAAGTGCCGGTTGTAGGAGCCCACTCAGCACCCTTATCTCTCAAGAGTTCTGAATTCTCAGAAATCACAGAAGCCCGAGGGAGGGGGTTTTCTGGGAACATCATAAGAGGTGTATTTTTTTTTAATGAAAGCTCTGCATATATTTCTATTGATGGCCACAGTAGAAAGCACTTTAAAAATACGCGTTCATCAGTAGACATAGGTGCAACAGATTTGCTTGTTCCAGTGGGTGTCGGTCAAGTTAAGGGTTCCCATGTTTTTCTCTTTCCCAAGAAATAAAAACCACAAACAGGACTCTGCTCCCAAGTTGGTGCAAAAACTAAAAGCTTTCGCCCACACAATATTATATTGCTGAGAAGATCATCATTATTATATTATCATATGGTTGAGAAGGAATGTGACAACCCAAGGCTAATCTATCCCACGTTTCTGCAAGGTTGTTTTGACAGGGCTTGCCCATTGCCATGCTCGAGGTGATTGGGGGCGGAGGAGTTCAGCCACAACAGTGTGATGTAGCGAACACATCATTTGATTGACCAGTTTAAACCGAAAACCAAGAATGATGAAATGTGGCTACATTATTAAATCGGATCGAAATGCTAAATGTGAACAGCATCAGGGTTAAATGCCAGGAGAGATTGATCGAGGTAAACATAGTGGAACTTGATTCGGCATTGCATCATTGAATCTCCCTGGATCTATCATCAAAAAACGGTAGTTGAATGAACCCGCGGCACTCTCAGCTCAACGCCACACTGAGTTTCCATAGCAAGTGGGGAAGATGAACCTGACTAGAGTCCATAGTCACAATGCTCAAAATCCAATCTATAGCATGCTGTGCACTTACAAGAAAAAAGAGAATCCATTATGACCATTCATGGGAAGACATACCAGTGCTTTCCTCAACAACATTTATGAAAGAGCACTCTTAGTAAGCATGAAGAAGCAAAAAAGGAGAAATTGAAGAAAAGTTCAAGAATGTGCCAGAGTCAAAAGCAAAAGAAGTAGTACGACGACAAGAAATACAAACGGAGTGATCGTCAAAAGACAACAAGTAAATGCTTTAGACTGCTCCCCAAGTTGTGAAATCTTTTAGGCAGATTGGTTGTCCCATTTTACCTATTCAGCAGGTGAAGATCTTTGTTTAGACAGGTATTCGGGGGAAGGAACTTTTAATGGGATTTATGCATGCCAATTAAAAATTAATTATGGTCTATATTTTATTATATTTACAATTTTACATAAGTGTGTTGATTGTATTAACATACCCACCCACCTCTCACACAATCGAAGGATTCAAAGCAATCCCACCAATCACATTAAAATAAAAACAATTTATACAACAATACAAAAGCATAAACACCTCTATAAATAAAAAGTAAAAATCAATTAAACAATTTTAAAATTAAAACAATTCTGCAATAAAAACAAAATGCCAACCCAAAAATGTTTAACTAATATTTAATTTAAAAACTTGTATCAAAAGGTTTTATCTATATAATTTGATGGTAAGCTGCCTTGGCCCCCCTACAGGCAAAGGCAGGAACATAAATAAATAAATACTATAAACAGCAGTAGATAAACAGCTAGCAAAAAACTGCTATCAGAAGAGCTGCTGAAACGATTAATTGAATGTCCTTATATAGGTCTTCCAAACTCCAACACTGCGCCTGTACAGACTGCCAAAATAAAGCTGCTCGGGTCTCTTGGAGGTAGGCTGTTTAAATGATGCAGCCACCCTCAGAATCCGGGAGCTGGCACAAAGCGGATCCAGTGCTTAGGAAGGAGTGCTGGCTTTGGCGCGAACCTCCGGACTCTTAGGACCCAGCATCATAAATAGGCATCCACATCCAAGAGATCCGAAACAGCTTATTTGGCAGTCTGTAAAACAGGCCACATTTTGTCAGTTCGGTGTTGCCGCGGTGCTTATGCAATGTTCAGGAGAATACAAAGCAGAGCAGTTTCCATCCCTTCGCTCTGAGGAGGGAAAGGCCTGAAGTAAAAGTCTGCCTCCAGAGGCCAGGACCTTCCAACCCTCCTCACTCAAATTAGGCTGGGGTTGTTATCCTTTCATCTCCTCCTTGAGGAGACACGTCCCAAGGAAGGGTGGCAATCATGAACTAATCATTCCTTCGGGAAAGAATTTTATATACTTGAAGCAAAATACAAAGTTTCAAGTCCCAAATAAAAAAAAGCAGATGAATATGAACAGACATGGCTTAAAAACTGGTAGGGAATGAAACTGAATAGTTTTACTTCATTCAAGAACACCTCATTCATGAAGGAAAGCCGTCTTTTCTGTAACAGGTGCCCTGATGTTTCTTGTTAAACATGGGGTATCTCTTGGGACTCAAACTCTTCTGACATTTTGTACACATTCTGGATGAGCTGTGACAAGTCTTGTGGGAGATTAAAACCTCCTGACTTCCTTTTCAACTTCCATTCCATCAGTCCTCTCATTCCCACAGATTTCCTTTTTCAGTTCAGTTTGGCATTGGCTTTCTTTCTCAGAAATTTACTCTTACATATACATTAACATTTGAGAGTGTTATACGTCACCATTTCAGTCCAATTTAAGCAAATCACAATATGTTTTTTCATACAAGTAAGCATGATGTTTAAAAAAAACCAAAACAAATAAAAATGGTCCCCTTTGGCAGTTCCATGAAATACATTGTCAGAGCCAGTGCTATTCAAAGTGGTGTCCTGATGATGTCAATCCCTGAGTATTGGCTTGCCCAACAATGAAAGATGCCTTCCAAAACTAAATTACAGTGAGTTGGAACTCTGCTGGTTCCAAGAACACTGTGGATAATAAAATCTATGGATGCACAAGTCCCATAAGCAGTGGGGTAGCAAAAGGATGCCCCTTGTCATAAAATGGCAAAAATCACGATTTGCTTTGGACTTTTAAAATTTTCAATCCATGCATATGTCCATGGCCAGTCAATGAGGAAGCAGTTGGAGGACGAAGAGGAGGACTTCGCCCCTCAGGTCAGGGGGAAACCTGATGCTGAGCCAGGCCAAAGCTCTGCCCCTGCCAGGTCCTAGGTCCACTTTCACAGCTCCTGGAGAATTGGCTCAGCCAAGGCCCTAGCCCTGTTGTAACGCCTCAGTGGACTTGTGGCCAGGCCGACAACCAAACCTTTGCCTAGCAGAGGTTCCAGGCCCTGGGGAGAGAGACAACAGAGGGGCAAAGAAAGATGAAACAGGTTGCTCAACTGTAACTGTGTCTTCGAGTGGTCATCTGTGAATTCACACAAAGGGTTAATATCTGCCCTGTGCAGAAATATCGGAAAACTTCTAGAAATTAGGAAGGAAAGTATGTATCCGTCTGCAACTTTTTGGGGCGGTAGCTACGCACGCACCAAATAAGGCCCCGGTGGCCCGCTCCTCTTCAGTTCCGAAATGAGCCGCAAATCAGCGCGGCAAACAAAGCGTGTCCACAATGCGAGCAGACACTGAGGGGAATGGATGGGCGGTTGTTGTGTGAATCGCAGACGACCACTCGAAGAAACACAGTTACAGGGGCAGCACACCTCTTCTCTTCTTCGGGGTCCTGCGAAATCACACAAAGAGGTTAGACTAGCGAGCTATAGTTAGTGGAGGAGGGAGTGTCAATAAAGCAACTAAATGAATAATCAATACGAGTATGTAAACCAAAACACACTGTGTTATTATTAAAACAGTGCAACAGGTTAATGTCATGCAGAGGCAGTACACGCCTCCCAAAGGCGCACATGCCTGGCCCTGCATCCAGGCCTGTAATGCTAATGAAGTCAGAGTTGGGACCAGACAGCTGCCTTACACACACACCTCAAGGGGATCCCCGTCAAACCAAGCCGAGGATGCAGCTACGCCCTAAGTTGCATGGGCCCTAACCCGGACCCCGGGTGGAAGAAGGCTTCAGCCCGTCGAGCAAGAGGTGTATAGGTACTGACCACCCACTTGGAGAACCCTGCGGGACACCGGCAGCCCTTCTTGGCTTCGAGAGACGCCACAACACAAAAAGTCTCTCCGAACGCCTGGAAGCAGGATGTCTCCAGAAGGAACGCCAAGCGCCCGCGGGACATCAGGGAGGAGCTGAACGCTCAGAGCTGTGGCGCAATTCAGGAGCCAGAGTTGGCCCAAAAAATGTCCGGTTGGAGGGACAAAGCAGACACTACTTGGCCCAAGAAAGTAACTGTCTGAACGCGCAGCACCACCATTGTCTTAGGAAACGGAGGAAGGGTTGGTCCATCCTCAAAGCAAACAGTTCACCAGCTCGGGCCGGTGACGTTAAGCTACCAGAAGGCCGTTTCCAAGTCAGGAGTCCAGATTCGTGGTAGCTAAGGGTCAAAGGGCTTGGAACCACCAACACTGGCCAGGACCGGTAATCGAACTCCACTGTGGTGTAGTCTAGAATCAGTGGGTGCAAATTGTTGAATCCCCTAAAGAGAACCTCTTAAGCGCAGAGATCCCCAAAGGAGGAAGGGCTTGTCGTGAACATAAGGTAGTGAGATGAAAGGCGGACAAATAGCATTTGATAGAAACTAAAGGAGAGACCTGGCGTCCGCTAAGGTCATGCAGAAAGTCCAGAACACAGGGAATGAGACACGGGATGGTGGAATGTCCCTGCTTGCAGAAGGTAAGAACCTATCCACACTTGTAGGGCATAGGGACCTCGTGTGATGGTCTCTGGCTGCCTTGATGATTCCTGAACACGGATCGGAAGGATCCTCCAGGATCGGACCTCCATGCTACATGGGAGGGCAGTTGTACAGTGGTACCTCGGGATACGATATCACCCAGCTTACGACATTTTCGGGCATACGAAAAAAATCCCATAGGATTTAAATTGTTTCGGGTTACGAACGTTTTTCGGTTACGGAAAAAAGTGCTGGCGCTTTTAAATGGAGACGCGGCCAGAGCAGCGGCAATTTTCCCATTAGCGCCTATGGCAATTCGGTTACGAAGGTTTTTCGGTTACGAAATTAGCGGGAACGAATAACTTTCGTAAACCCGAGGCACCACTGTACCTCAGAATGGTGAATTAAGCCCGCGGGAGCGAGAGCAGGTTGGGGCCGGACTCGAGGCGGAACGGTCGCGACCGTTGTAGGAGCGGAACGAACCAGGGCTGTCTGGGCCACCACGGCGTTACCAGGATTGCGTACGTGTGGTCGGGCCCCAAATTTTCAGAAGACCCTTGTGATCAGAGGCGAACGGGGGGGAAAGGCGTACAGAGAGGCCTTGGGTCCATTTGAAACTGGAAGGGCGCGTCTCCTTACCGACTTGGGTCTCTGTACCGTGAGCAAAAATCTCACGGTAAAAAATGAGTGTTCCAGCGGGAGGCAAACAGGTGAGGCAGGGGTTCCCCAGCGGATTGAAGAGTCGGGGCAAACCACCCTGGCTGACAGTCTCCACATATGGCACGTGGATGATGACCTGCTGAGACCGGTCCGCAGGTCGTTCGGTCGACGGGCAGGTGGAGCATTGTAGGCAGATATCTGTAAAGTCTATGCACCATTCCCAAATGTGGACGGTGATTGATAGCAGAGTCCTCGAACTTCAGTACCGAGCTTGTTGTTGAGGTAAGTAAATGACGGGGTGCTTGTCGGTGAGAAGGAGCACCACCCTGTCACGCGCAGGACTGCCTGAAAAAGCTCGAGTGCTTTTCTCCACGGCGAGCATCTCAAACGTTGCATGTGAGAGTCGCTTCTGCCGGTGGACCATCTGTCCTTATTGTAAGGTCCAAATGTGTGGGCGCCCCATCCTTGTAGGGAGGCGTCCGGAGTCAGGGAGAGTCATCTGGTGCAGGGGGTAGAAAAGGCATCCCCAACACGAGACGTTGTCAGGATTGGAGCCCAAACCATCGAAGGACCGCTGTAACCGTCCTGGGGAAAGGTGAGCAACTTGGTAGCCGTGTCTCGGACGGGGTCGAAACGGAGAAGAAACCCAAGATTGAATGGGTCGAGGCGCAGTCTGGCCCACGGCGTGACGAAAGTGGTGGAGCGCAGGTGCCCCCATGCGACGAACTGCACGGGCCTGAAGCGGCTTCTGCGGAGGCAGGGCATGCAGAGATAGCACAGAGAGATTGGAACCTTGTCTCTGGAAGGTACGCCCTCATCATGTACAGAGCCAGTGTTGATCCTATGAAGATCTATTCCTTGGTCAGGAGTCAAGGTTGGACTTGGTCGAAGTTGACCTGTAGTCCCAGGCTTGTAGCAGGGATAGGGCAAAATCCAGCTGCTCGAGCAACAGGGCGTCCTTGAGGACGCTGCGAAGAAGCCAGTAGTCCAGGTACGGCAAGACTAGTGCATTCTTTGACGAAGGTAAGCCACCCACTGGTGCCCATGCACTTCGGACGACCTTGAGAGCTGTGAAAGGCCCAACAGGGAAGGGACCTTGTACGGGTACGCTGGTGCCAAAAACAGCAAAGGCGCAGACACCTGCGGTGGTCCCTCCAGGGATCGCTCAATGTGAAAGTAAGCGTCTTTCACAGTCTCAGCGTCACGACACCAGTAGCCTCCATGTAGGAGGGTAGTAGATAGAAGCAAGCAGTTACCATCCTAAATTTTTTATAAACCAATAACAAGTATATAAGGGCTCGAAGATCCAATTATGGGCTGAGGTCAGAGTCTTCTCGGTACAGCTGGAAGTACCTGGAAAACAAAGAACAGGTTGAACTCAGAAGGGGGAGGACAGGTTCAGCAATGGCGCCTTGTCTAAGAGGGTGCGCACTTCGTCGAGACAGGCTGTCCAAAGGGACGGTGAAACAAAAGCCAGGTTGGCGGGAGCTCACGAGGAACTCTAGGGGCAAAAACCCCTCGACGATGTAAAGTGCCCCGAAAGTCAAAGTACATGGCAGGCCAAGGTGGTGAAGAAGGGCATCAGCACTATTGAGAGTGACGAGGGCGCAGGGCAACACATCAGAAAAACCTCCTCTTGCCCACCGGCCATCCCTCTTCCTATACCCTGTTGGTATTTGGGTGGGAAGATTGACGCATTGTCGGGGAGAGCAGGCGGCACTGATGAGGATCGGCCCTGAGGGGTTACTGTCCGGTGTAAGGATGTCCTGGGGCTGAAAACGGTACTAAGGCTCCGAGTGCCAGGGGGCTGGCCGAGCATAACTCTGGCGAGGAGCATTTGGAGGTACGGAAGACACCGTGCTTCCTAGCCGCGGTCTTCATCCATTACTTGAAGCTAAGATTCTCGTCCGTGTCGTCCTATTGCAAGAGGCCCGATTGTCAAAGGCCAGTCTTCCACATAGCCCGCTTTGCCTGAGGGTAAGATCTGAAAGACCGGAGGGGGGCCACGCCCAATAGCGGCGGAAGCAGCTAGGGAGCCCAGAGCAGGATTTGGGATGCACAATCGTGGCAGTGCCTGGCAGAGATGATCTGCATGTCCCACCATCAGCCTGGATCTCGT
>NC_056524.1:54163461-54227420 GCF_019175285.1 Sceloporus undulatus | reverse complement strand
GAAAACAAGCCAGCTTTACCATGCATGTACATTTTGTATGGTAGGACTCAGCTTTGGTGTGTCTACAGAGATATGTGGAAATTAATTCTTGATTGACACATGTGTTGATACCATGCAGGTATTCGGAGTTTCATCAGAGAGCAGCAAATTTAGTAATCTTGTCTTTAGAAGGTAACAAATTTGAAGGAATTCAAAGTAGTTTCATCAAATGGGTCTGGAGCAATCATGGTGCATTAGACTTTATGAAGAGCTAAACATCATTATAATAAAATGACTTCCACAATATAAATTTCACTCTGAGTCACTATTATTTCATTTGCCCAATTATTTTCCATGTGGAAAATATTATATTTGAAATTGATTCACTTTTTTTCTGGAGGCTTTACAATATACTTTCTAACTAAAATGCTTCAGTGGGAGGGTTATTTTTGTTATTACCTTTGTAAATTTCCCTCCATAGAAGCCTCTTGTAGGATGAACAATGCTTAAACTCATATGTCCCCAGTTTTTGTTGCTGTGCAATGCATTGAAAATTACTATTCAGTGTTCTTTTTAAATAAGTTACCACCTAGAGACTAGTGGGAACAGGGGTGTAGCAGCATGGGACTCTCCCTGAATTTTCCCTATAGCTGTCTAACTTTTGGGAAGCATTATAAAGATTGGAATGATTTTTTATTCAATTTAAATAGTATTATTGCAAACTATGGATGTTTAAAATAGTTTGATTTGTTTTGAATATAATTTATTTCCATTAAGAGATGATTTTTAAATTAGTATGCTGCCCTGGACAGAACTGTGATTCATAAATATTTTAATAAATAAACAGCATGGACTAATAGATACAAAGAATATTTATCAATATAAGAATAGTTGTGTACAGAACACTAACAGTTTTTCTTTAATAAATCAAATCCTTTTAAGTTTCCAAGCCAAATATCATGCTTAAAGGCAAATATGGTGTGGGCCCATGGCAGCAAAAGAACCACTCCATCCAATATAAAACTTCAGTTGCTGTAAATTGAGTTCAATGTGTAAAAGTATTTTGCATCCAATTAACTTAGCAAGGGGTATAGGGGAAATGAAGGAGTAGAGTCTTGCCTTTTTCTGAAGATTCAGGCAAAAGTAAACTGTTGCAATCTTTCATAGCTTGTGCCTTATTCCTCATTAATAAATTTTGCCACACATATTTCAAAACATAAGCAATGTTATGAAGCATTGTGGAAACATCTTTAAATATATTTAAATCTTTAAACAAAAGCTCAGAAAAACATCTGAATGCAAAAGAAAGTTTAGGGCAACAAACAGTTAAAAGGCAATGTTTTTCTTAAAAGAATGTCCACATTCAGTCATTTATTCTTATATTTTCACAGCTAAGGTTTACACTTTCAGACAAAATAACAGATGCCAATTAGCATAACTGAGTGAACAAAATAACATTAATGCCTCTATTACTTATAATATATTCACCCAAATGTTTCATTAACTTACTAATGTAATATTAATGAGAAAACTAACTAAAATTTTCTGATCCCACCAACAGCAAACTGCCAGCTAATCATTAAATCCCATGTCCCATTTCACTTAGTTTCCTCTGCACAGGTTCTTTTGCAAATTCCCATTCACTGATCACAAAAGGACAATTTGGGTTACTTTGAGAATTAATTAGACATTTGTATGAAAGCCACTAGAACAACTGCTCCTCCTGCGAGTTCATAAAGCTGTTTAATTTGCTCTTGTATTTTCATTTAGAGAAGCTGGCAACACCACAATAAAACACAGCATGGACAGATACCAAGCCAAATTTCTTACTTAATTGTTCGCTTTCATTTACTATGTTCGTTTAAAAGATGCAAGCACTAACACCTTTTAACCTCACCAATGACACAGCTGGGGCACTCTTCACACATAATACACAACGACTTGGAATAATGCACCCCTTGCCAATTGGTAAAGACTATTCTAGTTTATATTTACAGCCTGCATTTGCAATTGGCAAGAGTATAAGACAATCCTCACTTGGATACTTTAGGTTTTATTATGCTTATACCTTAGCAACTAACTGTTTGAACAAAGAAAGAGAAATACTTCTTTAGATTAAATTAAAACAATGTTATAATGCTTCAAAATAATCACAAGGCATACTTAGAGGTTTTATCTTTTTGCTGGTATTTAACTTCTTATTCATGAGGTTATTTGTAATTGACATTTCTTTTCCTTTCAACATGATCTTTTGCAAAGCTACAATACAAAAACTTTTTGAGTAGAAACAATCAGTTTATACTGAGATGTTGTGCAGGAAATTTGGATAAAGGATACATATTTTGTAATCTATTCAGGTTTGCAGTCTACCACATTAATAAATGAAAAACTTCCCTCTGTCTTGGCCAGTATTAAGGGACCTGTTTAATAAAACTTTCCTCAACTTTAATGAATTTGGAGACAAAAACTAAAGGCATCTTTTGATCATCATTCAGAAGCATTTCTGTTCGGCAAATTTATACATTCCTAAAGGGAAATCCAGTTGATGATATTTAAACAGAATGCAAATTTTGGCTTTCTCACTCATCAGCACTCAGATCCATCTGTTTCATAGGAATCTTGCCCATTCACGGAATATAAAGCCAACTTTGCTAGGACATAGGTACTAATTAAGTTTAGAATGATAACCTCCAGAAGGTAGACTACATTTTCTATTTGCTACATAGGTGTTTTCAAATACTGATGCCAAATTTAAATGCTAATGGATCACATCTGTTGATTTTTCTGGTTATTACGGTTCCCAGATAAATTCCTTTGAAAATCATGAGAGCGATCAACAAAAAGTAATTAGATGCAACATACTATTACCTTTTCCAAAACAGAGTGGGGGGGGGGAGCTTATTCACTGCTTTCAGAATTGCTTATTGTAATGAGCCAGTTTGCAGGTGCACAGAACTCTAGTTCTCCTTCCTGGCTCCTCTTGCCAAGTGGACAAACTACTCACTACCTCACCCCGGGTGACCAGAGAAAAAGAAGTTAAGCTAACATGTGGGGATTGAAAAGGCCAGGGCATTTTATCTGTCCTTTAAATTCTGACAATAATCTGCATAATAGAAATTCTGACTTGTCTCCACACATGTCATTAGTGTTTGTAGTGGTTTATACTCTGCATACAATTCTGGCTTTTTCGGTTAAAATCAAGCCAAAGAGCTTCTATTTCGTACATTATGATAAACGAATTGCAGACTTGAGAGCTTCTTGCACGCCTTAGTCTTCTATCAAGTGAAATTAAAAAAACAAAAAACAAAAACAGTCCCCCAAACACCAGTACAGTCAGTCCTCTGTATAGCCACCCCCTGATTGGAGCATCCACAAATGGCCCACCCCATTATCCAGCCATGCACATGTTGGCATCCATTGATGATAATGTGACTTGGGGTACCATTATTATTATTATTATTTTTTTTTTGCATCCATGAATGTGTGTGGAGGGGGAGTCCAGAAATTAATCCCTACTGATATAGAGGGTCAACTGTATATAAAGCATCTTTATTTAGTAATTTCTGGTTATCTAATCCATCCATTAATTTGTGATGAGAGGGTATATCTTAAAAATCTATGCAAAACGAAACATTTATTATGCAAAATGAAAAAAAATACTATGTTTGTTTAAAAGATGTGTCACAATCACTTTAATTACTACCACTATGTTTCTTTTAGGACAGCACCCTGAACCTTTTTATCCCTCTGTTGCCACTTAATAGTCACGGGCACCTGTACATTTAACACTATTGTTCTTATTAGTTTGTCTCCCTGCAACCTCTTTGTGACTGTCACTTTAACCCCAAAATATGTTTTGAATTATATCAATAGCAAGTACATTTCTATACCGCTTATCAGTGCACTTAAACACTCCCTAAGCAGTTTACAAAGTGTAAGCTAATTGCCCACAACAGTCTGGGTACTAATTTTAGCGACCTTGGAAGGATGCAAGCCTGAGTCGAGCTTGAGTCCTTTCGCTGGTATTGAACTTGCAACCTTATGGTTTGTGAGTGAGTGGCTGTAGTACAGGCATTTAACCACTGAGCCACAGGACTCTTTTAATTGTTAGCAGCATGGTAAGTATTCAGGTTCTAGACAAGTTATTGTTGAACAATAAAACTTTATTTAAATAAGTTTTAACAATGTTTTATGTATTGAGCTGTTTTATACATTTGTTACTATTATGGTTTCTTTTACACACACTATCTCTAGAACAAATTGGTTATTTTTACTTAAAACTCACACAATCTTTGCATTATGTTCCCTTCTCAAACTTATCTCTACCCTAGCCAACCTGGCTAACTATGGCCCAGGACAGACTGTGCCACCGGCGATACTAGGGTTAGGGACAACTCACCAACCACACAGTTCCTAACCCTAGCATGGTACGGTGGCAGCATCATGGTGGAGTTCTGTCCACATGGGTGCCGTTATTTTGACGTAAGACATGCACAGCATATACACGTTGCTGCACATTGCTTATGTCATGAGTGCGCAATTGGTGCACTAGTGACATCCACCTGGCGACCCAAAAAGAACCCTTTTTTCTGAGTTCTTTTTACTCTGGAGGGACGCCACACGGTTAGGTGGCTGCAGCGTCCCTCTGGAGGTAAACAGGGCACGTCAAATCCAGCCTTTTTTAAAGGTATGTACCAGGCCTAAATTCCACAGGATATCCCACTCCAGCAACTCTCTTTCTCAGAGTTTTGGATGCCCCTCACTTTTGGACTTTACCCCTAACCATCCCTGTCTAAGTTCCTCGCTTCTGGACTTTTATTATAATGGTCCCTATCTCACACTGGAAGCCTCATTACAGTTGACCCTCTCTGGACTTAACAAACCTTATCTGAAGCTGCTGGGAGAGATCATTTGGAGACATGGGGCGCAGTGTTATCAGTATGCTGATGACACCCAGATTTATTTCTCTATGTCTCCGACTGCGGCAGTGACTAGAGACAACATCTCTCCTCTGGACGCCTGTCTAGGGTCTGTAAATGGCTGGATAAGGGAAAACAAACTCAGGTTGAATCCAGAGAAAATGGAGGTACTAGCGATAGGTTCCCTAGGTCCTGGGAAGGAAATTAGTCAACCTATCCTGGACGGGGTCACACTTTGCAGTTTGAGAGTACTCCTGGACTCATAGCTACAATTGTCATCTCAAGTAGATGCAACAGCCAGTAGTGCTTGGTACCAACTTCGGTTGATACGTCAACTGCTGAAAGGACCTTGAAGCAATGGTACATGCACTGTTAATCTCTCGCCTTAATTTCTGTAATGTGCTCTACATGGGGCTACCCTTGTACCAAGTTCGGAAGCGTCATTTAGTACAAAACGCAGCAGCCAGATTGGTCACTGGTTCTTTGAAATTTGACCATATAACACCTATTTTTGAAAGATCTTCATTGGCTACCTATTAGCTTCCAGGCACAATACAAGGTGTTGGTTGTCACCTATAAAGCCCTACATGGTTCGGGCCCGAATTACTTAAAGAATTGCCTCTTCATGTATAATCCGCCCTGCACTCTCGGAACTTCTGGGAAAAATATGTTGGAAGTACACCCAACCAGACTGGTTTCAACTTCTCAAAGAGCCTTTACTTCAGTGGCTTCTAAACTATGGAATAACCTTCTGGAAGAGATCTGTCTCATTACCTTCTTGGAGGGTTTCAAGAGGGCGGTTAAGATGGATCTCTTCTGGTAAGCTTATCCACCCAATCTTCTGTAAAGACATCATTCACTTTTTTATTGAGGATCAGAATATTATATCTTATAATTATTTAACTGTACTGTTTTTAACTGTTTTAATGCTTGAAAATCATATGTTTTATTCTTGTATCTTATTGTTATTGTTGGGTTGTAATCCCACATCGATCCACCTGGGAGAGGCGGGAAAATATAAATAATTTATTATTATTATTATTATTATTATTATTATTAGACTCTCCTTGTCAACAACTGCCCTATTTATCTTCTCCAGCCTTCACTATTTGGGTGGCACAAGCTCTCTTCCTATTTGTTGGCTGGCCCATCTCTGTCAGCTCTCCACAGATGCAAGCACTAACACTGGCCAGAGGCAGACCTATAACTCCACGATTGTTTTTTTCAGTTCTGAGTAAAACTGCAGGAGTTTGAAAATGAGCAGTTTTTAAATGAATTTTCCATCTTTGTTGTTGTGTGCCTTCAAGTCATTTCTGACTTATGGTCACTTTAAGGCAAACCTATCATGGGGTTTTCTGGGGCTAAGAGTGTGGGGGGTTGTTCACACTATGTTATAAACCGGTTTGCTAACCAGTTTAAAATGGCGTAGTTCACACTTGTGCTGGTTTTTCCCAACCCAGATTCAAGGGGGCTGGTGCAAATCCCCCTTAACCAGTTTTTTCCAAGTTTTTCCCCAGTTCTTTTCGAAAACACAAGGTTTTATCAGGGTGTTGCCAATGGGAACTTGCTCCAGATCCCATTCAGGGCATCCAAAAGGGAGGGGTTAATGTACAGGTGGTGGAAAATGCCCATCCCTTTGCTCTCTTTCTGCCAGCCAAGCACCATTGTTTTTCTCTCTTGTCATTCAGTTGCGGAAATGAAAAAAGCAGCTCCACAAATGCAGTGGATTTAAACTTCCCATGCTTTTGAAAGTGGTCTCTTTAAAGTGCAGCCTGGCTTTTTTCTCTTCTGCCAGTGATTTGGAGGCTACACAGACCACCCCTTTGGGGATGTCTGCAGCTGCCCCTTTTCACCCCAGATGAAGGACACGGCACACCGCAGCCTCCAGAAGGAGCAAAAAGAAGCCCTGAAGGGGCACCATATGTGCATTTGTGCACCATGATGATGCCCCTTGATGATGAGTGTCATCATGGTGTGAACTGTGTAGATGGGTGCATGCCAAGATGGTGCCTGGGCGGCACAGTGAGGGCTCTGAGTGTCCAGACGCTCAACCCTTACTGCGCCTACAGGCTGGCACAAAGTGCCGGTCTGTAGAGCCCCTCAGCCCCCTTATCTCTATAGATGTCTGATTCTCAGAAATCACATAAGCCAGGGAGGGGGTTTTCCTGGGAACATCATTAGATGGTGTATTTTTTTTTAAATTGAAAGCTTATGCATATTTGCTATTGCATGGCCACAGTAGAAAGCACTTTTAAATACTCGTGTCATCAGTATGACATAGGTGCACCTGATTTGCTTGTTCAGTGGGGCTGTCGGTAAGTTAAGGGGTCATTTTTTTTTCTCTTTCCCAAGAAATAAAACCACAACAGACTCTGCTCCCAAGTTGGTGCAAACTAAAGCTTTCGCACACATATTATATTGCTGAGAGATTATATTATTATATTATCATATGGTTGAGAGAATGTGACTCAACCCAAGGCTAATCTATCCCACGGTTTCTTGCTAAGGGTTGTTTTGAAGGGCTTGCCATTGCCATGCTCTGAGGCTGATTGGGGGGAGGGGTTAGCCAAACAGTGTGATGTAGATGCACATCATTTGATTGACAGTTTAAACAAAAACCAAGAATGATTGAAATGGTGGCTACATTTTAAATCGATAGAAATGCTAATGTGAACAGCACCAGGGTTAAATTGCCATGGAGAGATTTGATCAGGGTAAACATAGTGGGAACTTTGATTCGGCATTGCATCATTGAATCTCCCTGGATCTACTCGTCAAAAAACGGTAGTGTGAATGAACCCTGGGACTCTCAGCTCAAGGCCATCCACTGAGTTTCCATAGCCAAGTGGGGAAGTGAACTCTGATCTAGAGTCATAGTCCAATGCTCAAATCATTATAGCATGCTGTGCTCTTTACAAGAAAAAAAGAGAATACATTATGACATTATGGGAAGAAATACTAGTGCCTTTTCCTCAACATTTATTGAAGAGCACTCTTAGTAAGATGAAGAAGCAAAACAAGAGAAATTGAAGAAAAGTTCAAGAATGTGCCAGTCATAAAGCAAAAGAAGTAGTAAGAGCAAGAAATACAAACGGAGTGATCTGTCAAAGATCAACAAGTAATTGCTTTAGCTGCTCCCAGTTTGTGAAATTCTTTCTAGGGCAGATTTGGTTGTCCCATTTTTACCTCATTCTAGCAGGTGAAGATCTTTTTGTTTAGACAGGTATTCCGGCGGAAGGAACTTTTAATGGGATTTATGATGCCAATTAAAATTAATTATGTGTGTTATCTTTTTATTATATTTTAAATTTTCATAATTTGTTGTTGTTGTTATTTACTTACACCCAACCTTTCTCTAAATATAGGGATTCAAAGCAGTCACCATCAAGTTTAAAATAAAACAATTTATAAACAATACAAAAGCATTAAACCCTATAAAAATAAAATGTAAAAATCAATTAAACAATTTTAAAAGTTAAAACAATTCTGCATTAAAATTAAAAATGCCAACCTCTAAAAATGTTTAACTAAGTTATTTAATTTTTAAAACTTTGTATCAAAAAGGTTTTATCTATATAATTTGATGGTAGCTGCCTTGTGTCCCCTACTAGGCTAAAGGCAGGACATAAATTAAATAAATATATAAACAGCAGTAAATAAACAGCTGTGCATAAACTGGCTATCAGAAGAGTGCTGCTGAAACTGATTAACTTGGAATGTGCCTTATATAGGTTTCTTTCAATCTAACACTATTTTGTAGTTGGGTGTTGCAGCTGGTGCTTATGTCAATGTTCATGAGAATACAAAGGCAGAGAGTTTCCATCCTCTTCTGCTCCTGAGGAGGTGAAAGGCCTGTAGTGAAAAGTCTGCCTCCAGAGCCAGACCTTCCACACCCTCCTCAAATTCATGCTGGGGTTGTTATCCTTTCATTTCTCCTCTCTTGAGGAGAACGTCCCAAGGTAAGGGGTGGCAATATGAACTAATCATTCCTTTGGGGAAAGGAATTTTTATTACTTTGAGCAAAATACAAGTTTAGTCCCAAATAAAGCAGATGCATTGAAATGAATGGGTCTAAACTGGTAGGGAATGAAACTGAATTTAGCCTTTTACTTCATTTCAAGAACACCTCATTTTTCTGAAGGAAGCCGTCTTTTCTGTAACATTGTCCCTGATGTTTCTTGTTAAACATGCTGGTATCTCTTGGACTCAAATCTCTTCTGACATTTTGTATACATTCTGGATGAGCTTGTGACAAGTCTTGTGGGGAGATTAAACCTCCTGACTTTCCTTTTCAACTTCCATTCCATCAGTCCTCTCATTTCCCACAGATTTTCTCTTTTTCAGTTTAGTTTGGATTGCTTTCTTTCTTAGAAATTTTACTCTTACATATACATTAAATTTGAGAGTGCTATAGTCACTATTTTCAGTCAATTTAAGAATATTCACATATGTTTTTTCATACCATGTAAGATGATGTTTAAAAAAAAAATAAAACAAATTAAAAATGTGTCCCCTTTTGGCTAGTTCCATGACATATCCTTGTCTAGAGCAGTGCTATTCAAAGTGGTGGTCCCTGGATTGATGTCAATCCCTGAGTTATTGGCTGTCCCAAATGACAGCATGCCTTCAATACTAAATTACAGTGAGCTCTTGGAATCTTCTGCTTGGTTCCAAGATCACTGTGGATAATAAAATCTATGGATGCACAAGTTCCATTATATGCAGTGGGGTAGCAAAAGGATGCCCCTTGTATAAAATGGCAAAATCAATGTTTGCTTTTGGGACTTTTAAAATTTTCATCCATGCATATTGTCATGGCCAGTCATGAGGAAGAGTTGGAGGACGACGAGGAGGACTTCGCCCCTCAAGTGCAGGGGGAACCTGATGCTGAGCCAGGCCACAGCTCTGCCCTGCCAGGTCCTAGGTCCACTTTCCCAGCTCCTGGAGAATTGGCTCAGCCAGGCCCTAGCCCTGTTGTATCGCCTCCAGTGGACTTGTGGCTCAGCAGCCCAGCCTTTGTCTAGCAGAGGTTCCAGGCCTGGGAGACACAGAGGAGTAAGATGAACAGGTTGCTCACCTGTAACTGTGTTTCTTCGAGTGGTCATCTGCGAATTCACACAAATGGGTTTATTCTGCGCCTGCGCAGCAATCTCCGGAAACTTCTAGAATCTCTAGGCAGAAAGTAATGTATCTTTCTGCAACTTTTTGGCGGTAGCTCCGCCCACCCATATATAAGGCCCCTGGTGGCCCGCTCCTCTTCAGTTCCGAATGAGCCGCTAATCAGCGCGGCAACAAGCGTTGTCAAATGAGCAGACACTGAGGGGATGGATGGGCGGGTTTGTGTGAATTCGCAGACGACCACTCGAAGAAACACAGTTACAGGTGAGCAACCTGTTCTTCTTCTTCGTGGTCTCTGCGAATCACACAAATGGGTTTAGACTAACGAGCTATAGTCAGTGGAGGAGGGAGTGTCAATAAGCAATAAATGACATAATCAATAAAGTATGTAAACCAAACAACTGTGTTATTTATTAACAGTGCAACAGGTCTAATGTATGGCAGAGAGTAACACTGCCCTCCCAAAGGCTGCATCATGCCTGGCCCTTGCATCCAGCCTGTAATGTCTAATGAATGTCAATGGTTGGGACCAGACAGCTGCCTTACACACATCCTCAAGGGGAATCCCCGTCAAAAAGGCCGAGGATGCAGCTACCGCCCTAGTTGCATGGGCCCTAACCCGACCCGGTAGAGGCTTTCTAGCCAGTTCGTAGCAGAGGTGTATGGTACTGACCACCCACTTGGAGAACCTCTGCGGTGACACCGGCAGCCCCTTCTTGGCTTCGGAGTAGCACACAAAAAGTCTCTCCGAACGCCTGGAAGCAGATGTCCTCTCCAGATAGAACGCCAGCACCCTGCGGACATCCAGGGCATGGAGCTGACGCTCAGAGTCTGTGGTCGTATTAGGAGCCAGAGTCGGCAAAACAATGTCCTGGTTGATGTGGAAAGCAGACACTACCTTTGGCAAGAAAGTAATGTCTGTACGGAGCACCACCTTGTCCTTATGGAAACGGAGGAAGGGTTGGTCCATCCTCAAAGCACACAGTTCACCAGCTCGGCGGGCTGACGTTATAGCTACCAGGAAGGCCGTCTTCCAAGTCAGGAGTCTCAGATTCGTGGTAGCTAAGGGTTCAAAGGGCTTGGACACCAACTGTGCCAGGACGGTATCTAGACTCCACTGTGGTGTAGGGTCTAGAATCAGTGGGTGCAAATTGTTGAATCCCCTAAGGAACCTCTTTACGAGAGGATCCCCAAAGAGAGGGCTTGTCGTGAAATAGGTAGTGAGATGAAATGGCGGACAAATAGCATTTGATAGAACTCAAGGAGAGATCTGCGTCCGCTAAGGTCATGAGAAAGTCCAGAACTACAGGGATGGAGACACGGGATGGTGGAATGTCCCTTGCTTGCAGAAAGGTTAAGAACCTATCCCATTTGTAGGCATAGGACCTCTGTGTGGATGGTCTCTGTGCTGCCTTGATGATATCCTGAACACTGGATGGAAGTGTCCTCAGGATCGGATCCTCCATGCTACCAATGGGAGGGATTGTACCTCAGAATGGTGAATTAGCCCGTCGTGGAGCGAGAGCAGGTTGGGCCGGTACTCGAGGCGGAGATGGTCCTGCGCCCGTTGTAGGAGCGGAACGAACCAGGGCTGTCTGGGCCACCACGGCGTTACCAGGATTGCGTCCGTGTGGTCGGCCAACATTTTCTAGAAGACCCTTGTGATCAGAGGGAACGGGGGAAAGGCGTACAGGAGGCCTTGGGTCCATTTGAACTGGAAGGCGTCTCCTTCCGATCTTGGGTCTCTGTACCGTGAGCAAAATCTCACGGTATGAGTGTTCAGCCGGGAGGCAAACAGGTCGAGGAGGGGGGTTCCCTAGTGATTGAAGAGTCAGGAAACCACCTCTGGATGCAGTCTCCACTCGTGGCACGTGGATGATGACCTGCTGAGACGGTCCGCCAGGTCGTTCTGGTCGCCGGGCAGGTGGATGCATTGTAGCAGGATCTTGTAGTCTATGCACCATTCCCAAATGTGGATGGTGATTGATAGCAGAGTCCTCGACTTCGTACCGCCTTGTTTGTTGAGGTAGTACATGACGGTGGTGTTGTCGGTGAGAAGGAGCACCACCCTGTCCGCGAGGACCACCTGAAAAGCTCTGAGTGCTTTCTCTACGGCGAGCATCTCCAATACGTTGATGTGGAGAGTCGCTTCTGCCGGTGACCATCTGTCCTTTATTGTAAGGTCCAATGTGTGGGCGCCCCATCCTTGTAGGGAGGCGTCTGTAGTCAGGGAGAGGTCTGGCTGAGGGGGTAGAAAAGGCATCCCCACACAGACGTTGTCGGATTGGAGCCACCATCGTAAGGACCGCTGTACCGTCCTGGGGATGGTGAGCAACTTGGTAGCCGTGTCTCGGACGGGGTCGAACACGGAGAAGAACCAAGATTGAATGGGCCTGAGGCGCAGTCTGGCCCACGGCGTGACGAAAGTGATGGAGGCCAGGTGCCCCATGGCGACTTGAACTGCACGGGCCTGAAGGCGTCTTCGGCGGAGGCAGGGCTGCAGAGATGCACAGAGAGCTTGGAACCTTGTCTCTGGAAGGTACGCCCTCATCTGTACAGAGTCCAGTGTTGATCCTATGAAGTCTATTCTCTTGGTAGGAGTCAGGTTGGACTTGTCGAAGTTGACCTGTAGTCCCAGTGCTTGTAGCAGGGATAGGGCAAAATCCAGCTGCTCGAGCAGGGCGTCCTTTGAGGATGCTGTGAAGAGCCAGTCGTCCAGGTACGGGAAGACTGTGATTCCCTTTTGACGAAGGTAAGCCACCACTGGTGCCATGCACTTCGTGAAGACTCTTGGAGCTGTGGAAAGGCCAAAGGGAAGGACCTTGTACTGGTACGCCTGGTGTCCAACAGCAAAGGCGAGGAACCTGCGGTGGTCCTCCAGGATCGCTATGTGAAAGTAAGCGTCTTTCAAGTCTAGCGTCACGAACCAGTAGCCTTCCTGTAGGAGTGGTAAGATAGAAGCAAGAGTTACCA
The DNA here is from genome assembly GCF_019175285.1 of Sceloporus undulatus. NCBI lineage: Eukaryota > Metazoa > Chordata > Lepidosauria > Squamata > Phrynosomatidae > Sceloporus > Sceloporus undulatus. The sequence continues at coordinate 54,214,431 of NC_056524.1, read as the reverse complement.
TCCTAAATTTTTTATAAACAATAAAGTTATTAAGGGCTTGAAGATCCATTATGGGTCTGAGGCCAGAGTCCTTCTTCGGTACAGTGAAGTACCTGGAAAAAAAGCACCGGTTGAACTCAGAAGGGGAGACAGGTTCAATGGCGCCTTTGTCTAAGAGGGTGCGCACTTCGTCGAGAAGGGTGTCCAAAGGGACGGTTGAAACAAAAGCTCAGGTTGGCGGGAGCTCAGAGAACTCTAGGGCATAACCCCTTCGGACGATGTTAAGTGCCCAAGAGTCCAAAGTAATGGCGGCCCAGGTGGTGAAGAAGGGGCTCAGCCTATTGGAGGTGACGAGGTGTGCAGGAACACATCAGAACCTCCTCTTGTCCCGGCCATCCTTCTTCCTATACCCTTGTTGGTATTTGGATTGGGAAGATTGACGCTTGTCCGGTGGAGGAGCAGGCGACTGTGAGGATCGGCCCTGGGGGTTACTGTCCTGGTGGTAAGGACGGTCCTGGGGCTGAAAACGGTACTGGCCTCCTGAGTGCCAGGGGCGCTGGCCGGGATACCTCTGGCGAGGAGATTTGGACGGTACGGAAGACATACCATGCTTCCTAGCCGCGGTCTTCATCCATTACTTGAAGCTAAGCTTCTCGTCCGTGTCCCTATTGAAGAGGCCCGAGTTGTCAAAGGGCATGTCTTCAATAGCCGCCTTTGCCTGAGGGGTAAGATCTGAAGACCGGAGCCACGCATAGCGGCGGAGAGCTATGGAGCCAGAGAGGATTTTGGATGCACAATCCGTGGAGTGCCTGGCAGAGATGATCTGCTGTCCCACCATCAGGTGGATCTCGTTCCTGAGAGCTGCCATCATACGCCTCCTGTCCTCGGGCAAGTCAACAATGGTGGGATCCATCTTCTCCACCAGGGACTGGACGTAGGCCCCCATGCAAGCCGTGTAGTTCACGATCTTGAGATCTAGAGCAGCCGAAGCGTAGAATTTCTTCGCCAAGGCGTCCAGCTTCTTACTGTCCTTGTCTACAGGAGAGGACGAGGCTTTGGGGGCGAAGGTGGGCCGGGCCCCTTCAACAATAGCTGAATTCAGCTTGGGATGGTTCGACAGCCAGGACGGGGCGGATGGAGTAACCCGATATAGGTTCTCGATCCTGCGTGAAGTGGACGGGATGGTGGCTGGGGCGTCCCAAGAGCGCTTGGCGATCTTCTCTAGGGATGGGAGGTAGGCCAGGGCTGGTGGGGCCGGAGCAGAGCCGTGGATCCTCCTTTCCACCGAGTCGAGAGCATCGTCCTCTGGATGGGCGACTTCCAGCTTGAGAGCGTCAGCCATCCGTATGACCCTGTCGGCAAAGGCCCTGACGTCATCCGTGGGCGAAGGGACCGAAGGGCCCTGAGGCACAAACGGGGTATCCTCATCCGAGACGGGAGATGCGGAACGAGGAGAGCCCGAGCCGGACCTCGAGGGGGATGGGCTCCGACGTCTGAAGAGAGGGTCGGATGTCCCGAAGTCGTCCTAGTCATCCCGGCGGGAGGTGTCATCATCCGGATGACGGCCTTGAAGGTGAGCACGGAGGTCCCGGCGAAGGCGGGACGGGTCAACCGGGATGAGGTAGTGTCCCGTGCGGTTATCGTGGACGAGATCTGGGAATGCCTGGAAGAGGTCCCGATCGTGATCTGCAGGGGGGCGATGGTGTGCAGCCAGAGCTTCGTCGGCTTCGGTACCTAGTGTGGCCCGGTCCTGTGAGGAAGAGCGTGGTCGTCTGGTTGGCGAGGGCGAGGGGGATCTTGACCTCGGCCTCTGAGGGGAGAATGGAGCATAGGAGTCCTGAAGCTCTCCCTCCGATTCAGAGTCCACGTTCACAATCTGTAGGCTATCCGCCGGTACAGAGAGGTGACTGGTGAGGAGGACTCTGGGCTCGAGCGGCACCGTACGGGAGAGGGCCAGTAGAGACGGAGTCGGGGTCTTCACCGGCTCAGGAACAGGCGATGTCGACGGTACTGGCCTCGACTCAGGCGGAGGCACTGAGACCGTGCTTGGGGCCCCTTGCGGCAGCTCTTGGCCGGCGGGGAGGTCAAGCGAGCCCGCTTCTTGTCTCGGTCGGAGCGTTTTTCCCCCTTTCTCTTGGGGGCTTTGGGGGCGTCCGCTTCCTCAGAGGCTCCGGAGCCGCCAGGCTGGCTGAGAACCCTCTCATAGAGGGCGGCCTTGAGAGTCCGGTCCCAATTCTTAAGGGCTTGGGCGGACATGGCCTTGCAGTGGGCACAATTGCCCTGAATGTGAGCCTCTCCCAGGCAGAGGTCACATTTGTCGTGGCCATCGGCCTTGGGGATTTTCACCCTGCACTTAGTGCATTGCTTGAAGGAGGCCATGGTAAGAGGAGTCCGTTACCAGTCCGAAGTCAAGCCGAAATCAGAGAAAGTCGTCAAGCCGAGGGAAAGTTGAAGAGAATGGTCAGTGAAAGTCCGAAGGTCAAAAGCCAGAGATTCAAATATACAGGAGCAAACAATTGCTAGCGAAGTTCCTGGAGCTGCTTAGCGCGGCGGAATGAAGGAACTGAAGAGGAGCGGGCCACCAGGGGCCTTATATATGGGTGGGTGGAGCTACCGCCAAAAAGTTGCAGAAAGATACATTACTTTCTGCCTAGAGATTCTAGAAGTTTCCGGAGATTGCTGCGCAGGCGCAGAATAAACCCATTTGTGTGATTCGCAGAGACCACGAAGAAGAAACTGAGTTCCCTACCTTCAGCCAAATCAGGATTGAAAGGGCATGCCTTCGGCGTTCCTGAAGGTTAGCTGAGAAACACTCATTAATCACCCAGCAGCTGTGATAAGGAGCTGGCCTGATGTAAACACCTGGCAGATGCCGAGCCTCTTTGCCAGAGCCTATCTGCATTCCTTTGGTGAAAGCAGCTTTCTCTGACTCCCTCAGACTTTGTTGCTGGACTCCTTGCTTCCTAGACCTCGGATAGACCTAGACCTCTTGACTTTGGACTGGACTCATTGACCTATTCTCTGACACTCTTGACCCTGGACTGGACTTGTGGAACTGCCCTCTTGAACCCCGGATCCTGGACTGGCTTTTGGTATTGTGTTTTCAGAACTGTTTCTTTGCTACTATAAAGCCTTGTTTTTGTTACCTTTGCCTGGCACACTCTTATCAGCTGTCCGTTGGCAGCTTTCCCAGACAGATATAGTGGTCCAACTATATGCTAAAGTATTGCAGGACAGTTGTGTATGTTTCATGTTTTTAGTTTCTTTACAATATGCTCTCTGTGACAAAGAGTGCACTGTTCCCTACACTTCCTATAATGTTTTTATCCAAAGCTTATGTTCTCACTGGTTCTGACCACTCTTCCATATTTCTTCTATTTTCACTGTATCTATGCTCTCATTTAAACAAAGAATTTCAACCCCTTCACCTTGCCTCAGAACTATATAGCATAGGGGTTTTGGAGCACTGTTTCCCCACAAAAAACTGGAGGATCTCCTCTCTGCTGTGATGACCCTTTGGCATTAAAATATTTTTTAAATTATTTTTATAAACTTAAGCATGCAGTGAGAAGGAGGAAGAGGGGAAGGTGAATAAGGAGGAAAATGAGTCTCCCTTGGCAAAGGACACAGATGTGCTTCCCACCTGTTCCTACGAAAAATAATTGCTAAGGCAAAGAAAAAGACAATGCCACCTTCTCCTCTTCTCCCTAATTCTCTCATGTAAAATGGGAGTTTGCTGCCAAAGCCAGACACTGACAGGCCTCCTTGCTCTGATGGGACTCAGCTTTGGTTCCCTCCTCCCCCAGTGAGAAATAACCAGATTTAACAAAATCTGAAGCAAATACAGAAAGCTGCTTGCAGATGAAAACAAATTATTTGTCATGTCTACTTCAGTTCTGGCTGAAGAAAGCAGTTTCTCACCAAGGAAAAGGACATTCCACATCAACATGAGAAGAGAGGAAGCCTGTTTTATTTCTGCTTTTGACAGGAGAGACCCATACATGTGAGAAAAGGAGAAATTAAGGTCTTTTTTTCACGGGGCACTGGAAACTCCTTAGCAGGAAAGCCGCATTGACAGGATGAAGGAATGCACAGAGTGGGGAGGAAATGCCACCATAAGCGCCCAGCCAACTCTTACAGCAGCACTGTAACTAGGCACCAAACTGCTGGGGACAAGATTGTCCATGAGATATTCATCAGCAGCTTCCTTCCTTCCTGAAAGATCCTTGGGAATTTTAAAATGTGAAGGTAAAGTTTTTCGCTTGACATGAATGTCTAGTTGTAACCAACTGTAGGGGGTGGTGCTCATCTCCATTACTAAGCCAAAGAGTCAATGTCGTCTGAAGATGACCGCAATGTCATGTGGCCAGCATGACTTCATGGAACACTGTGCAGGAACACCAGGAGCCCTGGTATCACAGTTGTTAAATGCTGGTACTGCAGCCACAACATTGTAAGTTTGATCTTAGAGGAGGGCTCCAAGAGCCACTCAGCCTTCCATCCTTCTGTGGGTCAGTAAAATGAGTACCCAGCTTGCTGGGACAATTGGTTTACACACTGTAAACCGTTTAGGGAGTGCTAGTTCACCGATTAGTGGCACAGAAACGTACTTGCTATTGCTATGGCTCTTCAGCTTGGTAACATAGATGAGGACTGCCCCCTATGACTTGACAACCTTGTCAAAGGGGAAACCTTTACATTTATCTTTAAGAATAAGCTTATACTTACATAATCCTAGTGCTTTAGTAGGTCTGATCTAGCTGGGGACAGCAATTTTGTGTTCACCTACATTTTATATTGTGGAGGAATAATAGTTGAGTATTACAAAAGGTGGAAGTTTTTAAGTGGCTACTGCCACTGAGCAGCAACTATAAGGTTATGAAGTGTCATGCTACACCCAATAGGCATCTGTTAGAAGCTATCACTGCGGAAGACAGAAAGCAACAACTTGTATGAGAATGGGCTGCTACTGGTAAAAAAAAAAATCTATAGTATACATTAGTTTTATTTAGAAATGTATCATGGAATAGACTTCAGATGGCACAGCCCACTAAAAGACAGCATAATAAGCTGCATTGGAGATGTTCTTGTGCATGTCTTGCAAATTCATCAGGAGAATATCGTTTTCAAGTGAATGACTGACAAAACAACAAAAACAACAACAACACTTTGTATTGGATGAGCATTTAAAATTCAGTCTTATCCCTTAGCTTTATTCCCCCCCCCATGTCTTATAAGAAACCGACAAACAATCTAAGAATAAAGGGCATAGGAGGAGGACCTAAATATATTAAGTTACTTGAGGAGAACTGCATATTAGCTTGACAATATTTCCATCACCCTTAATATCCCCAATAATATTCAGGCTGTCACTGAACTATTATCTATGTTCCTTCAGCTGGACTGTTGATTTTCATGTACAAACAATTGTTCTGGTGTTCCATCAGAATGTTCTCTTGGTAAACTATGAAACAATTATAGTCTGTCAAGTTTCTTTGGACTTACGTCATGCAGGATTGCTAATCATACAGACTTTTAGAATATTTTTTTAAAAAAATTATAAGGCATAGCATGCAATTTTTTTTAAAGATATGGTCTCATGGACAAATATTACCTCTACATTTATGTGCAGGCCATATAATGTTTACACTGCTGCTTAAAAATGGAAGCAGGAATTTAAAAGAAAATGAGACATAATTCTTTGAGAATGGTTTTGAGCATGGTAAGAACAATAATTGCTATATATTTTGAGGATCTCTAAGATAAACACATACTGAAAATCAAGTCAAGCCATAGGCCATTGTATGACAAATTTCAAAATGTGCATTATAAACAACGTGCACAAAACATTTAAGTGGGGAAATTGGTCACTATACAGGAGAGTTGTGACTGAAGACTCCTGAGTTCCTGAAGTTGTGTTTGTTTTTTTGCCCTTATGTTTTTTAATGCATGTATTTTAATAGAGGCACAAGACATTTGGCATTAATCTCTTGCCATATGATTCTTAACCAGGGGCTGCAGTGTGGGCCACAACAGAGACCTGTTTTGATTACTGATCTCAGAAGTAATGAACAGTCAAAGAAGGATCTTGAGAACCTCTTGCCACAATATGAGCTGCTTTCTAAAGTGTAGAGAAGAGCTCGTGGAGAGGGCTGGCCAGGTGATCTGATACAATCCTGACTGGGACTCCCTGATCTTTTTCCAGCTTAGAAAGGGTAGTATTGCATGAATTCAGTTTTGGCTTACCAAGTGTAGTTGGCGTTCTCCAGGTATATCTGGCCTATATGTTGTTTTGCTCAGTCTAAAGGAAATAGTGGATTCTGTTATTTCAGTTAGGGAAAGAAAGGCAGGATACAGACCACCCAAAAAGGGCAGTCTGCCGCTGCCTCCACTTCCACTGGCGGGAAGCCTCAGCTGGCAAATGGCAAGGCTTCCTGGCAGCAGAAAAAGAACTCACAAAAAGTGGATTCTTTTTGTGTCGCGCTTGCGACACCTGAGTGCACAAATGGCACACTCATAACATTGCAAGCACGACGGGAAGTGTGGACGCTATGTGTCCGTCACGTCATAATGGCAGCACCCGTGTGTACAGGGTGCCGCCATTTTGATGCCCCTGTTATGTGCTAGGGCTGAGGCCGGTATGGATGGTGCATCCTCAGCCAACCCCTAGCACGTGACGGGAGTGGCGCAAAGGCCCATCTAAATCGGACCAAAGATTCATTTTTTGACAAGTATGTCAAAAAATGCTGCTGATTATCCTGTCAGTGACTGGGAAGACTTGTATGATCCAGAACTTAATTCTGAATGTGTTAGATCTTATATATGTAACCAAGCCCTGGTTGACTGAAGAAGAGGGCAACAAATTGATCACGTTCTGCCCACCATGTTTAGATGCAGCAGCAGGCAAGATCTGATGGGTGGGGAAGAAGAGTCACTAGACTCTACTATGAGTCTCTCCCATTATTGAGGTACCCATGACTTAATGTATATATATCTCATAATATGGTAATGAGGCAGAAATGGGATTCTGTTTGGGGACCATAGCTTCAAGTGGTCTCAGAGGTGGTGTTGATCTTTGCCCAATTTTTAATATTATGGAATGTTAATATCCATGATGAGGTTCCCTCATCAGGTGCAGGCAATCATGGGCCAAAGTGTCTCTACATATGTAGCAGATCAGTATATATAAAAGTGACCCAGAGAAACTACAACTTTGAAACAGTTCAAGAGTTCCCATGTTTTGGCTCAGTCATTATTCAGAGTGGAGACTACAGTAAAAAAATCAGAAGAAAACTGAGACTTGGAAGGGTAGCTATGAAGAAACATGACAAGAGCCTGAAGTGCAAAGATGTATTACTGAATACAAAAGTTAGGATTGTCCATGCCATCTGATTCCTATTTCTGTCTATGGCTTGCGAAAGTTGGACAGTGAAAAAAGCAGAAAGGAATAAAACTCATTCAAGATGTGGTGGTTGTGAAAAGTTCTACAGATACTGGGAATTTCTAAGAAAACAAATAAATGGGCCCTAGAGCAAATCAGGCCTCCCCAGAAGCCATTATGATTAAATTGAGGCATTCATAACTCTGATTTCATGAGAAGACTTGACTCTCTTGAAAAGGCAATAATGCTTGGTAGAAGACAGTAGGAAAAGAGGAAGACCAAATTCCAGATGGATAGAATCAATCAAGCTATGCATCTGCGAGATGTGAGCAGGACAGTTCAAGACAGTAAGACTTAGAAGTCTCTCATATATGTTGTTGTTGTTGTTGTATGCCTCTAAATCATTTTTGATTTATGGCAACCCCAACACAAACCCATCCTGGGGTTTTCTTGCCCAATTTTCTTCAGATGGGGTATACCATTGCTCTCATACAAAGGATAACCAGAAGTAAAGATCAACTATATGGCTGTTAACAACAACAGATAGAAACCAATTGAACCTTACGTAAGAATGATTAACTTACGTCTAATATCAATGAGTCTCTTTTAACTACTAATATATAGAATAATACCTATCTTTAAACTATGCTGAAGATAAAAGATAATTAAATAAACTGGAGTGAATTTGGGATTTGGTAAATATGTGGACATCAAATGACAGATGGATGAGTTACATAAATGAATGAGTTACATAACTCATAAGAGTTACATAAATAGCATTTAACCTTCAATGAAATATAAGATATTGTTCAGTTTTTCTCTAAGGTGACGTAATTCCCCAGTGCCTGAGAACAAATTAAGAACCAGAACTAATGATCAGAGAGTCAATTTTTAATCAATGACTATTATCTTTAGTGCAAATGTTCTATATAGTACTTCCGTAAGTCTAATGTGTTCCCAAATGTGGGTGTTCTGGTTAATGATGCATTATGTGGCCTACTGGCAAATCTTTGTTCCTTCAAATTGTAAAACATAACGGTACACTTATGCATTTACTCTGATAAAGCAGTATATGATAGTGTCAATTTTTCTACTGGACTATTCACAATGGATCCCAAATGACACTTGCTGTAAAGGCAGCAAGTGAAGCTAAAATGAGCTTTAAGACTACCTAAAGAAAAAGATACATACATTATGGGCAGGGACCAGATGAAACATGGTTTTCCTTTTACATATGTCTTTCATGTTTCAAATATATATATTTTATTGTCTAGACATATATATAGTTTTAACAGTTTTTGCAACTACATATGTTGCTTTTTGGGTGGCTCTTCCTTTCATCAGCATCCTCTCATCTGAAGATATGAACCTAATTTTAAATAGACATGTATGCTGAGTCATTTAATAATAATTTAAAAAAATAAAATTTATTTTTATCCCGCCCCTCTGTGTAACATAACTGGGACAGCTTACAACATTAAAACATACATTCCTGTATCCCAATATCCCCCTAAAGTACAATTAAACAATTTACATTTATAATTTAATGGTAATAACACAGAACACTGAAGGACCTGCTGCAGTCACCTGCAACACTTGTGGGATGTTTGTTTTCTTGCCCACAGATGTAGGGAACTTCACCTGCACTAAAGAGAAAGTACAGCAGCTGGAAGAGAAAGTACAGCAGCTGGAGGTCCAGGTATCTACACTTCGGCATCATAGGGAGCAAGAGGGCTTCTTGACCAGAACAGACCATAAGGTCCTGGACAGGAAACAGACAGAGGAAGTTGCTGGGGAGGAGGAGGTCACTTCACATACAACAGAAGTAGATAGTTGGGGGAATGTCACACATAGAAATAGGAAAACCAGGGAACATTCTGTGAGCTTGCAGCTACAGAATCGATTTGAACCTCTCTCTATTATCAAGGATGATGAGAATTAGCAGCAGGGACAGACTTCAGGGACAGAGAAGGGGACCCTGGGAGTACCACCAAAGGGAATAGCTGCAGCTAAGCCTTGGAGGAGGCGTGTGGTGGTTGTGGGGGACTCCTTGCTGAGAGGTATCAAAGCAGTGGTTTGTGGGCCTGACATGTCTCAGAAGGTGTGCTATCTCCCTGGGGCAAAGATCCATGATGTGACAGAGAGGCTGACAAGACTTGTCAAGTCTACTGACTGTCACCCCTTTCTTTTGGTTCATGTGGGAACCAATGATACTGCAAAGTACAGCCTTCAGAATATGATAATGGATTAAGAGGCTTTGGGTAGGAAGTTGAAACAGATGGATGCACTGCTTGTCATCTCATCTCTTCTCCCAGTCAAAGGGCATGGTCCAGGAAGGGAGAGGAAAATAGCAAAGGTGAATAACTGGCTCTGGAGATGGTGCCACCAAGAATGATTTGTATTTTTGGATCATGGTCTGAGGTTCCATAAGGAGGGACTTCTCGCAAGGGATGGGTTGCATCTCATACCAGGTTGCAAAACATTTTGCCAATAGTCTCAAAAATTTGATCAAGAGGGCTTTAAACTGAGTTATGTGGGGGAGGGAGACAGTATTCTGGAAGGCAAAAGGGCTGGAGAAAATAGTCAAACTGTCATGGAGGGAACAAGATAAACAGTGCAAGGACCCAAAAGTGGAAGGCAAAAAAACTTGCCAAACAAATCTAATCATATATACACACACACACCAGCTTGTTAGATGAAGGGAATGCTGTGGATATAGTATATCTTGATTTCAGTAAGGCCTTTGACAGGGTTCCCCATAACATTCTTGCAAACAAGCTTTTAAAATGTGGGATAGAAAACATAACTCTGTAATTGCTTGACTGGCCGAACGCAAAGGGTGCTCAACAATGGCTCCTTTTCATCCTGGAGAGAAGTGACCAGTGGGGTCCCACAGGGTTCTGTCCTGGGCCCAGTACTATTTGACATCTTTATCAATGACTTGGGTGAAAGAATTGGGGGCATACTTATCAGATTTGCAGATGACACCAAATTAGGAGGAGTAGCTAATACCCCAGAGGACAGGATCAAAATTCAAAATGACCTTAATAGATTAGAAAGCAGGGCCAAAGCTAACAAAATGAATTTCAACATGGAGAAATGTAAGGAACTGCACTTAGGGTGGAAAAATGAAATGCACAGATATAGGATGGGTGTCACTTGGTTGAATGAAACTACATGTGAAAGGGATCTAGGAGTCCAAGTAGACCACAAATTGAACATGAGTCAAGAGTGCGATGCAGCAGCTAACAAGGCCAATGCGATTTTAGGCTGCATCAATAGAAGTATAGTGTTTAGATCAAGGGAAGTAATAGTGCCACTCTATTCTGCAATGGTCAGGCCCCACCTGCAATATTGTGTCCAGTTCTGGGCACCACAATTTAAAAAGGATGTTGAGAAACTGGAGCATGTCCAAAGGAGGACGACTAAAATGGTGAACAGTCTGGAAACCATGTCCTATAAGGAACGATTTAGGGAGCTGGGGATGTTTAGCCTGGAGAAGAGAAGCTTAAGAGCCCTGTTTAAATACTTGAAGGGATGTCATATTGAGGATGGAGCTAGCTTGTTTTCTGCTGCTCCAGAGACTAGGACCCGGAACAATGGATGCAAGCTACAGGAAAAGAGATTCCACCTCAACATTAGGAGGAACTTCCTGACAGTCAGGGCTTTTGGACAGTGGAACACACTCCTTCGGAGTGTAGTGGAGTCTCCTTCCTTGGAGGTCTTCAAGCAGAGGCTGGATGGCCATCTGTCGGGCGTGCTTTGATTGAAATTTCTTGCATGGCAGGACTGGATGGCCCTTGTGGTCTCTTCCAGCTCTATCATTCTATTATTCTATATGAGTCCAAACATGAAAATTCATTTATGTTTCATATACACTTACCTGAAGGTAATGCTATAGACAATATTTTTAATACGTTTGTGCATGAAACAAAGTTTGTGTAGATGGAACTCTCAGAAAGTAAAGATGTCACTATCTCAGCCACCTATGTGGTCAATTTTGAATTTGGAAGTATTTCAGAATTCTGGATGAGGGAGACTCAGCCTATATCAGTCTGCATTTTAAAGGCTTCATTAAATAATTGTCACTTTATCTAAAAAACAGACAGACTGAAGGATGTACATTTGTATTCATTATTCTAAGAATTTTATGGTGCAAGTCTTCTATTCACTAATGTAGATCTGATCATTGTTGATTGATGGCAGACTCTGAATCAGTTTTCAGTTTCTTGCTTTAAAAATAAATAAATAAGATCTACTTCATCTAAATGGGTAGACAAAATAAAAATTGAATTATATCACAACTTAGCTCAACCTTTATTTTTAAAAAAATAACAAATAATAATATTTTCAGAAGTAACACTAAAAATGGTCTTTGAATTTCATATATTTCTGAAGTGACTGAATGATAAAATCCATACTGAGTAAAACATACATTTGAGGGGAAATGGATCTCCTCCCTATTCTACCTTTGATATGTATTACCTGAAGTGATTGACACATCCAAACCACAATGCAATCTTCACCTAAAATTGCCTATAGTTATGCAGTACTGTATATCTTTTGTATAACTAGATGTGACATTCTTCCCATCAAAATAAAATCTAAATGCATGTTGATTGCAACAGAATCTGGCAAGCATATTTTTGTTAACAGAAAGAAGCATATGCAGCAACTCCCCCCTTTGTTTTTGTGTATTTATTCTTGATGTTCGGTGTGTGTGGGATGTAGACAAGTTGGTTCACTTGTTCATTTGTAGTAAGGCATATTACAGAGAAAAATATGAAGTTGCAGTTTGTCCCTGTCAGCCTTTGATGAGACACATATCTCACTGGGGCTTCATATCCTGCTCCTCACCGAAACAGAAACAAAAAAGAGAAACACACTGAATGCTTCTAGCTAATAAAAGTGATGGATTACTGCCTTTGTTGAAATTTGATCATGATTGGCTTTGATCAAGATAGAAATTGCAAATAAATGAGGGTGAGCTGTTGCCATGTGCTGTATACAACAGAAGAACATTTAAACAGAAATGAATGTAGCCAATGTGTATATACACCTTTCAGCCCTTAAGAGGTACAAACCTATCACTGGAATATTTGATGGCTTTAAGGCTTAGACTTTGAACAAAATAATAGGATGGCCTTGTTTTGTTTGCAATTGTGGTTAGAGATCTCTAACACCATATTGCAGTTTTGGTCAAACAAATAATTTTAAATCTAGAACTTTAAATTTGACCATTATTAATAAAATACTCTTTACTGACCTTTGAACTAACTCTATAAATGCTATTACTTTTTGTTTATCCAAATTACACAATTTCTTCTCATCTGTTTGTCTTTTCTTTTGACACAGAAATGTTATTATGCCATAATAATGTTGTTATACTATAGTAGAGAATTGTCTGCTATGCTATCTTAATTTTACAGATGTAACTCAGCAATTTAATTAGGATATAAAAAATAAAACCTTATAATCTCTAAATTATTTTCACTTGCCATCCATCCATGCATAAATAGCCTTTGCAATTCTAAAAGCAGCTATTTTAACACCTCACTTTTTATAAACTTAATCCCATCCTTCCTCCACAAAGTCAAGGCGTGAACATTTCCAGCTTTACATTGAGAACTGGTGAGAACTGGAACACGATCAGCAATGCATTTACTAGTAAGTATCATCTTCAATCTGATCTATATATATATATCTATATATATATATTATATTATATATACACACACACACACAGAGAGAGAGAGAGAGAGAGAGAGAGAGAGAGACCAGTATGTTTTTGTATATCCACTGTGATAGCCTACCACTTACAGTCCCTTACTGAGGGATTATTTTACAAAATTTCATATACTGGAGGCCCCAGGTTACTTGATATAGGCTAGTTGCAGATAGAATTGATGGAACCAAGCTATTCTACAATATAATCCGTGCTGGTATCCTATCTTCAAAAATGTTTGTTAGCATGAAATTTATACTGATTTTAAATGTCACAGATTAGCCCCTGACCAAAATCCAGATACAAGGGAGAAATTTACATAGACTCTCTCCTATATCCTCACCAAACATGCCACTGAAAGTGCTGTGACTAATAGAAAGCCCTCCCCCACAGAATGTAAAGCTTGCATTGGCTTCTATGAGGAGATACAGTCTTTCAGACAGTCTGGACCCAAGATGTGTAGGGCTTTTGTCTTGGTTGTCTTGGCTTTTGTCTTGAGACCATCCAAATGAGCTGCCACCATAAAGTGATTTTAACGCCTTTCCGAATAACGCAATGGAAAGCTACTGAGGGAACTTGACCTGTGCTTTCCACTTGACTCTTCAGGGCAAATGCAGACATCAAGCAAAAGGCATATGAAAAGAGTGTGGGAAGAAAAGGATTCTCTTATAGGAAGCTTAAGTCTAAGCAGTAATCTACATTAGCAAAAAGATATCTCTTGCAAGGGCTCTCCCTTTAGGCTTTCTTAAAAGAAGTTACAAAGTTACAGAACCTATGGCATGTGTGCCCTCTTTGGCACATGAAGCTATTTCTGAGTACAAGCAGAGAGATGGGACGGTGGAGGAAGAGTAGGAACAGGCTCACACCCGTTGCTCCTCTTCCTCCACCCTCCTGTGCCACTAGCTGCCTCTTGGGAGACAGCTAAAGGCCTGGGAGGGTGAGGAAGAGGAGGAACAGATGTGCACCTATTTCTACCCTTCCCCCCACCTTCCCAGGCTTTGGTTGCTAAAGACAGAGGAGGAGGGGAGAAGAAGGGGAACAGCTGTGAGCCTGTTCCTCCTCTTCCCCTGCCTTCCTGGCCCTTCAGTTGACTCTGGGGAAGTCCCACCCCTGGAAGGTGGAAGTCCCCCAGAGGTCTCACCCCTCTGGCAATGGGTAACATCTGGTGCAAGAACACCTTTGAGTTTGGGCACGTGGTCTCTAAAAGATTTACCATCACTGGTCTAGATCATATTCAGCCAACACCACAAAATAAAAATAAACCCGAGCATGTCTAGCTATACATTTTGTCCTATTCTGCTCACTATCAGATGTGCTTGGATCTTGGATATCCCTGGGACAAACTAGGGGTCTGGACGGTGTGGCTGGACTGGTGTCTATAAGTGTGGCAGTCACCCAGCCCCTTTGTTTCTCTTTGTTTTTCTGTCTTGCCTCATGGTCACCTGAGGCTTTTAATAACTTCTGCTAGGAATGATCTCTATTACACTAGGCAATTGTAATTTCTGTGACACTGAGACCAATGAATGCAAGTTAACACCATCGCATTATTAATCCTTTGTTTAGCTGAAGAAGCACTATGTGTTGCCCAAATAGTGGGAGAGCTCATTATCACACCTTTAAATGTCAAAACCAGCACTTTGAATAGTGCTGGAAATGGACTGGCAGCCAGTGATGTTGTTTCAATGTTTGTTTGGGGGAGGAGGGGTGGTGGTCACATGATCCTTATAACCAAGTAACATATTTTCATAAAATCATCAACAGCACAATCAACATTGTCATTATCATCACCACCACCACACCATCTAAATGAATAAATGAATTAATCTACATGAGCCATAAGGATTGTATTGCAAGCATATATAGGATAATAGAGCACACTAAATAATTTCAGAAGAAAATTAGCCTGTGCTTTACAGATAATAGCAAAGCCTTTGATTGTGTAGATACTAAAAACTGTGGGGCACTCTTAGAAGATTATCACATGGAAGGCAAGCATCCTTCTCCCATCGTTAAACTATGTGATCAGGGGGAAGATTATCACACTCCTCTGTGCTTATCCCATTCTTCTCCTGTCCGTAAACAGTAATGGACAAAGTCATTTGGTATTAATGGAAAGTCCATTAACACCAAATAATGGCTCCATTACTGTTTATGGGCAGGAGAAGAATGGGCTAAGAGCAAGGGTGTGTGATAATCCTCCCCCTGATTGCATGATTAACATGGTTTAATGATGGGAGAAGGACACTTCCCACCTCCGTGTGATGATCTCCTTAGAAAAAAGAATGTGCCACAACATTTAATTGTCTTGATCATAACCTGTACTCAAGGCAAGGGGAATTATAGTTAAGTAAAGTCATGTATATTATCACCAAATATGATCCAAAAGTAAATGTTCCTGCAATACAAGCACTTGTATGAAAACATTTCCCCAATTACCGTGGACTCCCATAGTGTTTCAAGCTGCTTCATGACATTTTAAGCTCTGTAAATAATATGAGCCTTTAGAAGCAGCAAAAGCTTTGCTTTTTCCCACTGACCTGTGAAATAAATTTATAAAAAGAACATTTTCATAGCAGGAGGATAAAAATGCTTTTAACACATTTATCTTGAAAATTGGTGGTGTTAAATAGCACCAAGGGATAAATAACCATAAAATATAGCATTAGAGTATCTAAGTATTATTCCAAACAGACATAAATGGGATGTGACTACACCTTGTCATTTTTCTTGCATTTCTTCTGTTAAAGCTATGTAATCAAACATCGGTCACCACTGAAATTAGTTTTCATTGCTTGCTCTATTCCTGTTTGCCATTTTGTTGTACCTTGGAAAACTTCCAGAGATTATGAAGTTCCCACAGTGACTGTTATAGTCCAGGTATGTATTTAGATATGTAGTTTTGTTTACTATGAAACACTAACACTTACAGCTAATGTTTTTGCAAATCACAAATAAGTTTTTTAAAAAAATTATACAGCATGTTTTTGGTGATGTACTACATACAAGTGTTCCATTGAACTTGATGGGGTTTCCTTCTGAGTAGATATGAACAGGATTCAGTGGTAAGAAACGTGTCTGAAATAGTACTGTCCTGAGCTGAAGCTGTAAGAATTTTTCAGACATCTTTCTGCTATTACCAAACCCTTTTCATTCTGGCAGCACCCCATGCCAAAAAAAGAAAAAAAATTTACAACTAGAGTACAACCATTCAATTAATAGAACTTAGGTCAGTGTTGCATAGATGCATAGTGTTGCAAGCCATGATGGCGTCGGGGGTGCATGGTAGGGCTCGGGAGCATGTGGATACTCCGCATTCCCAAGCCCTAAAATCAGTCCCAGGCTGCTGCAAAGTGATGGTCTGTACCAGGCCATAGTTTACAAAAGTTAAATAGGTTAATAGGTTAATAAAGTGGTCCTTAGACAACCCTTATTTTATATGCATGGCATGTCAGCAAATGTCTATGCTTGACAATCATTTTCACTCCTTGAAATAAGCTCCACTGAACCCAGTGAAACTTCCTTTTGAAGCGACAAGCACATAATTTGTCATAGGTGTCAGGAATATATTAAGAATAAAAATAGACTTTTAAAATGGATACAAAGTGAAAGAATTATGATACTGTAATTAAATTGATTTCTCTAGAATTCTTTTTTCTTTGCACAGCTGGTTTTGACAATGTAATCAACCTGAAAAACGATTTGCCATGTGCTATTGTAAGAAGGTATGTGATAATTTTGTAAAACAACTTGTAAGCCCCCCTCCTTCAGTAATTATAAATTCATTGCAACATCTTGAGATATTTAAAAATATTAAAGAAGACTGTTAGGTACAAAATATTGAATAAGCTAATGGTCTCTAAACAACCTCACACAAGTTCAAACCACTGGTATTGCCTAGTTTTCCTTATTACCATACATGATTATCTGGTGAATAATAGAAATGCCCAGAAGCAGAATAAAAGAGGATAAGGCAGGTTTTTTACCATTTGCTTGTAGGTTCTGTCTCTTTTGTTAAAATATTCTGAATGAATGAATGAAATATTTATTTATATCCTGCCTCTTCCATTTTGGGGATCAAGGCGGGTAACAACATGATTATACAATACACAATGATAAAACAATAAACCCACAAGACCCTAACCTAACCCTCCTTTCTGAGTTTAAAATTAAATAATAAAACATAGTTAAAATGTATGTAACAATGTGTCAAAATTATTACACAATCTGCAAGTGAAAAAAGTAGTGAGGAAGGTGGATCCAGTTGGTTCTGGACATCATCAACTTGGGAAGGCCTGCCGGAAGAGAAGGGTTTTTGTCGCCTTTTTGAAAGCCTCCAACAAGGATAACTGGCAAATCTCTTCTGGCAGGTCATTCTAAATTTTTGGGGTGGCAGCAGAGAAAGATCTCCAGGAGGTCACTGCCAGTCTGGTCTTTCTTGATTGTAAAAAAAAATTTCCCGGAGGAATGGAGTGTTTCACAAGACTGGAATGAATACTCATGACGATTCCCTTGTTTTTCATTATGATGTAAAATCTCACTTGCACAGGATTGTAAGCATTTCCACATTTTTCCAAGACACTCGGAGACTGGAAAAACTCTGGACCAGGAAAGCACATCTGCTCTGCTCATTTCCAAAGACTTTATTCAGACCACAAGTACTGTACCCATTATGACAGAAGATATTACTGTGCTTGAGATTATGTTTGTCTACTTTAAGATTACAAGAAACTACTTGTTCTGAAACAAGTCATCCAGTTTAGTATTATCTATGCAAGAGCTGGGCAATCTAGAGCCATACAGATGATGCTAATCTCAGACCACCAATAAACCAGTTGAGGCTGATGAGAACAGGTCACTTATCCTTATCTACACTAAGTGGAAAGCATTGTCCTAGATTTCAGACAGATATTTTCTCCAGTGCTATGTGGCATTACTGGAGACTAATAAGTTTATCACACTGGACTTGGAGAACGGGAACGGGAACAGACAATTTTGAAGAATGATTCTGAACAGTTCTTCAAAATCGGCTGCTGCTGGGGAACAGACTGGGGACTCCCAGCGGCATTGGAGGTATTGTCCCATGTGATAACATACATTTCTCCCTTTTTCTATTCTGTTCCCTTCCGCTCCGTTCCCATTCTCCAAGTCTCGTATGACTTGAGACTTGTTCTCCTCACTCCCCAATGTAAATCACATCTTCTTCTAATGAGCTATGGTTTTTCAAGTCTAGGCCTATTCCACATAAATATTTATACCAAGGCTTAGCAGCCTCCCCAAAGCTCCCAAGCTTACAATTTATAAGATACAAGATGACAAATACGGCAACAGACTACCACTAACACTATTTAAATAGGTCTACTGTGTAGCCATGTATCACCTAATTGGTAAATCATATTCTGATTATGATTTGTAAAGACAGAAGTTATTCTAAAAAGTTTCTGTTTATGACAACTGGAGCCTTATTATATAAGAATTAGAAAAAGTAAAAAGGAATAAAAATGAACCAACAATTGTATCCAGGTGTTCCTGAAGACATCACATCAGTGTAAGAAAGCAAAATATATACAAAGCTTGGCTGAGACAGCTCTGTCAGAACCACCAACAGTCCTCTTTAAATTTACTGGAATACAGTCGCCCCTCCTTTTTTGAATCATGAAAATGGAGTTTTCCTTATATTCAAGCCCTATTGGCTTGAATATAGGTACGGGGGCATGTGCCGTGAGTATGCACCCCATTCATCCCTCACGCATAAGCAAAAGACACATCTGAAGACCATGAGAACGGAGGGAGGACTGTATATGATGACTCAGTATTATTCCCTGAATACATCTGTTGAATTTTGGTACAATAAAGTACAGTGTTGAAAGATGAGAAATTTATTGTCACTCCTTGTCACCAAATTGAGAAAATAAAGACAATAAAAGTGGAGTTTGAAATGGGATTAATTTTATTTTAAAGCAATCGTCATCATGGAAAGCTGAATTCCCAACAGTTAAAATAGTGCAGGTCCTGACGTCACCCTCTTAAGCACAGTTTAAGGACAAAACATGTTTCTTCCTAAAATACAGTGGAGGAGGTAGCTTCTAAGACTGCATCTATAGTGAAGAATTAATGTTGTTTGACATCATTTAAACTGCCATCACTCAATGTTATGAAATTCTGGGATTTATAGTTTTGTGAGGCATTTAGCCTTTTCTATCAGAAAGTTCTGGTGCCACAGCAAACTACAAATCACAGAATTCCACAGTGTTGAACCATGTCAGTTAAAGTGGTGTCAAACTGGATTATTTCTGCAGTGTAGTGCAGTTTATGTCAGTAATATCTCAATTTTCTCTTAAGTTTTATCTGAATTGAGGATGCTATCCAAGATGCTGAACCCCATTCCAAAAAGATTCAGCACCTTGCTTTGTTCCCTTGAAGTTTAGACCAAAATGTAGATTCACTGTTCTACCGACAAGGGCATCACCAGCTACCAGTGCTAATATATTGATTTCATATCTACACATTTTTTTAATTTATAGAATTATTTTTAAAAGTGGTTTTCAGACCTGCAAATTTGTTTGCTGGACTGTATCACTGTAGTGTTACAGTGCAGGAAGCAGTCTACTATGTAATTTTGCTAAGCATATTGATCAACTTTTGGATATATTACTGAACATATTACTGAAGCTAAGAGATAATTACTTTTCCAAGGTAACCCAGAGATTAAAGTAGAATACATAGTTTTCCCATCAGCTCTAAATATAAATTGACTCTTCCTGGAATTACTCCCATTTTACACACTTATTCAGCAATGCTGATGTAAATCATCTGGAATGATTGCCAAAGGTTTCTCTGCACTGAGGAGGAGAAAAAAGAATATTTCTTTCTATAGTCTCACCATCTTTGCACATAAGTAAGTGTTCCTGGGGAATTATTTTGTGGGAAAATGTGCCTTTTATTTAACCCCTCCCTCCAAAAACCCCACAGTTTTCTGAACACATAGGAAGTGAATTGCTATGCAGGAAATTGTGTTTTCTGAGCAGAACATAATGTTTCTTGTACAAGAAATGTCAGGGTTTTTTTTTTGTTTTTTTACAAAAACCATATGTACAGTGGGCCCTTAGTATCCACTGGAGTTTTGTTCCAGGATCCCCCTGGATACCAATATCCATGGATGTTCAAGTTCCACTGCATACAGTGGATACTAAAATGATGGGAATCAATATATTGATAATATTCTTTCCACCTCTTTTCAAAAAGTGCAGGGGTTTATTTCAGGTTTTTAGTTCTATGTGTTACCTGCAAAATCTCAGCAATGCTTTAAAAAGGGTGGGTAGGAATGCTTTCAACCAACTCTAAAAACTTTGTGAAAAATTATTATAATTTGTAGGGAATTGAATGGTTTGGAGCCAAATCAAGAGCAGAAAAATCAGACACACTCTTTCCATTTTAACAATGTACTATCCATTTTTGTATAAGTGCATGCCAATAGAATAGAGCACTGCCAAATTAAAATGGATATTACAAATGCAAAATAAAGTTTGAATGACTTAAAGTAAAATGCATTTCAGTCTGAAGACTCTAATTGAATTACCATTGATAACATGTCAGTTAAAGGGACAGTTCTGTAGTGAAACAGGTTTGTTGCAAATGACCTGTCATTAGAGCCATGGGTTTTGTTCATGGCCAGACTAAAAACATTGTACCTTCCAGCCATATTCTCAACAGAGTTAAAACAGCTTGAATGGTGAAAAGTCGGTATACATGATCCACTGGAGAATTATGCCTCAGGTGCTATGTTAATTTACTTGCTGGCATACATTAATTGAAGCCAATCAATAAAGCCTCCGGTACGGTCTAAAAAATGCAGCCAAAGTAATTGACTGCCAGATTTACTCACATTTTAGATTTGAGAAAAGAATAATTTAGTGAAAGATTTTTCATTTGTGTCAATAAAGATAATGTAATTATTTCACAACTCTTCTCCCAGTTCTAATTATACAAATGTGTGTCTTCCTTTTTAATCACCAAAGTCTTTAAATTAGCTACAGTTCTTTAACAGCAGCATATACTCTTTTAAATAACATAAAACAATGTTGAACCAATTCATCTGCAGAGGTAGAGAATTCATTTCTCCAAGGTGCAGAAAATGTCTAGTTTTGATGAGCAGTAATTCATACTTCCTCTATATTAGTTGGGCAAATAAACCTGGTGTGAATTTTAGGAGAGTCGATCCTCTAGTTCTGCCTGCTATTGGCAAGGATCTCTTCCTTTTTATTTTTTAGAAACTCTGCAGAAGAACATTGCCTGACTTACCCACAAGCACCATTTGCAGACTGTATTTAGGCAGAGTGAGACAGCCATCACCTTCTCAAGCTTCATTAGCTTTTCTCTTTCCAAGGAAAGGTTTTTTTCCCCAAGGCAAGGTTCAAGGAAAGTTGGTAGGTTCTGCACTCTCTGAAGAAGGGCAAGAAGACCAGGTTCAATGTGCCAGTCTGTCCAAATGGCCTGGAGACCTTAGTCTGCAACCTGGCTAGATGCCAGGCTACTGTGTTCTCCACAAGAGTCTGCTGAGGAGATGTGTTCACCTCCTTACTATATTTTCCTGCTCGGTGTTTTGCAGCTTTGTTTTGCAGCATATTTGAATCTGTAAGATTGACCACAACTGGTCAGCTTTTATAGAAATTTAGGACTCGTGTTGTTATTTCAGCTCCTTTTTGTGTTTTCATTTTCCTGTTTTTGTTACACTTGAACATTATTGTATGTATCTGAGATGAATTTTTAATTTAAATACAAATTTACTTTAAAAATGTAAAAACAAAAGAAAACTTTGCTGTAATTGGGAGGTTTTAACATGGGATCTAGATTTTGTTGTGGATAGAAGAGATCTGACTTAGTTGGGGGCTCTCTTATGGGACCCTGGGGATGTGGGCAACCAGTATTATGTGCAGCTCAGTGTCACATTGTTCCAATTCCATTAACGGGTGACAGAGAACAATGCAGCGGGATCCTTGATGGCACAGTGGTTAAATGCCTGTATTGTAACCACAAGGTTGTGAGTTCGATCCAAGGAACTCCAAGGTCCACTCAGCTTTGCATCCTTCCACAGGTTGCTAAAATGAGTACCCAGCTTGTTGGTGGCAATTAGCTTACACATTATAAACTGCTTAGGGAATGTTTAGTTCACTGATAAGTAGTATAGAATTGTACTTGCTATTGCTATTGCTATTCTACCCAGGT
This sequence comes from Sceloporus undulatus, assembly GCF_019175285.1. Lineage (NCBI taxonomy): Eukaryota > Metazoa > Chordata > Lepidosauria > Squamata > Phrynosomatidae > Sceloporus > Sceloporus undulatus. The sequence continues at coordinate 54,192,124 of NC_056524.1, read as the reverse complement.
GGAATACCACATCTGTCATTCTAGAAGTATACACAAGAGGCCAGGTGAATTGGTTTCCATTAGTTGGTAGGCATGCTGACCGATGCCCAGTTCTAGACTCATGCTGGGAACAAGCCTCTTCAGCTATTACCAAAAAAGAATGGAAGCTATTTTATTCCAACAAATGCTTGTGTTATTAATGACAGCAGAGCTTCAGTTGCCTTTGAGTCTACAAATAATTACTGTGCATAAGAGCAACAGCTTAGCATTGTATTTTAGTTTAATTCCCTCTCCGCATGTGAAGGTTTTTTCCCCCTACTGTTTCCTTTGCTGAGAAGAATGCAATTCCAAATTTTCCTATTCTCGCTTCATTTAACTCTCTTCTCTCATTCCCACAGCCTTTCCTCTCTTCTCTTGTTCTACATTTCTACTTTTCTTCCAAACGCACTGTTCCCCCACTAGAATGGAATAATATGTTTCGGAGTATTTCCAGAAATTGGCTATAGAATGCAGACACTGCTTCAGGAAAAGAAGGAAATTCTAAAGTTTCTTCAATAAAGCAGCAAAGATTTGTGACCACTAGCCATTTTATCCCTCAATTTGAAAAGTGATGCTTGCTTTGCTGAAGTCTTGCCAGAGAAGTGGTGGAAATGTTTGCTTTTGAGAAACACATACAGGAGGCTAAAACTTATTGAGTAGAATGCTATATGCATCATATACAGGTGAAGCAGGCTGTGATTTCCTAGGTGGAAAGAAGAACAAACAAAGCTTGGCTTATAAACTTTGATAGTATGAGACCTGGTGGCACAGTGGTTAAATGCCTGTACTGCAGCCACTTACTCACAAACCACAAGGTTGCAAGTTCAATATCAGCCAGGGCTCAGGCTCGACTCAGACTTGCATCCTTCCGAGGCTGCTAGAATGAATATCCAGTTTGATGGGGGCAATTAGCTTACAATTGTAAACAACTTAGAGACTGCTTAGAGTGGTATGAAGCGGTATATAAATGAAACTGCTGTTCCTATTGCTATTATTTATGAACTGCTGTTTGCATGGGTTCTTTTTCTTAGCTCACACACACACACATACTTACATGCTGGCAAGCACAAATTAAACATCTACGTATATTTCCCTGACACTAAAGCCATAAACATAGCATCAATATTTTTCAAATTTAAGATGAAACTATGAAAACCAATAATAATGATGATGATGATGATGATGATGATAATAATAATAATAATAATTTTGTCTAAAATTCACTCATAAGAGTTTAAATGGAAATTATCAAACTTTCTTCAACTTCTGTGTGTCTCATATATATTTCTCAGTTACAAATGAACCTCCATGAGCCCAATTTTTATTCCCATTATGCTTTTGCTCAACCCCCTCATTTTAGGCTGCCTTTATTTAAAAAAATATTAAAAGAAAGTGAAAAGAAAGAAAGGATCAGATAATGGGTGTGGAAAAGACAACTGCTCAATATCTTGGAGAGCTGCCATCAGCATCCCCAGGAAATACTGGGTTACAGTATGTATATGGGCCTTCAAGCTGCCATTAACTTATGGTGAGACTCATAGGATTTTATTAGGCAAGGAATATTCAGATGTGGCTTTGCTAATTCCTTCCTCTGAAATATAGCCTACAGTACCTGGTATAAATTGATGGTGTTCCATCCAAGTATTAACCAGGGCTGACTCTGCTTAGCTTCCATAGTTAGTCAAGATCTGTAACTAGATTAAATATGCCATGATATAAGACACACCATATGTATTCCAAGTGTCTATCCCTTCAAAATGATATAAAGTAGATGTGGAGAAACATTAGCCTGGAGTCCTATTTTGTGGCCTTCCCAAGGTCCTTTGAAGTTCTCTGAATCTCCCAGAACCATTCTTAAAGGTATTTCTTAGACAAAATGTCTCAAAATTACCAAAGTGCACAGTGTATTTACCCCCCGAAGCCAAGACCACACATTGAGCATTGATTGTAAACGCCAACACATCCCAGAAATGTGGGCAAAAATTGTCTGATAATTGGCAAAAAACAAATATAGACATGATATGTCATGTCTAGTAATACTGGATATACAATATGCCATTCCAGGTGATGTAGGGGTAATAAATGCTCCCCCCTTTTTTATAAAGCAATATGCCCTCCCTGGAATTAATGTGAATTACATACTGGATATCACCCCACTCTGGAGACTTTGTGAACCCATGTCTTCAATTGTCTGTTTCATACCTGATCATCTAGGTTATCATTCCTCACTGGAGAAAACAAATCCAGGCTTCCAACTATGCACTCTTTTATATATTGATTTATGTATGTTTTTATTTAAATAATTGTCTCAAAAAAAAAAAAAAAGAGTTATCAATTTCAAATGGCTTTCCCTTTGGGTAATGGTGGCAGTGGTTCTATTATTATTGTTGTTGTTGTTGTTATTTAGGTTAGAAAATCACGTAAACAGCACACACAAGATGAAATAAAACAATGCCATATTGTCAACTGTCAAATATATCACTTTATAATACTCTCTCTAAATCCCCCTTGATTAGTTATAGTTGGATCATATGGTCTCTACTTCTTCTCATCCATTTGTTTCCCCCATCCTGATCTAATTTCCTCTCTTCATCCTTCCATTTATCCCCACCTCTTCCCTTCCCATCCACCAACTTTATCCCTCTCTTCCTCTCCTCCTCTCTCCCTCATTTTACATTTGCTTCTGTCTTTCATTAACTTCTCCTTGTTTGTCTCACCTCCTCCTACCCTCTCACACTTTTCCATACCCTCTTCACATTTATCCTACTCTTCCTTTCCAACTGAGGAAGTAGTTACTTTAGATTACTAAAAAATTAAGTGTTGTAGTTACTTAAATTTCTTTTGGAAAAAACATTATGATACTGTATAGAAGCATGACTGGTACACTTCAGGTCCTTGTGAGAAAAGACCCTATTTCTTAATGGAGACAAGTGCTAACTTTTGCAGTTTACACTTTCTGGTTTTCTTGTATGTGTTTCATAGGGGGTATGTTAGCACCAAAGGTCTAAAATGAAAAGTGTGCAGGAAACATCCACTTGGATCATTGAACCAATGTCATATCTTCCCATCCTCCAATTCCTGGAAGATCTTCTAGTGTCAGTAATCTCAGAACAATTTGACTACTCAGCAGTGAAATCTAATCTCTGTTCCATGGCATTAAGAATAAATGAGCACTAATACTAAAATCTGGCTGGTGGAACAAATTAAATCTCCATTTTTGGCCATTCAACTGACTAACACAAGGAATTAATTTCTTCCAATGAAAGGGAATGTCTTGGCTCTATGGGAGGAGATGAGGAAGGAGTTGGGGGGGGAGGGATTTACATGCAGAAGCAAGTATATCTTTACACATCATTTAGAAAACATTATTTTTCTTGTTGTATTGGTCACTTCTCTGTTGCTTTGGTATCCATGAATGCTAGACATTATGTTCTAGCTTAATCTCCAAATGAGAGGTTGCAGGCCTTAACACTGCCAGTAAGCCATGTTCATATATCCTTTCAAGGAAATATTCTCCCCTGTCTGTACGTGTCTAGCTGACAGCTGATACTTCTCAGTTGAGGGCCATAGAATTCTGGAAATATTTATATGCATTTCTTATTTTCTAGGAGACTTACAAGAGGAAAGGAGATGATTTAAAAACTGCAGACCTGTCACTTCAAAAAACAGCCATTACAAGAAGAATACTAAAGAACAGCTAGAGAACCATTTAGGACATTACTGCATGAGGGGCTGGGGATGGAATTGGAGTGAAATTACAACATGTGATTTTTGAACAACTTTGGCACTCATCCATTGCTGACCAATTGACCCATTGTTATTATCACACAATTCTGCATTAATGAGAAACTCGTCAATAACTGCCAATGGCCTCAAACAGATGGCATCAAATGGCAACCATTGGATCAAGGTGGGATCAGGGTGTGCACATGATGCACACACCTGGAGCGCTCAGAGGCTGTGCTGAGTGTGCTGGGGCTCCCATATACAGCCTAAGACTTGCTGTGAAAGGAGATGTTTTCTACCACTCCTTTTTGTAACTCATTGAGGACCACGATAGCAGGTGTTCACAGGACTGTAGCATCTGGTTGTCGTAGTCCTGCAGAAGTCCTGAAGCAATCAGGGTGAGAGTGGCCTCTGACCACTCCTATTGCCCCATCTCCTTGAGCCCAATATTACTACATTCACATGATTGTGCAAGTGTGATTTGCTATAGTGCTACAGTAGTGAGGCTGTGACATCATGTAAGTCAGTAAGACATGAACCTTTCTCCCTGTTTCTGTTATGTCACAAAGCTTCCAGTTTAATGAAGAAAATTTTCACAGACTGGCTAAAGGGTTTATTGTCATCTACTGAACCACCAATTCACCAGTAACAACACAAAACTCTAGAATCATGAACTGGTGGAAATGAGTTGCCCAAAGAATCTCACAATTACTCATATGATCTTGTCATTGTGGGAACTTAGATTAAAAAAAAATACACATGCTCAAGGCAGGGGGAAATTGGGGTGGAGACTTGGGTGATGTACATTGTATGGAAAACTAGGACCAGAAATATTAGTCACAAAGCACGCACTATTGTGATATTAAAAGGTAATGCAGAAATGTGTATTTTCATAGCATTATTGCTACTGTTGAAATGTTAAAGAAATTGCACAGATACAGTGCTAGAGCATCCTGGTATTGATCCATGAACCAGTGCTGGTTTGTGAGTCACTGTCTGAGACCAAATTTCAAAAGGGGGGAGGGGGAGTAAGATTGTGGCCGATGGCCACAAATATGATACCTGTTCCTGGCACATTCAGAAAAAATATCCTGGCAACCCCACACATCAAATAGCATAAGAACCACTGTGTTAGTCCACAATCTTCCCATGTCCCCTAGTATACTTATCTTGATATATAGTGTCTTTTTTCTGATAATATAATTATCAGTATAGAGAAAATATATTTCATTTGCTGTGTGCTGTCTTGGCTTTGCAGGCTGCAATCCTAAATATAATTGAACTGAACTCAGTGGAGCTGATTTCTGACAAGTGGTTTCTCAGGAAGTTGGACATTACTTAGAAAAATGCTTCAAAGTTTACCTTTTAGAAAGGCAAAAGTAAACAACATTTTAACTGAGATACTTCCTTCTGTATGTACTGTATTGGAATTGCCTACAAAACAACATAGGAAATGAATTAGTTCTTGAGGCAAAACATTCATAATTGAAATAGCATAATATATTCATAAGGGAGACTGATTTTGTACAAAAAATTAATCAGAAGCAAAACAACAGCATGCATTTGCCCTTAGGAGAACATTTGCACTTGCTTTATAAGTCTTCAGTGTTTACCTAACGTTATTAGAACTGCACATGGTACAACGATTGGTGTATTTTATCCTACCACAGCTTCACCCAGGTTGATAACATTAAGTTGTGTTGAGCTACTCCTATATTGCTTCCCCATGGCTCCAGATGGTGAAGGTTTTTTTAGTACAACACATCTGGACCTTGTAGCACCTTTGAGACAAATTGAATAAAGAAGCTGGTAGCATGAGTTTTCATAGACCCCAGCCTACTTCATCTGATGCATGGGTTGGAGTGGAGAGTCCTGACACAATACACACATTTCAACTCTTTCTAACCCCCATCCTCATGAGGGTACCCTTGACCAATTCATCACATCTCCTCCCTGATTCCCACCAGTACTCATTCATAGGGTTATCTACTCTCCTTGGCTTTAGGCAACACCCTTCCTCATACCTTTGTCCCCCCAACTAAACTTGCCACTTCATTTCCATATCCATACTTTTCTGAATTTCAGTTGACATTCTCTTACTCAACTGACCTTTATAGCTCTGTCTCTGGACTCTCCACTCCATCCAATGCATTTCAGGAAGTAGGCTCAGGTCTACAAAAGCTCATTCTACCAGCTTCTTTCAATTACTCTCAAAGGTGATACATGATCCCTTTCATATTGATCTTCCAGACTAACACAGGTAGGTCTTTGAATTCGAACACATCTGGAGGGCATTAAGCTGTTCCTGTGTGTAAATGTGTATATGTAAAAATGATAAGAAAAGTAACCTGTAGAATCCATGAGACTGGAAGATATTTGCAGCACATTGTAGACTCATCCTAACAGCAAATTTCGCTCCTCTAAAAACTGTCCTTCAGAGAATCCCCACCACCCTTCATTTTACCGCTCTCTCGTCTGCCAACCTCTACTCTTTCTTCTTCTTTGGTGTGGATTAAGGAAATATGTATTCAGTAAAATTTCCCTTTTAGATAGCTCTGTGTACATGGAAATTACTGACTCCAGTTTGCCTAAGACATACTACTGTCAAGGTCAGAAGATTCATTACAGGCACATATTCTGAGAAGATGTAAGAATTAATGCATGTGATCTTAGAGCACACCAAGGAACTATGGGTGGTGAGAAACTCACACGCTATTTCAATAGCTATTAAGCATGAAACAGAAAGAAGGACTTTAAATAGTGTAAAATCAGTGATGGGATTTTTTATTTTCATTCCTGTAAGTTCTATAATGTATATTTAAGTACAGTCCATCCTTCATATCTGTGGATTGTCATCCGCGGATTCCAGAATCCATGGACAGCAAACACATGAGGGAGGAGGAAGAGGCAGAAGAGGAGGAAGGCAGCATTGAGGGGGCAGTGGGGGAAGAAGAGGAGGAAGGAAGAGCAGGAAGGCAGCCACAGAGGGAAGGAAGAGGAAGAGGAGAAAAGAAGGAAGAAGAAGGTGGCCACAGTGATGGTGGGATGAGGAGGATGAAGAGAAGGAAAGAAGAGGAGGAGGAGGCAAGAAGAAGAGGAAGGAGGGGGAGGAGGAAGGTGGCGGAGGCAGTGGGGGGAAGAAGAGGAGGAGGAGGAGGAGGAGGAATAAGAAAAGGAAAAGGAAAAGGAGGAGTCAGCCGCTCCTGTGCAGCAAAGAGAGGTGCCAGGGAGGCGCCTCTTTTTGGTGGTCTGCACCCCGCCTTTGTTTGTAGGTGAAAGGCCAGCAGGGAGGGAGCCAGCCTAGCCTCCCATGGAAGGGAGTTCCAAAGGATGGGAGCAGCCACTGAGAAGGCTCTCACGTGTCTTCACTAAATGAGCTGGGATGGTGGTGGGAGTGAGAGAAAGCCTTCTCCTGCAGATCCTAGGGCTCTAGGTGGTTCATATGGAGAGATGTGGTCTCTCAAATAGTCTGGATCTAAGCTGTGTAGGGCTGTATAGGTCATGACCAGTACTTTGAATTGTGCTCAGAATTGAACCAGTAGCCAGTGAAGCTGTTTAAATACAGGAGTTATACGCTCCATATTACTGGTTCCAGTCAGCGTTCTAGCCACGGCATGTTGGACCTGCTTAAGTTTCTGAACAGTTTGCAAAGGAAGCCCCATATAGAGTATGTTACAGTAGTCCAAACAGGATGTAACCAAGTCATGTGTAACCATAGCCAGATCTGATATCTCAAGGAATGGGCACATCTAGCACACTAGTTTTAATTGTGCAAATGCACTCTTGTCTACTGCTGAAACCTGGGTAAAAGTAACTAACCTCCTTTTTGAGCTTTTTTCAGGGAAAGTGTAATATAGTGGCACTTTTTCACTAATTTCCTTTGTTCTGCTTTTTGCTTTCTTTACATAATTTCTGAACTCTAGTATTCTATTAGAACTCTAAGCAGTCTTCTTAAAGTATGGCAGCTTGCACACATAAACACACTCAAATGCACACTTGTTCTAAATAAGGGCAAATGGAAAAGTATGTCCAGGATTAGAAGAAATTATTTCTGATTGTAATGTATTCTCCCAAGTATTCTTGGCCATATAACCTCAATATTCATGCAGCCTTAAACCACCAAATCAATTTATATTCCAACATTTGCTGCTCAGTCATGCCAACATTATTCACCATTGCTCTGATACTGTAACAAATTTGTGAATAACTATGAAACAAGACACTGCTGTTAACACTTGGGGAGGGGGGATTCTTTTACATATAGTAAATGTATGAAACTGATGTCAAGTATTTCCAGCTACATTTTATGATATATTTTATGATAAATGTACAATAATAAATTTGACTCAGATTGAAAATTTGATGGGGAGGAAGGGGAATAAATAGGTCATTCAAGATTGTAATGCCTCACTAAGTACTACAAAAATTCTATACAGTGTTAAATTCTGCCCTCTCCTAATTTGTGGTGAACCAGATGGAAATTCTGTTAGGAGCACACTATCATTTTACTTGAGACGACCCACTCCTAACCATTTATACTGTATTTGGCTATCTTCAGCTGAGGGTAATGAAGGATTCTGGTCCTGTTTTTCCAGGCAAAATGAAATCTGTTCTGTTATCAGAGTCCATCTGACTTGGTGATGGAAAATCCTAACAGATTATTATTTATCAGGTAAATCTACCGTGTTTTGGCTGGTTGAGCCAATAGTAGGATCCTCATTTGCTAATATATGGTAGGCACATCAAAGATATTGAAAGGAAGACAAATATACCCACAGCTGAGCTATCACTTGTTTAAAAAATATCCATATATCCCTTCTTTTATTTTAAGGGTGGGGAAGGTTGTTACATAAGGGTGAGGAAGGTAACTCCCATCAGCAGTACCTAGCATAGCCAGTGTGAGAATTGAAAGGTCTAGTCTTAGAAAAGGAAATTGGGGCTTCAGCTGCACTGCAGAAATAATCCAGGTTGCCACTACTTTTACTGCCATGGCTCAATGCCCAGTTCTGGGACTGGTAGTAGCATCAAAGATCACTGACAGAGTAGGCTAAATGTATCTTAAAACTACAAATCCCAAAATAACTGTCATGGCTCAGTGCTATGGAAGTGCTGTCAAACTGCATTATTTCTGCAATGTGGATGCAGTCTTGACAGCAGGAATACATTGAAAAGATGAAGATTTTGCTGAAAATGTAGGGGACCTCTTTTACTGCTTTATTTTCTGGTACTATAGAAACAAAACCTTTCCATAGGTGCATGGAGGAAAGGCAATCCTTAATGTTTGTTTTTCAAAACTGTATTCTCTAACTAAAGTTATTTTTTTCTAAATATGAACATTTGAAACATGACACCTATTAGGAGTAACAAACTGTTTGAAACAGAATATTAGTTGAGCTGAAAAGAAGTACAATGAGCATATGCTGAATAATAAATTGTTATTTGTTTTACTCTTTGAAATAAAGGCCCATGTATTTCAATAAAATTTTTCATAATCTTTTTGATTTTAAATAAATGTAATAGACTAATCAGGAATGAGAAAGGAATTGAACAGGAAGCAGTGAAGATCACAGGAGAAAAGGTTGAATGACTTTCTGGGAGCCCTGACAACCTATTCATATCACTTTCAAAAACCAGAGCTAGACTATCGATCACATGGTCCAATTACCATTATAAGAAATTCTATACTTAAATCACTGTTGTCAGACTTCTTTCAGTCTTTATTGATTACATTTCTATCCCATCCTTTCTCCAAAAAAGCATGTAGTAGCATTTTATTCTCACATTATCCCCATTGTGCAGCTCAGAGAAAGTCACTCGCTTAAGTCCACAAAGGATTATTCCTGGCTCAGCAATGACGTGGACTCATATCCAGTTTATAACTACAGCACCAAAATGAAAGATTATACAAATGTGTACTCACAGATCCCTACTTCTAGCCCAGGACACACTTAGTAGAACTCACTATCATGTGAGTCAGGATAAGTGACCAGTATTACCATGGATCAGTTGTGAGATGTTTGTCTACATGGTTACATAAGCCCGTTACAAACGGGCCAGAAAGTACACGCAGAGCGCGTACTAGGGTTAGAAAGGGGCGGTGCTTCCACACATCCCTAACCCTAGTGCGCGCTCCACGTGCACAAAATAGCAGCGGCTGTTCCACATGGCTGTCGCCATGAGGACGTCACGACCGCACCGCCTCTATACGGGGTGGCGCGGACGTGACGTCCTCGCTCCGTGCCAGAGTGCTTAGTGCGCCCTTAGCGCAGAGCAGGAAGGAGCTCCGTTTCGGAGCTCCTTCCTGGTTTGGTCCACTGAGCACAGCCTTCACGCGGCTGCACCCAGCGGACCAAAGGAGAAAAGCCCCAAGGACACCCCTTTCCAGGCTGTTAGGAAGGAGCCTTTTGCCGCTTTCCCACAGCCTGAAAAGCCGCGGATCGGGGCCTCAGCGGCTGCCGCTTTAGACACTGAGACCCTGATACCCCAGGGAAAGGGGCGGGTGCAGCCCGCCCTAAACGGGTGGTCTGTAACCCGCCATAGATCCATGGGATGAGCCCTAGCAGATGTTATGCATAGAGAGAGAAGATTTCAGTATGGAAACATATAAATACTCATGATAGTCAGAACTTGATCCCACACAGAAATAAATGAAACTGATTGAGACAATGGAAGCAGCATAGTCTGATGAATGTTTACGGTAGTTTCTTCATAGCTATCTAGTGAGAAGACTCCTGTTGGAAAAATGCTCTTCCTGTACTGACAGGTGGAGTGAATCAATTATACTGTGGCCCAATAGCCAGGACTGTTTATTCAGTTTGGGAATCTGGCTGGGACAGGACACAATGGGGCATTGTTCTATGAACACCTTTGAGCTGCAACATTTTGCCCTTAAATTGCCCTTAAGGATGTTGTATAGGTCCACATGCTAATCACTTTCTGTTGTAAGGACTGCTTTAAATCAAATAAAGTGATGCTTCTTTTAAAATCCAATACTGCTATCTTGCCTATGGTGTCAGTGCAGAATTCTATGACATTTCTACACAAATCAACATGCAAATCTATCCTCTGACACATAGAAACACAGAACCAAGGATAAAATTAGTACAAGGTAAATTAAGAAAGGAGATAATTCAATACTTACTTTCACATGATGGTAAATATTCTTAAAATACAACTGTATTGTTTACAATGGTGAAAAAAGCCACACTCTTGCCAAAGGCAGTGCTGACAGTCTTCATGAAATACAGTTACCTCTGTGGAGGATCTATGGTTTTCAGTCCTTAATCTGATTTTGCTCTGAAGTAAGCAAAATTGAGGGAAAGCCTGGGGTTTCCAAGAAACCCTGGAGTGTCTCTGATTTTTTTTTTTTTTTGGACTATGTGGACAGTTGGATTGAGTTGGATTCAGCAAATCCAGTTGTTCACACACCAAGAGGTGTGTCATTCCTTTTATCATGCACTGAGCAGCACACAGAAGGGGATGGATTTTTTTTGGAGTTACTGCTACCACCACTTCTTCATCTGCCAAGCCTCTCTCTGTGAGTGCCTGCCTGATGTGCCGCAAGTCCTGCTGAGGTCAGAATGGGACATCTGTGTGATCAAGGAGAAGGAACTGATCTCCCCTTTCTAGATCACATGGCTGGATGCCTCCTAGAGATGTCACAAGGCAGTGATTGGAGGGAGGATGCAAGCATTGGCAGTGACATCTCAAGGAGGCATGTTTTCCACCAGTAATATGGTATCATCTGCATATTCGAGATTGTTGATGTTCCTTCCTCATATTTTCTCTCCTTCTGAGTCTAAACTGGCTTTCCTTATTTTCTGTATCCAAGTTGAACAAATAGGATGATAGAATGCAGCCTTGCCTGATCCACTTGCCAATTGAGAACCAGTCAGGTGCTTCATATTTTGTTCTAACAGAAGCCTCTTGTCCTAAGTACAAATTTCTCATCAGGACTATCAAATATAGTGACACTGCCATGACATTCCATAGCTTTTTGTGGTTTTATACAGTCAAATGCTTTGCTATAGTCTATAAAGCACATGGTTATTTTTTTTTTCCTGGAATGTCTTTGTACACTCCAATAACCATCATATGTTTTCAGTGTGATCCCTAGTGCCTCTTACTTTCCTGAACACTTGCACCTCTGTGATTTCTCTCTGTATATATGATTGGAGTTTATGTTGCAGAATTTTGAGCATAATTTTGCTTGCATGGGTGATTAATATTATGGTTCTATAATTACTGCAGCCTGTGTCGCCTTTGTATTGTGGATTAGGACATACATTGATTGTTTCCAGTTTTGTTTTCCAAATTTGCAAGCATATGTTAATTAGTACTATATTTGTTTGTGTCTGTGTACACCGTAGCAGCTCAGTTGGAATAACATCTATTCCTTGTAATTTATTTTCCCTAATTTCTCTTATTGCAGCATCCACTTCACGTTTTGGATTTGGGTTCATCTTTGTATGGTTCCTCACTCCATGTGTCATTCATTGTTTCATCTCTTTTATATAACTCTTCTATGTATTACATCCAACTTTAAAAAAAAAATATCTTCTTGATCTTGTCTTATTCATGTCATGGAAAATTCCAGACCTTGGTTTAAACTTCTTTTTGAGTTCTCAGATTTTGTAGGAAAGGTCTCTTGCTCTTCCTTTTTTATTGTTGTTATCTGTTTCTCTACATTGATCATTATAATAGTTTTCTTTATCTTTTCAAAGTAGTCATTGCACAATTGCATAGATTTGGTTTTGTTCCTATCTCTCTTTACTTTTGCCTCTCTGTACCTTTAATGCTTGTTTAGACGAGGGAATACAGATACAGCTTTCATGATAGGCAATATTTCCTGAAATTCTGTCTTCTACACAATTTCAGTTGTCATATGATGGATGCTGCTTGTGTTCATTCCTTGGATGCTATTATTTTAGTAGCATCAGGACAGGTCAAATTAGTGCAACAAAATGGATCATACTTATTTTAAAACAGATACAGTTCGCCATTCCCTTACATGGGGATCTGTTCCGGACAGACAACACACACACCCTGCAAAAGGTAAATACTGTGTATGCTGGAGCCCCATTGAAAACAATGGGGCTCGTGCCTGCGGCAGAGTGCAGCACACATACATGCACCATTGCCTCTTCCAATGCACAGCTTTCAGCGTGTATGGCACACCTGTGTATAACACAGGTGCACTGTATTAGCAACCAGTATTTTCCATCTTCATGTTTAAGACTACTTTCTGATTTGTATTATCTGTGTTATTTTGGGATATCTACTGTTTTATCTTGACATGTTCAAAGCAAAATACCACTATCACCTTTGGAAGGAAATTATTTGTTAACAGATGTTTTATTACAAGTGTTATTCTGAAACATATTAGTCTACATGAACTGTACAAAGCAACTAAAATAAATGTTTCCTATGGAACCATTTTAGTTAAATGAATTGACCAATAATAATAATGAAAATGAATTGCAGCATTTTAAAACCATAAGATTTTCTGTCATGGCTGAGTGCACTGACCTCCCTTCTGCTGGTTTTTTTTTTTTTTTTTGGGGGGGGGGGTTACTTTAAAATTAAGCAGACACACATAATTCAGTAGTAGAATAGATGTGTCCATGTATAATCTTCAGTGCAACTGTTTGTCGTCAGAAAGGTTCCCAGACATCAAAGCTGGGAGAAATCTCCATGTAAGACCCTAGAGAGCTTCAGACAACCAGCAGGATCAGTAGCCCAGCAGAACAAAAGGCAGTTTCATACATTCATGTGATCCACAGTATCATTTTACAATTACCAGTGTGTCCTGAAAATAGTAATTATAGCATTAGCTACTCATCTTCACATACCATGGTGAATTTAGCTTCATTTAGTCATATCTCACCTGGAGTGATTTGTTCAATCTTGGACACTACAATACAAGAAAACTATTGAGAAACTGGAAAGTGTCCAGATAAGAGCAATCAAGACGATCAAAGGTATGGGAACCACTGTGAGGAATGACTTTGGAAGGTAGGTTTATTTAGCTTGGTGAAGAGGAGACTGAAGGAAAGCACCAGAGCACCTTCAACCTATGTACAGATAATACCAAATTCATGATGCCCTCTTTTCTTCATTATGCATGGGTATAAGGTATCCCCTTCCTTGACCTGGATGGCTTATTAATAGTAGTACAGGAGGAAGAATGAAACTTAATGGTTAGAACAGGGATATGTCACATCACATAAAATAACAGTTCATGTCTCAGCGATTATTTAAGTTCCAAACTAACTATACATATTACTACAATCAGGTCAGGTTACCTTGCATAGGTAAAAAACATCTCTAAGCTTCTAGAAACCATTTGAAGCCTTCTTTCAAAATATATCCATTTTTTCTTCTTCTTTTATAAGCATCCTGTTCTCTTAGATTTCCATTTTGGTAGCCACACTTCTAGATCCATGCTTTAAAAAACTGCTAAAGATAAATGGTAAGGCAGGCTTTCCCCTTTTCTTTCTGTTTTGCTAGATGCAGCTGCTGCTCATCTTGGCTGCTATAGGGTAGGTATATCCAGGTTTATTAGGACCAACTTCGATACATTGTTTACTGGCATAGAACATTTGTCTTTCTCCAGCCCTCCTGAGCCATCCTTTCAATACCAATGCTGCTAAAAAAAAAACCCAACAATTTCCAGCTGGACAGAGAACAATACTGGAAAAGGGACATTTGGAGAGGTATAAAAAGCCCTTGTCAAAAGGAGCCTCTTTGTCAAGGGAACCTCTGTATAAGAAAGTGGTGGTTGTCCAATAAGGATATAGCTCTTTATTTTAAAAAAAAATGTATTTTGTTTTACAGTCGGCCCTCTATACCCACAATTATTTTATCCATGGATTCAATCATCCACAGTTTTAAAACATTAAACACACACACACACACACACACACACACACACACACACACCAAAAAGCAAACCTTGAATTTGCATTTTATACATCATTTTACTATGCCATTGAATTAATTAGGATTTGAACATGCATGAATTTGGGTATCAATGGGGTGAAGTCCTGGAACCAAACCCCCAGTGGATACCAGGGTCCCACTGTAGTTTGCTGAATAGCCATCATATGTTTCCTGGATTTGACAATACCAATTTTTGCCACAATAGGGGAAACTTTATCCATATGGAACTTGACACTTTGACATTTTTACCTCTAACAAATGTAAAACTCTTTCATTTGAATTACAATTGGCACTTACAAGTTTTTCCAGAAGGAACAGTACAGGGACTTCTTGAAAATTCAAAGTTCTCTGCCTGAGAAAGGTGCAGTTAACTTTGCACAGGACAGGGACTGCACGAATTTCAAGTTATTTTTCTGTTGCTAATGGAGCTGAAATTATTACCTGTCTTTTCCCCCTAGTTTCCATATAAACCAAGAAGGGGAGTGGCCTCTGGCTATAGTGAAATTCTTCCACACCATCTTAACTGAGACAAAATGTAGGCTTGTGACTCTAACATTGGCCCGGTACGGATGGGTCCTAGGGTTTCTGGGGGGGCAGGGCATGCATATCATGGGCACACCGCAGCTGCATGGCACCATCCAGATGGTGTGCGCAGTAATGACATGCAAGCAGCGCAGCGTCCAAACAGGCCTGTGCTGCTGGCACATCATCGCGCTGTCAGTGGTGCTTTGGCATGGCACAAGTATGCTGCAAAAAAGCAGCCGCTTCCGGGCACTCCTTTCTTGCTGTGCAGCAGCGTCACACAATTTGGTTGCGGCGGCGTTGCTGTGGAGCAAGGAGAGGTGCCTCCCTGGTGCCTCTTTTTGGCGCTCTGTACCGCACCATTATTACTTTTCTTCTCCTGTCTGATTTTTAACATGTTTACCTGATGAAGAAGCCAGTGAAGGCTTTGGAAGCTTAGATAAAGTATTTTATACATTTTGGTTGGCCAATAAAGGTATTGCTTTTTTGTGGATATTGGATTTTGTTGTATTTTGCCCCATGACCGACATGGCCAATCCTAAATATATTAATTGGTCTACCTAGCCCATTATTGATACTGTATTTACTTGCAGCATCTTGCCACAGATTTTTTCAGCCCAACTTGGAGGTGCTTGGACTGGATTTGGAAAGTCCCCAGACCTACTACTGTAGTTGGTAGAAGATATAGTTGTCATTAAAAAAAATAGTCCATGTAACTTTATGGTATAAGTGTGATCCACAACAATTAGCAAGAGAAAATCCCCATCTCGGTTCTGTGGCCGACCTGATGACATTGGGGCTGTACAAACAGCCTCAAAGGAGCGGCCTCCAGCTGCCCTTTCTTCAGCCAGATTGGGGCTGTGGCAACCGCATGCTGCACCTTCGATCTGGCATTTCCAGGGTGCAAAAAGGAGCCACAAAAAGGAGTCAGGGGAAAAAGTGTCACAGCTATTATTTTTTCTGCCCAGTCAGAACACCCAGTTGTTGGCAATAAAAGCAAAGCTACCTGTAGTTGCTTGTCAAAAGACTGAAATTCTTACTGAAGAGGAAGTGCAACTGAAGACACTAGTAATTACTTTTAAGTAAAAAAAATGTGATGGAGCAATTACTGTATTTTTACAATTTACAATAGTATTTATAAGTAGTATTAAGTGCCTACTTCTCACCAAACAAAAAGGGACAGGTGTCTTTGCCTGCTTTTTTAGCAGTACTCTTAGCTGTTTCCCTGGTTTTTAGGTTCCTTTTGAGAAATACAGTATTTGGGCTTCCACTCCTGTTCTTTGCTAGGTTCTAGGGGTTCCCTGGGAACCTCCCACAAATCTGTGGAACCCCTTCCAGAACTGCAACCCCCCCCCCCGGAAGGCAGTCGTTTTTGCATATATTTTGGGGTTTCCTTTGAAGGACTTCTTGGGGTTCTACACCTGGTCTCTCCCACTAGATTATGAGTATTCTGGGCATTTCACAGTAACATGAATCTGTGAGACTCTTTCTTGAATTACAAACCCTCCAAAAAGGATTGACACAGGTTCTCCCCAAGAGCCCCAAATCCCCCCAGCTCTCCATAGCATCTAAGAAAATGGGGATTACGGTAATGGTGATGCTAGAGATGAGGCCCTGGGCCCCACACTCATATACCCTGTGCCACGAGGGTGTGTCACCACTTCGCAAATGCTCATTGGATAGAACTGGGATGAGGGAGTTGGACCAGTTAGTGATGTCTGAAAATGGCACTATTCTGGAAAACATGTCGCTAGGGGAGAAGAAAGAAGGTTTCATCTTTGCACCTCACAGCTGTGAAGCTCAGACCTAACTGTGCACGAAGGACCTTTCCCTTTTGGGTTCTGATGGTCTGGAAACCTATTCTTCCCCTCTGGGGACCCAAGACAAGATCAGAGAGGGGTCACACCAACCCTGAAATCCTTCATTTTACACAACAAATATGGCTGCCATTTATCATGTTAAAAGAGGCATTAAAGCTGCATGGAAGATCTGACAGGAGCGGAACTTGTTCCTAGTGTTCAGAGGTCCCAGGGCAAGTTTGGAGATGAGTCACATGCACCCCAAAGGACCCCTTTTTGTACAACAAAAATTTCTGCCACTTCTCATACTTAAAATGATGTCATGCCTACAGGGAAGACCTGACAGAATCAGAACCTGTTCCTAGTGGCCAGGGGTGTGGGGCTGAATTGGAAGAGGGGTCAGATTCTACCCTGAAAACCATATATTGTTTTGTTTTGTTTAAAAAGAAAACAAAGATGACTTTCCTCCTGAGGGATTTGTGATTCAGGTAGAGGTCCCACAGATTCATGGTACACCCTCTGGTAACCCTCAGAATCCTCAGAATCAAGGAGGGGAACCCTTTAAAAATCCCTTAACAGGAAGCCCTAAATATGTGTAAAATGACCCCCTCCTTGAGGAACTTGGGGTTCTGGAAGGGGTTCTACAGATTTATGGGAGGTGCCCAGGGAATCCCCCAAACATAGAAAAGAGAAGGAGTGAACCCCAAAATGAGGGAGGCAGGATTAAGAGTATCCCTTAAAAAGGGAGGCAAGCCTAACTGTCACTTTTTGTTTGACAAGAAGTAGACACTTATATACATGTGTGAATACAGCTTAAATATTTAATAACTCTCCCTTTTTCTTAAAAAAAAATGAGTAAGGGAAAAATAAAAAGTCCACCAACCCAAGCAATTTATCTCAAATAACACCAAACCAAGCAATTTTATTCCCTTCAGCTAAACATGACCCCCCCCCCCCCCCCCCCCAAAGCAAACGTGACACTTGCAGGCAAGTAAAAAAAAAAAAGAAGTTCAAAATCCCACCATTAGATGAACTTGCTGCACTTACCCTCTGAGACAAGGAGGATGTCAGAAAGCAAGCAGCTCCATGATTCAGACAGTCCTTACAACTTTCCTTAACAGGCACAGATATACATTTGCACATGGAGGGAAGGAGACCTTCCTTTGAGTTCAAGCAGACAAGCAATTCAAGAGACTTTTCACTGTACAAGAGTCATCGAATCAGATTTCTTCCCAATATCAGGACCCCAGTAAATAAAATCCTTCTTCAGAATGTGTAAATTTACAGTGCTTTATAAATAAAGGTTACTAATAATTCTTTCAGACCCGTTATCTGTATTCCCATTAATGCATAGAGAAGAAGGCATTGCATACAAATAGATCCCAGTATGAGCCTCTATTGGCAGTGGAAGAGGCTACTGGGTCCTACTGCTCCTTTGCAGAGGAAACTACAAAGCCGCAATTTGCAACTGGCTTTAGAAGAGGTATGAATGAAGGCGGTGGGGGGGGGGGGGGGGGTCTCTCCCCTACTATTTTTTTTTTTTCTCTCGTGTTGTGGTAGGTGTGGTTGGTTTTTTAAAAAAAAAAAAAAAAAGAAAAAGAAAAAAATGCCTCAAGCAACAGATGTCAAAGGCAGGAGAGACCTTTCCTTTTGCTGGGGTTGCTCTTCTGGAATGTTAGCAGAAAGAGGTGGGATGTTGAAAGTAACTTTGGGAAGGATGCTTGGATGAATAGAAAAGAGAGAGTCTTTCCTTATGGATTGACTCTCTCCTCCTAAGACACATTTGCTTCACACTGAAACCTGCTGATTGCAAGAGGAGTTTGTGATTGTTTTGAAAGTATATGGCTCCTGAAGAAATTTTAAAAGACAAAATGAAGTTTGTTAAACAATGGACTCTGCCTCGCTCCACTCTAGGTTGATGGGATCCAATCCCTGACAAGCAAGAGCAGTTTGTCTTTAGTTCTGTCACCTTATTAAGACTAAATGATTAGGAGTATGATACTCCACGCTCATGTTGTCCCCTGTAGTACAGTTTAAGCATCTTCACATAGCACAGGCTGTCAGAAGGGGTTGGGGCACAGCCAATGTGGCATTAATCAGATCTTCTGGTACTATTGCTACTCTCAGAGATGGGGGAGGGGGTTCCATGCTCCTGATAATGGTAATAATCGGGGGGTGGGGAGAGAAACCTTTGCCTATGTGCCTTGTGCTCTAATTTGGGATATAATCATTCCTCCAAGAGGGTGGACATTTTTGCACATATTTTGGGGTTCCCTTCAAGGGAATACTCTTAGTCTCTCACCTTAGAGTCTGAGGATTCCCTGAGGTTGTCCCAAAAATCTGTGGGAACCTTTCCTGAACCACACATCGCCCCCATGAGGATTGACACAGATTCCCCTCTAGGAACCCTAAATCCCCTCAGCTCTCCATGGTGGCTAAGAAAAGGATATTGTGGTAATAACAGAGACTTGAACTAAGGTTCTGGGGACCCATGCTAATATACCCTGTGCCATGAAGATGTGCCCCACTGTACAAACATTCCTTGGATGGAATTGGCAGTGAGGAAGTAGGATCAATTGGTGACATTCAAAAATGCTACTATTCTGGAAAACATGAGCCTAGAGAAAGAGAGAAGGTTCAATTCTCACACCTCATATCTCTGAAGCTCAGACCTGAGTGTGCTGCTGAAGCATGAAGGACCTTCCATCCTTGGGTTCTAATGTTCTTCAAATCTATGCGTTCCCCTTAAGGGTCATGAAACAAGATCAGAGAGAGGTCATGGCCACCCTGAAATTCTCCATTTTGTGCAACAAAGATGGCTGCCATTTGTCATGTTAAAAGAGGCATCAAGGCTGCAGGGAAACTCTGAAAGGATTGGAACCTGTCCCTTGTGGTCAGGGGTCTCAGGATAAATTCAGAGTGGGGTCACACATACCCACAAACCACACCCTTTTGTACAGTCAAAATGGCCACCACTTTTCACACTAAAAACAGTGTCATGCCTACAAGGAAGATCCGACAACATCAGGACATGTTCCTAATGGCCGGGGGTGTCAGGCCAAATTATGAGAGGGGCCACACTCCACTCTGAAAACCATGTTTTGCACAACAAAAATGGCCACCCTGTTGGGGGGAATCTGAGTTTCAGGAAGAGGTTCTACCAATATGAGGTACACCCTCAGGTAGCTCCATGAATGCTCTGGGGGAGGGGAGAGACCAGGAATAAAGGAATTTGGAAATTTTGGGGTTCTGGAAAGGATTCCACAGATTCATGGGAGGTTTCCAGAGAATCCTCACAGCCTAGTGAAGAAAAGGAGTGAAACCCCCAAAATCCCATTAAAATAATCACATAATCAGGGAGGCAGGATTAAGAATATCCCTAAAAGGGCACCTGTCACTTTTTATTTGAGAAGAAACATGTTCCTGGTACTATTTTTATAGACATGTGTGAATACTGCAAGTAAACAATAGCAGAAAGAAAAGAGAGCTACTGCAAAATAAAACCATTGGTCTAGCCAATTTTTATTTTAAATTTGGATTACAAACTTTGAATGAATTTTAGTGTTATATGCAAAATGCACACACACACATACACATCACATACCACCCTGAAATGTTGCTTTTTCATTCTCACAAAGTCAATCTGTGGACTGATCCTTTCCTTCAGACCTTCAATCCTATCCATTTAGGAAGCAAATAAATTGAAGCAACCTTGTGTCACAAAGGGAACTGCAGTGTTTTCTGCGCATTATTGCTTTCATCTCAGGGGATCTTTGTGAAATGTCTTGTCAAAGTATGCACAAATTCTGTGATATTAAAGTGCTCCACAGAAAAAAGTACCTCATATATTGATGTGACAGTGTTGGAAAGATCAGCATACCTCATTTATCATCCATTTTAGGCAATGCTTTATTTCCAAATGAAAGACGTGGAGCAGACTGAAAACACACACACACACACACACACACACACACACAGTGACACAACACAGTGACACACACACACACACACACACACACACACACACACCTGTAAGTCACACTCTTGGCTTCTGCTGCAGAAGCTCTTCTCATCAGGAAGCTGGCTGTGTTAACTCTGAACTTCACTAATCAGAATAAATACTGTCACTGATGGGACCATATTGCAAGAAATCATTAATAACTTGTATAACTTTCATGTGTGGAAATTTGGACAAGCCCTGCCATTAGGTAAAGTAAGCGAGTAACTTCAAGCAGTGGATTTGGGATGTCATGAATGGGGAACAAATGAACAATTATTTCCCTTTTTTCTATTTTCACTGCTTTACTGCCAGGTTGAAGAAGTGTGTGTGTGTGTGTGTGTGTGTGTGTGTGTAATCTCCTGCTTCACTTCACTTCACCACCCTTGGATGTGATACATCTTGACCTAGGGGTGTGTGTGGGTGTGAGACAATTGCTCTTCTACCTCTAAGAACAAAATGCCTAGGGCTGTATGTTTGTTGTACACATACGACAGTCACAAATTGGGAAGCCACAAACAATCCTGGTCTCCCCAGCAATATGCAACTGTGCACCCTTGCCAAATGTGGTATTTCCTACACACACACACTTCCCTTACACAAGGGGCCCTTTGACCAAGCAATGGCTCCTGCTAAACAGCAAGATCACTCTGCACACATTCCAGCTTACACTCCTGGTTTCAGATGCACATTTCACATGGATGTGAAGCAGCTGCACCGAGAAGTCCTCCTCGCCCCAAAGCTGCCCTCTCCTTTTGAAAGGAAGAGGAAGAAGAGGAGGAGGAAGCAGGGTCCTTGCTCCCCATAGCTATAGCAGCAGGGAGCTTGCCATCAATAATGCAGATGCTGCTGCCCAGCTCCCCCACCTGCAATATGCTGCCCAGCTACCAAAAGGGTTGCCTCTGAAGCAAAACCCAGAGGGGATTCTCAAAGGGTTCATTTATAACATCCCAAACCTACAACAAAAACAAAGCAAAGAATCCAGGAGGAGAGTTGGTCTGAGTAGAATCAGATTTCTAGAGGACACCCCCCCCCCAAAGGAGGAGGAGGAAGAAGAGTGCACTGCAATGTGGGGGTTGCTCTGGGGCAGGAAAATGTCTAATTTTAAAAAATGTAAGCTGCTCTGATAGCCTTTTGGCTGAATAGCGGGGTATAAATACTCTAAATAAATAAATAATCAAGACTGCCTGGCTTTGCAAATGATCCCACCTTCAGATCCCACTCCCACATGGACCCAGGTGCAGGGAAATCTTGCTTGCATCCCTTAACCCCCAGCCTCAGCCCAGCTCTGCAGTAAAAGAAGCATAGCACCCATAACCACCCCACAACAAAGTTGCTTTCCCTGTCTAGAGAGCAACCCAAAGGCAAAGAGTGATGGACAGCTCCCTCGTTTCCTGTGCCACTCCATGCTGTGTGACAATCATTACAGAGATAGAAAGGCAGAGAAAGAGGGAGGGAGGGAGAGAAAGAATGAAAGACTTTGAACCCACGTCTTGGGATGCTTTTGGACTTTTTGCTTAACATTGCCTGATGGGAGTTTGGAGACAATAAAGAGACAATATGAGGACCCACAGAGAAACTTGTTAGATTTACAAGATGGCTTAAATATTTAATCATTCTCCCCTTTCCTTAAAAACAATGAGGGGGGGGGACTCACCATCCCAGTTGGTTTCTCTCAAAGCCATAATAACTGCAAAGCAAGCAACCTTACTCCCTTCTCCCGCCCACAAACATTTTTCCTGCCAGAAAGCAAACCTGATATTTGTATGCAAGTTTGAAAACAACAACACCCAAAACAAAATCCTACCATTGCTGCACTTACCCTCTGAGAGAAGGAGGATGTCAGAAAGCAAGCAGCTCCATGATTCAGACAGTCCTTGCAACTTTCCTTAACAGGCACAGATATACATTTGCAGAGGGAGGGAGACCTTCCTTTGAGTCCAAGCAGACAAGCGATTCAAGAGACTTTTCACTGTACAAGAGGGATGAAACCGGATTTCATCCCAGTATCAGGACCCCGGAAAATCAAATCCTTCTTCAGAAGAGAATTCTTTCAGACCCGTTATCTGTATTCCCATTAATGCGCAGAGCAGAAGGCATTGCATACAAATAGATCCCAGTATGAGCCTCTATTGGCAGTGGAAGAGGCTGCTGGGTCCTACTGCTCCTTTGCAGAGGAAACTACAAAGCTGCAATTTGCAACTGGCTTTGGAAGAGGCATGAATGGAGGAGGAGGGGGGTAACTCTTCTCCAATTGATCTGTTACCTCTACTGTTGTGCTACGTGTTGCTGGTGTTTTGCCAAATAAAAGCCTCATTCAACGGGTGAGAAAGGCAGGAGAGACCTTTCCTTTTGCTGGGGCTGCTCTTCTGAATTGTCAGCAGAAAGGAATGGGATATTAAAAGCAACTTTGAGAAGGATGCTTGGATGAGTAGAAAAGAGAATCTTTCTTTATGGATTAGCTCCCTCCTGCTAAGACACATTTGCTTCACACTCAAATCTGCTGATTGCAAGGGGAGTTTGGAATATATATATATATATATATATATATATATGGCTCCTGAATAAATTATGAAAGGCAAAAGAGAGAGAGAGAGAGAGAGAGAATTTGCTGAACAATGAATGCTACCTTGCTCCACTGCAGATTGATGGGATCCAATCCCTGGCCAAGAAGGAAGAACACATTGGCATTAGTTCTGTCACCTTATTAAGAGAAACGGCTTCTGCTTGACAGCCACACTATTTCTGTGGTGTCCAAAAAGGTCAGCAAGTACAGGATCAGGAGTATAATTCCCATGTTTTCTCCTTTGTACAGCTTAAGTGCCTTCACACAGCACAGGCTGCCAGAAGGGGTTGGGGCACAGCCAATGCAGACCTTCTTGTACTACTGCTACTCTACTGAGCCTAAGGGGAGGGCTTTCCATGTTTCTGGTAACATCAATAATTTGGGGGGTGTGGGGGTGGAAAGAAAGTTTGGCCCTATGTACCTCTATGCTAGCTACATGTCAGTTGTTCTCTTCACCTGCCCTCTTACTCATGAATTAAAAAAAAAACACCTTTTGCTTTTGGAAATATTAATCACTCTCTCATTCTTTACAGTACTATTTGAAACACATTTCAAATGCATTCCTTATTAGATTTGCTGTATATCCTGTATGAGCAAATGCAAAAGGAATGTGCAAAACAGTTTCAAGTCAAATCCCTAGCAGTTAATTCTCCCCTATATACAACTAGGGAAATTGTCATTTAATTGTACTTAGGGTAATACCAGAACTTTCTATGTAGTTCTAGCCAAATTCCCCAGTTTTAAAACAACTACTAGACTGTGTAGTTTTCATTCCTGAGAAATTAAATTGAAGTAAACCTGTAACTGAAATAGGTAGGGTAGTGTTGCCAAGTGAAAAATAAGGCAGGGTTTGTGTACTTTTAGTAGCTGTGTAAAAAAGGGAAATTCAGCAGGTTTTCCTTGTGTGACTGCCTGCACAAATATTAAAGGGATAGTAATTCTGCAAATTATTTCATCTGGCAAATTTATCAAGGATAATCCAGATTTTAATTGAGACAGACCAATTGGTAACATAGGAGCCAGCATAGTGTAGTGGCTTGAGTATTGGACTAGGACTCTCAGAGCTGTTGTTGTTGCTGTGAGACTTCAAGTTGTTTCTGACTTACGGTGACCGTAATGTGAACCTATCATAGGGTTTTCTTGGCAAGTTTCCTCAGAAAGTGTTTGCCATCACCATCCTCTGTGGCTGAGAGAATGTGACTTTCTCTAGTCATCCACAGGTTTAAATGGCCAATTTGGGATTC
The DNA here is from genome assembly GCF_019175285.1 of Sceloporus undulatus. NCBI lineage: Eukaryota > Metazoa > Chordata > Lepidosauria > Squamata > Phrynosomatidae > Sceloporus > Sceloporus undulatus. The sequence continues at coordinate 54,167,311 of NC_056524.1, read as the reverse complement.
AGATCCTGGTCTCCAAAGTCATAGTCCATCATGCTGGCTCGTACACCAGGTTTCAAATCCATGCTCTGCCACAACAACCCATTGGGTGACCTTGGGCAAGGCACTTGCTCTCAGCCTCAGAGGCAGGCAATGGCAAACCTCCTCTGAATTTAAATCTTGCCAAGAAACCCCCATGTTAGTGTTTCCATTATTTGGAAATGACCTGAAGGCATATGACAAGAAGTGCATAGCACGTTTCATTTGGTCAGTAATAATGGTGATTAATAACCTTGCTTTGGCACTGAGTTGCTATTTGGACTTGGCAGTAGAGGTAGTTGATACAACTCCTGCGTTATTTTCAGCATAGAAGTGACAATGGCATTTGTCAGAGTCCTGGGGTTATTGGTAAACCTTTATTACTTTGGCAAGTAGATAAAGTTATAGTAAAGTTTTAAAAATTTATTGTTATTTGTGGCAAATCATTTTAAGGGAACTCATACAATAGAATGAAAGAAATAACCAAACCAAATGGTGAGATTGGTTGGGGGTTTGTTTTGGATGTGTGCACTTTACAAAGTAGTTTTTAATCAACTCCAGTCAGAATAAATATTAAAGCAGGTTAGGCATGTGTACATTTGGGGTTGGGGTTGGAAATATAACTGTGAATTCTCTTTGATAATGTGTCAGCAGGAGCTGTCATGATATATTTTGTACTTCAGAATTTAATGCTGGGTCTTGAACAAGTCTTTCTTAATTGTGTTTTTCAATGGGCCATTTCCCTTCTTTCCCCCCAGGATTGTTATTATAAGGTATGAAATAAGGATTATTCTGTTTCTATTCATTGTCAGCCTTTCAGATGCAACAAAACAGAAATGAAGGCAAAAGACATATATCTATTTCCATGGGAAACCGTTCAACAAAATTCAGTTGGATGTACATTTCAGTAGACATATATGATAAAAACAGAAAGTGGATGAGCTCAGAGTCCTGCTTTCTGCTATAATACTGTTTATCATAGTAAACAAAGTATGAAGGTCAGAAACAATTATTCGCAAATAACAAACTAATAAGCACAAGAAAATAAAAAAGAAATCACTGGGTGGAGCGAAGACAATATTGATATTGTGTATAACTTGTTCCAGTGGTTATGAAGTTGAATAGTTTGTTTCACTTGACTTTATAGACTGTGCTTATAGAGTTAGGGTCTGTACAGACCGGCACTTTGTGCTGGGCTGGACATGTGGTGAGGGCTGAGCATCCACACAGTCAAAGCCCTTACTGCCCTGCCCAGTCACCATTTTGGCATGTGCCCATCCACATGGTGTGCACCATGATGATGCCCACTGGGTGCAGCACTCAAACGGCACGGCATGGAAGGGGTGTCATCATAGTATGCCAGTGCACCTATGGCACTCCTTCCAGGACACAAAAAGAAGCCCTCTGGAGGCCATGGTATGTGCGTGCCGTGGCCTGAATTTGGGGGCAAACAGGGGTGGTGTCCCTCAGCCCATCTGTACAGCCCCTTAGTTCCCACAGAACCTTAATAATAATAATAATAATAATAATAATAATAATAATAATAATAATAATTTATTTATATCCTGCCTCTCCCTACAGTTCGAGGCAGGTTACAGTATACAATTCAATACATAACACAATAAAATACACGATAAAAACAAAAACCAGCAAAGCATAATCCCCTATTTCCCTCCCACCAAGAGAAAACCAATAACAAATAAAAATACAGATTAAAATAAAAAAGGCGGGTTGAAGAGAGATAACTTGGGGTGGGGGAGGGCGTTCGATGTAGGAGTAAGGGGAAGTCAGTCTGGGAAGGACTGACAGAAGAGCTCCATTTTTACAACCTTTTTAAAGGTCATTCCACATCCCAGAGAGCAGATAAGAAGGCCCTCTGGAAAGCAGCCTCCAACCTGGTCTTCATTGGCTGCAAAAGGTTCCTCCCAGAGGACCTAAGTGTGCGGGGTGAACTATAAGGAGATAAGCGCTCCTGCAAGTAAGCTGGACCCAAGCCATGTAAGGCTTTAAAAGTAAAAACCAACACCTTGTACTGTGCCCGGAAACTGATTGGCAGCCAGTGAAGGGATTTTAAGATTGGTGTTATATGGTCAGCTCTCGATTTACCAATGACCAGTCTGGCTGCCATGATTTAAGTTCAAGTTTCCAGACTTGGCACAAGGGTAGCCCCCATGTACAGTGCATTGCAGAAGTCAAGACATGAGGTTACCAGAGCATGTACCTCCATTTCTAGGTCCCCGGTTGGAGGAATGTCCGCAACTGGCATATCAGCCGAAGCTGATAACAGGCATTCCTAGCCATCACATCTATCTGTGCTGACAGCTGAAGCGACGAATCCAGGAATATCCCTAAGCTGAGTACCTCCATCTTATCAGGATTCAACTTGAGTCTGTTTTTCTTCCTATAGTCCATTACCACCTTAAGACATTCATTCAGAGGAGAGATGACTATCCTTAGTCACTGTAACAGTCCGAGATGTGGACTGTTACAGTCATATTTGAGAGTCATCAGCATACTGATAACACCCCGCCCCATGTTTCTGGATGATTTCGCCCACTGGTTTCATATAAATGTTGAATAGTATTATCTAGCATCTGCATCTCTTAACCCTTCTGGTTATTTGTTACACCAAGGACAATAACTTTTACATCAACAACTATTTTAACTGAACTTCCTTAGTTTCCTAAAATTTTATTACACCTGTTCTCCAGGTGACTTTAATAATCTTCATCGACTCCTAGCGGTCTATATATCCCACAGGATATCGACACAGTACTTTAATTCCAGACTTTCCTATTCCCTAACGTGGGTAACTAAACCCTTGTAACTGCACCTTAGAGCAGTCTCCCTCAACCTCCTCGGCTGCTATCCCCTCAGGGTACAATGACACACTCCCCTAACACATGGCTCAGCCTCTCTATTTATACCCACACCTGGGAGCAGCTCCCACTTATTCTGTCTTCACTGCCATTAGCTATTCTCAGCTTTCTAAACTGCCTGTGTTCCCCATACTCCTCTCCATCAACATGTTACCATGTGTCAGTATTGCTTTGGTGGGGGGGTAATAAATTTGCCTACCCCCTCTAAACACTTGAAAGTAGATGTATGATAACATTGCTGAAAGAATGAACACAGAAAATGATCTTGACTTTTTCTGATGGGGGGGACTTCAACACAAAAATTATTTCAGACTCTTACATTTCCTATTGATTTCCAAATGTTCTATACTTTTTAAATATATATTTTGAATATTTACATCCCAGATTTTTCAATAACTGACTTGCTCTTCCAACAGTATTCAAATAATTGTTGATGGTGTGTGTGTGTGTGTTCCTTTGCTGACCTCCAGAGGACAGAGGCCATGTTAATAGGACTGCAGTGCAGAATGTCAGGATGGAGGGCATTGGAGCAGAGTTTGAATCTTTAAAGGCTCTCACTGACCCCTCTTCTCTTCCTTTGGACTTTTGCTGACCCACCTTGCCACAGTGTGGCTTGCTGGTCATTTCAGAATTGGGTATGATTTTTTTCCTCTTTCCACAGAGGTGTTTTGCTTACCCTGTACTGTTGACTGGGGAGTTGGACAACTGGCCTAGAATAGTAAATGGGTGGTCACTTGGCAGGCAAGGTGGGGAAGAAGTAGGAGTTTGATGGACAATTATGGCACCTATTTGGTGAGAGACAGTTTTCTGGAAATAGATCTCCAAGTCATGAGACCCAGTGCTGAGGAGGAGGCTGTCCTTGGGGTCGCCCTGAGTTCCTATATTGGGGAAAAAGGCTGGATATAAGCAAATAATAATAATAATAATAATAATAATAATAATAATAATAATAATAA
>NC_056524.1:54090928-54148461 GCF_019175285.1 Sceloporus undulatus | reverse complement strand
CTGTTTGGCCTGTTTCTCTTAAAAAGGTTATATCCTTCTATTTCTACATTCCAATTATGAGACTCATCCCACCAGGTTTCAGTGAGGCCAATTATTTCATATTTGCTTTGTTGCACTAGGATTTCGAGTTCATCTTGCTTATTTCCCATGGTCTGTGCATTAGTGTAGAGACATTTAAGACCATGTGTTCCCTTTACTTGCTGCCTGTGCAAACATTTTTGCCTCCAACTGTTGGGTCTTTGCACTGTTTGCCTTGTTCCCTCTATGACAGTTTGACTATTTTCTCCAGCCTTTTTGCCTTCCAGAACACTGTCTCCCTTCCCTACATATCTCAGTTTAAAGCCCTCCTGATCAAATTTTTGAGACTATTGGCAAAGGCGTTTTTGCCAACTGGCGTGAGATGCAACCCATCCCTTGCCAGAAGTCCCTCCTCATGGAACCGCAGCCCATGATCCAAGAATCCAAATCGTTCTTGGTGGCACCATCTGTGGAGCCAGTTGTTTACATCTGCTATTTTCTTCTCCCTTCCTGGAACATGCCCTTCAACTGGGAGAAGAGAGGAGATGACAACCTGTGTATCCACCTCTTTCAACTTCCTACCCAAAGCCTTATGATATTCTGAAGACTATGCATTGCAGTATCATTGGTTCCCACATGAACCAAAAGAAAGAGGTAATGGTCAATAGGCTTGACAAGTCCTGTCAGCCTCTCTGTCACATCACAGATCTTTGCCCTGGGGAGAGAGCACACCTCCCGAGACATTTGAAAGGTGACAAGTTGACTCTTGGGAATGTACCTGTATAGACACCTTTAGTTCAATAATTACTTAGAATTGCTGTTTCTCATTATACCACGACAACTGGTATTCAGTGGCATCTTGCTTCTGAACTTGAATGTTTCACTCAGTCCTCATATGTATAGAGTTTATCTATGAATTCATCTTTCAAAGTCCCCTGAAATAAGGATTACAACTTCTACATAGTTACAACTCATCAATACAAAATGCATGCACTGTTTTAAAGTGACTGTTTAAAAACTTGAATTTTCCCATGTCCAGTTCCCTGATGTTATGACCTGTTGACTGCAAATAAAGATGAGAATCTTTTAAAATCTCTAGATTTGTGGCCCAATTCTTCTAGAACTGATCTCATCACCCACAAATAGGATTCTTTGTTTTGAAGAGCTATTTTTTAACCTTTTAGACAGTCTCTGCTATAATGCTAGTAAATGAAACTCTGTGACTGAGCTGAAACATTAAATGATCAATAACACATGGTGATTAAGGAAGAAGGTGGGTAATGACAAAAATAACATACATAAGATGATGGATTTAGTGCAGTCAATATATATTAAGCATATATAAGGCAAAGTAAGGAGGCAGTGAAATACCAGGAAACACTTCTCAGCAGACACATCTACACTAACCTCTCAAGGGAAAGTATGGAAGGAGACACTGTCACTTGAATTATTGATCACAATAATTCTTCAAATGTAGAAAAGGACACTTGGCAAATTGTATAAGAATCAAAGTTGTAGGGTATGTGCGCAAGAAGATCCAATATATTTTTCCTTACAGAATGTGTATGACATAGTAGGTGCCATGTCATTTGCTTTACTGGATATAACTTATTTCTTCCTTATGGTTAAAAAAGTGATGTTTGTTGCATCAAAATATGGTATGAATCCTGAAAAATAATAAGTAATTAAGAATTACTGGTTTCAGGTGTGTCCATTTGCATGTGTGTGTTCATGGATGGATGGCATTTAGGGAACTACAGGCAAATAAAAAGGCCTCTTCCAATATATTTCTTAGATAGTACATTTCCTATTATACAAGTCAAGGTAGCATATATATTATGTTTTCAGATAATTCTTTGGCAACAGCAATATAGCATATTTCTTATCCAGAACAGAAGCCAGAACAACAGAAGAATTACTTTCCCCCTGCATATGCTATTTGAATAATAGAATCATAGAGTTGGAAGAGACCCCAAGGGCCATCCAGTCCAACCCCATTTTGCCATGCAGGAACTCTCAATCAAAGCATCCCAGACAAATGGTCATCTAGCCTCTGCTTAAAGACCTCCAAGGAAGGAGACTCCACTACCCTCCAAGGAAGGAGTGTGTTCCACTGTCGAACAGCCCTTACTGTCAGGAAGTTTCTCCTAATGTTGAGGTGGAATCTTTGTTCCTGTAGTTTGCATCCATTGTTCTGGGTCCTAGTCTCTGGAGCAGCATAAAACAAGTTAGCTCCCTCCTCAATATGACATCCTTTCAAATATTTAAACAGGGCTATCATATCACCTCTTAACCTTCTTTTCTCCAGGCTAAACATCCCCAGCTCCCTAAGTTGTTCCCCATAGGACATGGTTTCCAGACCCTTCACCATTTTATTCTCCCTCCTTTGGACATGCTCTAGTTTCTCAACATCCTTTTTAAATTGTGATGCCCAGAACTGGAGACAGTATTCCAGGCGGAGCCTAACCAGAGCAGAATAGAGTGGAACTATTACTTCTCTTGATCTAGACACTATACTTCTATTGATGCAGCCTAAAATTGCATTGGCCTTGTTAGCTGCCACATCGCACTGTTGACACATGTTCAACTTGTGGTCTATTTGGACTCCCAGATCCCTTTCTCATGTAGTTTAATTCAGCCAGTTGTCCCCCATCCTATATCTGTTGATTTCATTTTTCCGTCCTTGCATTTCTCTGTGTTGAATTTCATTTTGTTAGCTTTGGCCCAGCTTTCTAGTCTGTTCAGGTCATTTTGAATTTTGATCCTGTCCTCTGGGGTATTAGCTACTCCTCCTAATTTGGTGTCATCTGCAAATTTGATAAGTATACCTCCAATTCTGTCATCAAAGTCATTGACAAAGATGTTGAATAATACTGGACCCAGGGCAGAGCCCTGTGGGACCCCACTGGTCACTTCTCTCCAGGATGAACTTTTATCAGAAGAAATATAAAAGAACACACATACTAAAGTAACTCACACTATCACACATCATACAGGGCTAACTCAATATAAAAAGGTGAAATGGAATAATGGAGTTTGAAGATTGAATATGGGGATATACCTACCAATCCCAAAGAGATGGTGGTTTTCATTTACAAGGGCTGGGTCTTGCTTGATTGCCCTACAACAGAACCTGAGAAGGTTTCCAAAGTGGAAAGTTTTTCTGGATACTCAGAAGATGAGGGAGATTTTTTTATTAATGATGCTTCTTGGACTTTACAACACCTAAACAAGATATGGAGATCCCAGGAATGAGAGGACAGGAAGGAGGTGTCTAGGAATATACAAGAGTTGAAATCAGGATTCTGGTCTTGTTTGATCTGGCAGAACTAATCTTTTGGCTTTCAATTTCCATGAAAAATCCAGAGTAGGGTGTGTTTGGCAGTGCTTTTCTAGGAAGCTCCTCCGTCTACTTGCCTTTCCGCATGATTGGGTCTACATGTAATTCACACTACATATTCTGGTGCTATGTATGCCATTGCAACTGCATCTGCTCATGCTGGTGCCTACTGTTGTATCAAACTATAGATGGATTAATAAATATATTGGGGGATGTTTAGATCCTTACAATGTGTTCTTCCTCATGTGGTTTGTGACATTCAGTGTGAATGTACACAATCTCTTCATCCTTCCTGTTTTTCACAATCTCCTTTTGTGGTCAACTTCTGTTTTGCCTTGCCAAATGTCTTGAAAAAATAAAAAAAATTCTACAACCTTAGTGCAAAATTGCTAAGCTTCAATGATATCACTGTTGTGCTTGGATGACACTGTCTCCTCACACAAACAGTCGCCAGTCTTCTATCCAGAATGATATAGCAAGTTCTTCAAGTAAACATTCTCCCTCTCCACTCCTTTACTATGCTGTCCACCTGTAAGAACTCCCTGCTCCCATTACATAAAATATTACTTTGGGGCCAAAATAATTTGTTGCCCCCCCCCCCCCCCCCCCGTTGCTCTCTTTTCTTTTTATGTCCATGGCAGGATTTTTGTTTCACCTGTGCCGCCACACCTGCCCATGTGGTGATACATGTGTGTGTATTCGTTTACTAGCGTGAACTGGTAAACTGGGGAGGGCTCCTGTACCTAATTAGCTATGTTAAAAAATGGGGGGAGGGTATCGTTTTTTTCCTGGTTGGATGACATGCAACAGTTGCTGAAATTCCCTCTTCTACATAAACATTAACTGTACAGGAACCAAGTACTATTTTCAGCCTGGCAACCCTAGCAAGGAGGAAGCATTGCAAAGGAAGAGAGAAGGTGATTGTTTCCTTCAATAAAACTGATAGCTTGATAGGTCTATTCTGTATAGGGGAGTGGCAACTGCTGGAAAGGGTTGATCTTGTACAAGCACAGAAATAATATCTCCAGCAAAGGAGGACTGTAGAGTGGCATGGATCTCACCCAGGAACAAACACTTGAAAATCCTAATTATAGATGCTGACATTTAGTTTAAATAATAATAATAATAATAAATTTTATTTATACCCCGCCCTTCCATGGAAATGATCAGGGCGGCTTACAAGATTTATAAAAACAGTACAATACAAGATTAAAATCTAATATAAGAATTAAAAACAGTACTACAAATCGAGCCTTATCACAAGTGAAGCCTGTAAATGCATATTGTAGTGCATTCCTCTCTCCTACTAAGAATTCCATGATCAGAATTCAAGCCAGATGTTCATTCTGATCAGGACAAACTTCTCTCTTTCCTCTTTTTTATTCCTTTCCCCTTCCTTTGTGTTCTTTTCCAATTTAATGTTAATATTATTTTTTTACATCTTAATATTTCTGGTCAACTGAGGGGTGAAGACCAGCATGAAGGAGTGGCCAGAAGCTGCCCTGTCCCTGATCAGGCCAGGATCATGGTAACTGCATGCCCACTCCTGAAGTGGATGCCATGGCCAGCCTGGAAGCATGCCCAGCTGAGAACTCAAAAGAGGAGAGAGAGCCTAGTCCCAGCTCCACATTATTTGTGCCAACAGAAGCTGATGCCAAATAGGACACTTGGGAGCCTGAGCCTACTTCCAGTTCCTCATTGTTTGTGCCAACAAAAGCTGATGCCAAATAGGACAGTCAGGAGCCTGGCACCCAGAGTCACCTGCTAACTTGGGCAGTGTGGAAGAGGAAGAAGCCAACTTACCTGTGCCTTCTTACAGCCAGCAATGATCAGAAGGAGTGGGGCTGGGTTGTTCTAGGAGGCTTTATGAAAAATGCCAAGTAATCAGGAAGTAGCTGCATTAGGAAGTGCTGGTGATAAAAGCCTGGGGAAAATGCTAGAACCTTTATCAGAGGTTAACTGGCATTCTTGGTGGAAAGCACTCTTATTGTGGACTCCTTGTTTGCCTATTTCTTTGGATTGAATTTTTGGACCCTTGTTTGACCTTGCTGCTCTCTGGAACCCTGACCATTGGACTGACTGACAATCCCAGCTCTTTGGACTTCTGAACTCTTTGGTATGATCTAAGGACCTTGCTTTGTACACTTTGGATATGACGTGTCTCAAACTTTGTGTCTTCATTGCAACCCACTCTCTGGTAACTAAAACTGTTGCTTAATCTGAACCTGAAAAGTCTGGCTTTTGCCACCTCTGAGCAGCTTCGGAGTGGCTTCTGGACATTTGGGGGGCATGCATCATCTGAATGTCATGCCCCTGAAGCCGATGGAAGCTGCTTTTTCAGTTCATCTGTTTTGGGCCTGAGTGAGTTCACATTATTGGGATGTTGTGCTGTATATTTGGCCTGTCATATCCACAGGGGTTACATTTGGGACACACACACACACACACACACACACACACACTGGATAGCAAACCAGTGGGGGGCCAAGTCCCATTCTTCCTAATGGTAGTGTGATGCATGTGCACATCTGCCATTGGAGAGAATGGCGTGGGGCCATCCATGGAATCTCCAAACCATGGATGGCAAGCCCATGGTTGGGAAGGGCTGATAGAATTTTTTCCCTTCCCTTTCAAATATTTTCTGTACATAAACAAATCTCATTTACCCCCAAAATGCTAATATCTCCCTAGTTTCAATTATCCTGTTTTGGCTACATTGCTGTTGGCACTTACCACCTGAGTTTGTGGTAAGGAATAAAAGTTATTTGGGATCACTAAAAATTCTAGAGGTATAGATAGAGGTATAGATTTTCTTGTTATGAAAAGGAAGCAGAAAAACCAAGTACTGGCTACATATTGTATTAAAATTTCTGGTTCTGCTGTTCTGTGAAATAAAACAACAGAATGAAAGGTACATTTACCTATGTTAAAATAGCCTATAATTAGATCAATAACTGCTTATATAGTTACCAGATCACACTGTTGAGTTGCCCTCTAAAGGTTTCTCTTTGGTTCTGTTAGTGTCTTTTTCATACATACACTCAAGCTTGTACTCTTGGATATATAAATATAATCAATGCAGAAAAAAAGTCTACCAAATTATACATAACAGAATAGTAGGTTCATCTAGGTGGTATTGATCACCCCTCAGCATTACAATTCAACTAATTGGTATACAAATTAGGACATGAACTTGTTCAATATTGAAAGCTCAGTATTGGTTATGTGAATGTAATTTTTCAAAATAGAGTTTTTTGCAGAAACTGCAGTGGTCACACTGTTCTATTCTAGAGAAATTCTAACAAAATGATACATGTCAGGGCATTTTTTTCTCTTCTAAAAGCAGAAATTTCTGCACTACACAAAGGCTGCCAATGCTGTGATACTGTTTTGATGCCAATAAAAGTCAGGTACATTAAAATTTGATAGAAGATTTTTCTTTAGATACATGTCAGAATTTATACGTTAGTGTTATATAATATCCCATCACATTTCATAATGATGCTCCATTTTTAAGCAGCTCATAAAGGATGTATGAATATTATAAACAGCTCATAAAGAATTAATACATGGATATTAGAATGAATCAATAATAGATTGTAACAGACTCCAACAGGTTGTTCCTGCTGTGATTTATGATATCTTGTACTGATGTGCTTACAACTGCCTATAATTCAATAACACACAACAGTCATGGCTGTTACATGCATATAACAGCTATTAATCTTCTGTTGCTCCTTCATAAACTATTTATACAGAGAACCATAATATAAAGTGCAAGCTAGATGGTCTCTTCCATCATTAGTCACTAGCACAGTCTCCCTCTGACGAATACTAAAACTTTTGAAGCTAACTAGTATTTAGTCCTATTTTAAACACTGGGTTTAAATTATCCAAAACCACATTTGATACCACTATATTTTGGATTAAAGTTCAAAATTTCACACATATACCAGTGAATTCCTGCCCCCCCCCCCAAAAAAAAACCTGTACATATTCTTATTAATACCTAAGCTCTCTTATAGAACACAAAACATTTAGCTCAGTACTCTTTCGTTTATCAAAAGGTGAGCCCTTTCTATTCTGCCAATCTCCCGCAAATGAATCTTATTCTTCAGGAACATCATGTTGTGAAACAAGAGGATATAGAGGTTGTTTGGCAAATGCACACAGAAAGCTGACTTGTGCTAAGTCTGACCACCATTCCATCTAAGTCAGCAGTTCTCAGCTTTTCATCTTCCAAATATTTTGGACTGCATTTCCTAGCATTCCTCACCAAGGTTGGCTGTCTAGTGCTTCTGGGAGTTGAAGTCCAAATATCCAGAGGATCAGAGGCTGAGAACCACTCAACATTGTTTTAATACTAGGATTCAGGAGCGTGCGGTTGCTGCATGCTCCCGAACCCTAGTATTGGCAGTGGCATGCCACTTTTGGCCCGTGTATACCAGGCCATAGTTTACTACTGTGCTCATGACTGGGATGATGCAGAATGCCTTCTTTGTAGTTAGAGTATCTTAATTTCTGTTAACAATGCTGAAATGTATGTGTAAATTTCACTGATTTAATTTCACATTTTTGGATCTAGTTTTGTGTCCCAAATACCGTCTTATTTGCCACTCCTGGCCCAACTGCTGACTGTTTCAGGTATGAGTTACATTAGCAAATTGGAAAAGAACAACTCAGTATTACACCAAAATTGCCAAAATAACACTTCTTAAGTTTACAGGGCCTATGCTTTGCCATGTTTTAACATTATATGCATAAGAAATGGACTCATATAGGTACACCTTACTCAGTAAAACAGACCTGTCCCTTATTTATTGAAGATATTGTATGAGAGGCAGAAATTACAGAGCACCAGCTATACTGGTAATCCTCTAGACAGAGGATAAGGAGGAAAAGTAAGGTTGGGTGGAAGTAAAAAATCTTTGTAAAAGGGAACCTGTGAGAGACTCTGTTAACTGAAGTATGCATGTATATATGTGATTCCTTTCCTTCTCTTTAGAAGAAAATTAGAATTAGAAATCACGAATAGTATATTGCTTCAAATATTGTTTTTAGGCACATTTTGATTTGCTTTAATCAGTTTAGCCAGTCAAGATGGTTAAGCTGGGTCGGTGTAGTAGGAGAGTGATGAGGGAGCCAAGCTTGGGAGTCATCCATATATTTTGGTGTCCATTAGTATCAGTTACAATCCATTAGGTTCCTTTTCAATCTTTTGTCTTATGCTGTTAGACATTCCACATTACTTAATTTCTGTAGTTGCTTATCAATCAGAAGCAGTTCGCCATAGCATGAAAGGAAGAGATATCATGTTAGCCATTTGTTTTTGTTTTTTTAAATATATCTGATACAGGATAAAGGGGGGGGGAGGCTCTCATGGGGATTAAATAGCCCTAGAGAATGCATTGTAGTTTAGTGTATCTAGTTAGTAAATAGTCACAGGTTATACAAATAACACTACTGCCCAATACTGTTGAATGCAGCTAAGCAGAAATAACCTTCCTAACATACACATACATATTTGCTAGCATTATATTACTTGCATGGTGATACAGTTAGACATTTCAATTAAAGTTAAAATATTGGGAGTGACACATATACTTAGCTAAGTGTAGTTTTAAACATTATGTTATGGAATAGCTGATTTTAGTGTCATTTCATTTACAATAGTAAATTACAACAGTACCATAACTTGACAGCAGCAGTCAAACAATTTGAAAAGGATGTTTCTGAAATATCAAATATAACCCAACAGTTGATATTGTATAGCTTGTCTTATACAATTTATGTTTTTTTCTTGTTATCAGAAAAGACACTTAAATAGTTGCATACAAAACATTTACCCAACATCAAAGATAGGAAGATTAATGCGGTAACTAACATTACTTTACACTAAAATGCTTTAAAATATGTTAATTTCATTCACTTTGGAAGGGGATACCTTACTATTATTCTGTTAATTCTTATATTACATATAAACTTGTGTTACCTTATTGCATTAAGATTCTTACTGAAATGTAAGTGATTAAGTGAGAAATCCTGTGCATGATTTTACTCCTCCTCCCACCAAACAAAAACAAACAAAGAAAAACAAAACAAAGAAAAACAAAACAAAACACCACCTGAAAGGACAATTAAAACAACTTATCCCAGAAGACTGTAATCAGAAACAAATGTAGGGACCTTCTGACATTTCCATTACCATCTAATTCAGGATATTGTATAAGGTTGTGTTGTTTCCCCACAAGCCCGTCATTGCACCAGAAATCTTTTTTGGCAGATCTAAATAAACTCCAGAAGCTATTTTTTCTTCTTCATCATCTTTACAGAAGTCTGTTAGCTGTGGTGTATTCTACAGTTAGGGTCAAGCCGAGTGATTCCCCCCCCCACATCCACCAAAATCCTTCAAAGAATAACTTGGTATATCTATGCACCTTTAAATTTTGTGCATCCCCCCCCCCCAAAAAAAGTTGTACATGTTTTGTATACATATTTCCAATGTATGCATTTTGTACACTTTCCCCAGCAATCCAAGTGTCTTTGTGTACACCAGAGGTAGGCAACCTGCGGCCCGCGGGCCGGATGCGGCCCGGCAAGGCCTTGGGACCGGCCCCAGCCTGGTCCTGCCGCCGATTGCCGCCGGGGCCTTTGGGGGGCAATTGTCTATAGAAGCCTCAGAAACATGCATTTATATTAACATTTTTTTAAAAAATCAGCAAATTTTTTCGCCTGTCCTCCATTTTTTTTAAAAAAAAGTGTCTTCCACTTGAAAATTTTGTCCTATATTTGTCCTGGTTTATTTATATATTTAATTTTTTAAAATTTTTTAATTATTTATTTTTTGGCTTCGGCCCCCCAGTTGTCTGAGGGACAGCAACCTGGCCCCTGGCTCAAAAAGATTGCCTACCCCTGGTGTACACCTTTCAAATATATATGAATTTTTAAAATATATGGTTGGTGAACTTTGAAATACATTGTATAACTTGGAGATTGATTTAGGTTTCTTTGCCAGGTTTGGAAGTTACAATTTGCCAGGCTTGGGAATTGCAAGAGTTTTTTTCCCCACCCCTACTCTGAAGTTGTCTCTAAAGTTTAATAGTTAAAACATTTAAGTTCATTGCACTGAGCTATTGATTATCTGTTTAGCAGCAAAAACAGTGAGATCTTACCTTTTCCTCAGTAACTCAATGAATTTATTTTAAAGAAATGTACAGAAATTACAGAAGAGAACCTGTCTCTACTCTACATTGTTTGATGCAATGTAAGACTTCTGGCTATTTTACAGAAACACACAAATGTTTAGTCTTAGTCTTACAAAGGAAGGACAGTTTATTGCTTCTCAACTGAATGAGATTTTCCCTTGTGCCATTTAGGTTTCTATTTCTTGATTTTATTGCCAACATAAGCTTATTTAAAGGCATGACAAACAGGCTGTCTTTTTCCAAGGACAATTACTAAGAAGAGGATCCCAACCCCTTTTTCAAGGGAACTAGATCTGCAAGCATCCAGACTCTCTCAATAGTTAGTGAGTTTCTCCTTAGGGCTGTTTTTTGCTAATTGTCCCACAAGCATACACATGATATATTATGGATTGTAATTAGTGAGTTTCCTTTTCACTTTAATTAGCAATCTTATTGTATTGCTATGTGTATTTCTACCCCCCCAAATGTATTACAAAATAAAATTTCCTATTAAAAGGGGGACAATGTGCTATCAGAATATGAAGGGAATTTTTTTTTAAAAAAGTGAGCAATCTCAATTAAGTTCAGTGAAACACAGGATAAAATATTATTCTTCAAATCATACAAAGTAGACTTCATTATGCACTTATTGCCTTGAATACCTTGAAGAGCTATGGTGTCATTGATAAATGTACTAACTACCAAAACAGTTCCATCTAGTCTATTCATAGCTGCCATGGTCAATTCTTAACCAGTGAATTTCTGGTATCAAGACTACTTATTAATTTTCAGGTCATTGTCAAATAAAGGTCATACAACCCTCACTCTGTGTATGCACTATTCTGCTGGCACTGCAAAATAATCCAGGATACTGTTCTAGAGATGCAATGTGGGTAAATTCCATCATGGCTGACAGTATCTCATTACTAACTGCAGAAGAACATATAATAAATCAGACATTAAGAATGGGCATACTCAAAAAACAGTTGCAAAACATTCCAGTCTTCCTGGATATTCCATCTCAGACCTAAGAAGAGTAGTCTTTGAATAACACAATGTTATATCGGAAAGAGAAAGAGCAGAAATATACAGTATGACCTCCATATTCATGAAACTGGTACCTGTGGTTTCACCTACCTGCTGCTGCTGGCCAACCTCCTTACTCACCTTTTCCTCATGTGAGATGGTGAGACTGGAAGGGAAGACGGAGGTATTTGCTATAGGGACCCCTAATCTGGGAATGGAGATATGTCCACCAGTTCTGGATGGAGTCACACTTCCCCTGAAAGACTGTGTTCACAGTCTGGGGGTAGTCCTTGACTCATCTCTCCAGATGATAGCTCAGATAGATGCTATGGTCAGGAGTGCCTGTTATCAGCTTCGGCTGATATGCCAGCTGTGACCCTTCCTGGAACTGGGTGACCTAGAAACAGTGGTACATGCACTGGACACCTCTTGGCTCAATTTCTGTAGTGCGCTCTACATGGGGCTACCCTCATGCCAAGTTTGGAAACTTCAATTGGTGCAAAATATGGCAGCCAGATTGGTTGTAGGCACCTCTAGAGCAGCCCATATTACACCTCTCTTAAAACCTTTCTATTGGCTGCCTTTAGGTTTCTGGGCAAGGTACAAGGTCTTGGTTATTACCTTTAAAGCCCTATGTGACTTAGGTCCAGGCTACTTGCAGGAGCACCTTCTTCCACATAATCTACCCCACACACTTAGCTCCTCTGGGAAGAATCTGCTACAACCTAAGAAGACCAGATTGTCTGTGGTGACCCAGAAGACCTTTTCATCTTCCACTCCTAGGCTCTGGAATGACATGCCGGATGAAATCCACCATATTGGAGCCCTGGTGGCGCAGTGGTTAAATGCCTGTACTGCAGCCATTCACTCAAAACCACAAGGTTGCGAGTTCAAGACCAGCAAAAGGGCCCAAGCTCGACTCAGGCTTGCATCCTTCCGAGGTCGCTAAAATGAGTACCCAGACTACTGCGGGCAAATTAGCTTACTTGATAATTAGCTTACTTGCTGTTCACCGCTATGATCTTTGGAATAGCGGTATATAAATAAAACAAATTATTATTATTATTAATTATTATTAATTATCACCTTTAAAAAGGCCTTTAAGACGGATCACTTCCAGCAGGCCTTTCCAGATTAGCCTTTTTAGTTTACCCTCCCCTTACCAATATTACTTATATTATTGATATTATTATCTCCGCTTCCTTTCCCAGTGAATAACACACCTTTCTCCTCCCAAACTGAAACTGAATCTGGATCTCATTTTCTATTTTGCCCAATCTTTAACAAGATTTCTTTTTCCTTTTTAACACTGGTATTGTTTAATCTCTTTTTAATTGGTCTTTATTTTGGGTTTTTATGATCAGGTAAAGGGTCAGGATATGCTATTCCTTTTTAATTCCTGTTTGATGTTTGTAATCCATCTTGATTTCCTATCGGGAAAAGGCAGAATAGAAATAAATCATCATCATCATCATCATCTTCTTCTTCTTCTTCTTCTTCTTCTTATTATTATTATTATTATTTATAGGGTATGGATTGGTTCTGTTAACAAAACAGACTGCACTGTTGTTCGGGTGGCTTCAGAGCATATCATTTTGATGCTGCATGCTCTTAAGCCACCCGGAAGCTGGCTTCAATCTGCCTGGCCATATACATGGGGGCTGGCTTCCAGGTGCTCTGGTGGCATGACGTTTAGATGCCATACACTGCCAGAGCATGATCCCACTGTGATGGGGTGGAAAAGCCATATTTTTGCTAGCGCAAAAAGGAGCAGCTGTTTGCTTCTTTTTCTTCGGCTGGCAAAAGGAAGGACTGGGGCATGGTGTGTGGTTGCTGTGGCCCTAATCCATCTTTGTGAGGGATGGCTTGAAGTCACCCCTTTGGGGCAGTCTGTTTCATCCTTTGCTTATTTCATCTTATTTGATGTTATCTCTGCTTCATTACTAATGTTACAGTTAATTGTGATCAGGTTGATTTGGTCACTTTTAATAGAGTTGTATGGAAACTGGATTTATAGTTGGTTCTTGAGACTGGCAGTTAAGGGCTTTGGAATGAGTAAGTGGAACAGGAGATCACATTTTTTCCTTATCCTTTGGCAATTCAGAGCTGTGGGGTCTAGGTTGTCACATGTGGTCCCCTACCTGAGTGTTAATGTGGATCTGGGGAGGGACTATGCATCTGGAATCCCCCTTCATTGCTCAGTCCCAATGATGTAATTATAATTTCTCAAACCATTAGAGGGATCTTTTTCAATAGTGCTGGTTAATTAGGGTTATATACCTACTGCTTTCCCAATATCTTTTTGGCTCATTTATTTTACCAAAGAGGCTTTTGACGGAAATGTTTCAAGTGTGCTGATTAAACTTTATATTCCCTGGGAAGGAGCATGTTTCACAGCCAGTGATATTAGTTGTGGTTATGTAGGTTAAGAGAAGTCACAGAAGTAAGCCAGGCACTGCAAAAGAATTCTTTGTACTTTTATTATACACCACAGAAGTTAATCTGAATAGGAAGCCCCTGACAGTCTGTATGTCTCACTACTTTGGCTTATTAGGTATTTGAATAACTTTTGTAGTTCCACCTGATCTCTTTGCAAATCCTGTTTCTTGTGGTGCACAGGTTGAAATCAGTTTCCAAGTTTCCAGATTCAAGTCTCTGTATGATTGAATTCTGAATCTAGCTTATCTAAACATTTCCAGACAAAATGTGACAGATTTATTTTTATGGATGTTTTTATGCATAGCTGCATTTTTGTAGGTAT
The DNA here is from genome assembly GCF_019175285.1 of Sceloporus undulatus. Classification (NCBI taxonomy): domain Eukaryota; kingdom Metazoa; phylum Chordata; class Lepidosauria; order Squamata; family Phrynosomatidae; genus Sceloporus; species Sceloporus undulatus. The sequence goes on along the minus strand of NC_056524.1, from coordinate 54,134,132 downwards.
TGTAATTTTGTAGGTCTTTTAATTTTTTTAAATTTCTGTTAGTACATTTACTTTATTACCAATTATGTCAAAATTCAGCTAAACAAATAAATACTAAGATAGTTAGAATGAAGTTCTAGGAAGTTCAGTAATATGATTTATACATACATTCAAATCTTCCCCTTCATGGTATGCTTCCATTTTCATATATGCACTCCAGACCTGGTTTTTATTTTGCCTTTATTAGCAATAGCAAGATTTCCACACCACATGCCAGTGAACTAGCACTCTCTAAGCAGTTTACAATGCGTAAGCCAATTGCTCCCAACAAGCTGGGTATTCATTTCACTGACCTACAAATGGATGAAGGGCTGAGTGGACCTTGGAGCCCTCCTCTAAGATCGAACTTACAACACTGTGGCTGCAATACCTGCATTTAACCACTGTGCCATTGTTGTTTCATTTACAGAAATTTACAGTAGATCCACTGCTATTTCTGTCTTTTTTTTTTCTTGCTTCAGAAAATCAATTCAAGAAAGGAAGATAGAATTTCGGGGCAGCATTTTTTGATCAGTAATCCTAGGAGCTTTCAGGCTGGAAGCACCTGGGATGTACACTAAGGAGAATCTTAGTCCCAGCTATAGTAGATACAATAAACTGGAATTTAATACATCAGCACTTGAATCAAGTACCATTCATGCAATGAATCAACTGTAGTTAGAACTAACAATTAGATTTAGGCATATGCAATATTTATGCACCACCATGAGTTAAGTTTCACTGGCCACAGTGAAAAATATTCTTCTTGTTTGTCAGCTTATAGGATCTGTTATTAACAGTTCATTTTGTCTTGGAATTAAATTGTAAGCCACGTCTAAATAAATCAGTATCAAACTTGGAGAGGTGAGTTCTCCTTAATCCAAACTGTTTCACAGTTTAAAGGCAAAGTCTTCTTTCTGTTTGTAGCATTTAATTCCAAAGGGACAAATGTGATTGCTTTTCCAGACTCATTTTAAGAATCATTGGATTTGTGAAATAAAGAGACATGCGATCAGAGTGCTTTTACTGGGAAGGATGACATTTAAATTACTATTGATCTGTAGAAAGTTTGGGTTATAGGAAAGACTGAAGATAGAAGATAACATATTTGCTTTCAGTGTTCAAACAGTTTTGGTAACTGAGCAAAAACTTAATGAATAAAAAATCTGCTGTTCAAACAAGTGGCTGATTTTTTTTTTTAATTTTAGAAAGGTATAGTGTTATATTATAGTTGGTTTTCTTTATTCCATTATTTTATTTAACATCTACTAAAATAGATTCTCTAAGTGGTGTAGAATATTTTTAAAAACATAACTGCAATAATCCTGGTTACCTGGAAACATATTGTCTCCCTTATAGACCCATTTGGTTTGAGATCACTTGAAGAGGTCCTCTTGGTAGCACTAAATGGCTCTAAAGTTGACACTGCAGTTATTTGGAGCAAGGCATTTAGTAGAGCAATACTCCTGAATGTGGTGCACCTACTATAAGGAATATCCAGAAATCTGATATGCTCCCAAAATGTTTAGTTTGAGAAACATGTTGAAAACCAACCTATTACGCAAACCTTTTCATATGAGCCAACCTACCATCCATTTTCATGGGAAATGTAAATGTATTTTGTTCTGTTTATGTTTTTTAAATTATTGTACACTGCCTTGAAATATCCAGATTCCAGATGGAGGTGGTCTATAGATATTTATAAATATAATCACAAATTAAAAATGTTAACACAAAAATAGTGATCATACTAACACATCATAATATAAAGCAGATTTAAAATACCCAAATTTTTATTAATGAAGGATTAAGCAATTACACTATTTTACATAGTAAAATTGGGAAATTATGTGTTACTCATCCATTTTGTCAGTGTTTAGAATGGGATTGACTAGCTAATGAGAACGTAATAGACATTTACATTTGGTCCACATTTGGCTTCTGAAAAGCTCAAAGCCACTCTCAAATTTCCTTGCTGAGTTTATCCTAAAATATGAGAATAAATAATCTCCAACTAGAAAGAATTGCTACAGGGAGCAACGTAGGAGGGAAAGAGAACAGCATATGATACCATTGTTGCAGTTGCTATAATAGGTTCACAGGCCACATACCTTCAATAAACCTTTGCTTTATGAATCACATTTTGGGAGAAAGGTGGGATATAACTGAACGAATAAAATAAAAAACCTTTCCTTTAAATTTGCACACAGCCATGATTTATGCAATTTGCAAGAGAATTTAAAACTACAAGCATATGTTATCTGAAACACTTTGTTTATGAAACAGCCATGGCAACTATTTAGAAACCTGGAGGTTATAGATAATTTGCATTTTTATTTACATAAACATTAAAATTTCAGCATGATCCAGTTCGACCAGGAAAATATACCCTCCCCCAGAAATAGGCCTGTGAGCTGGCATAATACTTTTCTGAAGTGTCTTCAATTTAATTTATTTTCTTTATTTCTGTATCTCCATCTTTAGTCATTTAACTTCATAAAACTATGTTTATAATAACATAGTTCTATGAAGATAGATGACTAAAGATGGAGATACATAAAAGACTTTCCCTTTTAAGGGTTCCTTAAATACTACCTCATCAGTCAGTTTCCTGTATTTTTCTGTAATTTCTACTCGGAAAATGTCTCAAAATGTAAGATAACTGAGTGTATCATTCTGTTGACTGCTTTAGCAATCTCTTTTCTATCCCTTTGCTTTTCACCCCTTTCTTATACTCTCATTCTATCAAGTCATTTGAAAGCCATGGTACTAGTTCCCAATTACTTAGGTTCTTAAGTGAAATTGCAGCTAGCTTCCCCACACCATTGGGACTCCAAGCAAAGGCAAGGCAGAGGCAACAGCAGCTGAGGAATGGGGGCGTGGCTTGGGTGAGACATTTATACCCTCCCTTCAGGAACACCACTCCAGCCCTGAAGCCAGAGCCAGCAGCTAGCTTCCCCATACCATTGGGACTCCTCAAGCAGAGCTCGATGGCGGCGGTTGTGACAGAGGGAGAGTTGCAGATACAGTGGGTTCCCTTGAGGGCCCAGGGAACACCACCACCACCCTCCCAATTTAGTGGGCCTTGACTTTTCACCATCTCACCTGAGGCTGGGAATGTGGCAGGGGCGGCCATTGGAGTTGTGCTGGGGAATGGGAGGTATGGTTGGGATAGAGGGAACAGATGTTACAAAAGAAGACGGGATCGCTGTCTGAAAGCTATCCCGTTTTCAGTTCCCTCTGTTTCTCAGAATGGCTTGGAGAGCAGACCAACCATTCCACAGAACCTCACTCTGCTCCTTTGCAATGCCAGGTCAGTAAAAAACAAGACTCATATCATCCAGGACCTCCTCCTGGATGAAGATGCCGACTTGGCTTGCTTCACAGAGACCTGGCTGGGAGAGGATAGCACTGCCATATGGGCGCAGGCCCTCCCAGCTGGGTACTCCATCAGTGAGCAGGTGAGGGGAAGTGGGTGGGGGGGGGAGTGGCGGAGTGGCTCTAGTCTATAAGAACCATCTGACCTTGGCCAGGATACCTGTCCGGAACACAGTCCATTTCGAGTGTATGTACCTTAGCCTGAAGACCAGGGATAGTTTGGGGATTTTGCTAGTCTACCGGCCACCCCGTTGTCTAGCAGACTCCCTGACCAAGCTGACACAGCTGGTCTCTGAGCTGTTGTTGGAGACCCCCAGACTCTTAGTTTTGGGGGACTTCAACATCCCGCTCGAGACCAGTTTAACAGGTGCGGCTCGGGAGTTCATGGAGACCATGACAAACATGGGCCTATCCCAATTGGTCAAAGGGCCCACACATTGTGCAGGTCATACACTCGATGCGGTCTTCAGTACGGAACAGGAATATCCGTGGGCGGAGGTGGTAAGTACCTCCGCATTGTCATGGACAGATCATTTCCTGGTCAAGACGAAACTTAGAGCCAATATCTGCCCCACCGGGGGTGGCGGACCCATTAGAATGGTCCGCCCTCGAAGGCTGATGGAGCCCATTGGATTCCAGACAGCCTTAGAGGGTTTAATGGTTGGGAATGCCAGTGATCCTGTCGATGCTCTGGTCAATACCTGGAACACCAATCTTACCAGGGCTATCAACACGATCGCTCCCAAGCGCCCTTGCCATCCCGCCCCAAATCGGAGGCCCTGGTTCACGCCAGAGCTGAGGAAGATGAAGCGGTTTGGACGACGGCTAGAGCGCAGGCGGCGGAAGACTCGACTCTTATCCGACAGAACTCGCCATAGGAACTTCCTTCGTTCCTATCGGGAGGCAATACGTGCAGCGAAGAGAGCCTTCTCCTCTGCATGTATTGTGTCTGCAGAGTCCCATCCAGCAGAGCTGTTTAAGGTGGTGAGGGAAATGACGCAGGTGCCCCCTGCGCCAAATCCCTTACTTAACCCGACGACGGCCTGCTGTGACGCGTTTAACAACTTCTTTGCAGACAAAATCTCTCAGATAAGAGCCGACTTAGATGCCACCGTTGAAACAGAGTCGACAGGTGAGGCGTCCAGTGACTCCGCCAATGTAGTCATACTGGATCAGCTCCAATCTGTGAGTACTGATGACGTGGACAAGCTGCTTGGTAAGGTGAGGAAGACAACTTGCCCTCTCGACCCTTGCCCATCATGGCTGGCCGTCCGGGGGGGGGGATGCATTGATGAGATTCCTCACGGATATCATCGGTGCATCCTTCAGGGAAGGACATGTTCCATCTTGTTTAAAGGAAGCGGCGGTTAGGCCACTCCTGAAAAAACCTTCCCTAGACCCCCTGGATATGAGGAATTATAGGCCAGTGTCATTGCTGCCATTTTTGAGCAAGGTGATCGAGAGGGCGGTTGCCCTTCAGCTCCAAGCTGTCTTGGATGAAACCGATTATCTAGACCCATTTCAAACTGGCTTTAGGACAGGCTTTGGGGTTGAGACTGCCATGGTTGCCTTGACCGACGATCTGCATCTGAGCATTGACAGGGGGAGTGTGACCCTGTTGGTGCTCTTAGACCTCTCAGCGGCTTTTGATACTATAGATCACGGCATCCTCTTGGACCGCCTGAGGGGGTTAGGTATCGGGGGCACTGCTTTGCAGTGGTTCCGGTCCTTCCTCTCGGGCAGGTCTCAGAGGGTGCTACTCGGGGACTGTAGCTCCAGTAAGAGGTACCTCACTTGTGGGGTTCCTCAGGGGGCTATTTTGTCCCCGATGTTATTTAACATCTATATGAAGCCGCTGGGTGAGATAATACGGAGTTGTGGTGCTGGGTGTTATCAGTACGCTGATGATACCCAAATCTATTTCTCCGTATCTCGTTCGTCGGCCTCGAATTCCGATGACATCTCTTCTCTCAATGAATGTCTTCAGGCGGTAATGGACTGGATGAGGAAAAACAGATTGAAACTGAATCCAGACAAGACGGAGGTGCTCATGGTAGTGGCCCCGAAACCAAGAATTGGGTTGCAACCTCCAGTCCTGGATGGGGTCACACTCTCCTCCAGCGACTGTGTTCGCAGTCTGGGGGTGCTCCTTGACTCGTCGCTCCTGATGACAAATCAGGTAAATGCGACGGTCAGGAGTGCCTGTTATCAGCTTCGGCTGATACGCCAGCTGCGCCCTTTTCTGGAAGTAAGGGATCTTGAGACGATTGTGCACGCGCTGATAACCTCACGCCTTGACTTCTGTAATGCACTCTACATGGGGCTACCCCTGTGCTTGACTCGGAAATTACAGCTGGTTCAAAACATGGCAGCCATTCTTGTCTCAGGAACATCTAGGAGGGACCACATTACTCCGGTTTTGAGGTCCCTCCACTGGCTGCCTATCAGCTTCCGGGCCCAGTACAAGGTGTTGGTTATCACCTTTAAAGCCCTAAATGGCTTGGGTCCAAGCTATCTCAGGGACCGCCTCCTCCCGTACAATCCTCCCCGCGCTCTCCAGTCCTCTGGGAGGAACTTACTACAGCCTCTAAAATCTAGGCTTGCGGCGACCTCCCAGAGGGCGTTTTCTGCTGTCGCCCCCAAACTCTGGAACGACCTGCCGGATGAGATCCGTCAGATAACATCATTAGACAGCTTTAAAAAAGCAGTCAAGACGGAGCTCTTCCGGCAGGCCTTTCCAGATTAATCATCTCGGCCCAGGTTCCCTGATTCCCTCATTCCTCCCGTGGCCCCATCTTAGTGATGGTGAGGATCAACAGAGGGATATCAGGGTTTTTAGTTTTAGTTTTAGTTTTTAACTGTAGTTTTTATGAACTGATATTGTGTTTTAATCTGTTAGACTGTTTAATACTGTCTTAAGGGGGGGAGGGATAAAGTGTTTTTAATTGTCATATTTTATATTTTCCTGTTGTTAACCGCCCGGATTGGTTTGCCAGAGGGCGGTATACAAATAAATATTATTATTATTATTATTATTATTATTATTATTATTATTATTCCTTGCAGTATCTATACTTAATGGAGGATTCCCCCCCCCCTTTCTTTTAATAGGGAAGGACTGAGTAGGGATACTTAAGACTCATTTCCTGCAATCATTGGTCCTAGTGATGGTGGTTGTTGTCGTGTGCCTTGAAGTCATTTCTAATTTACTTTACCAAGCGACTGTCTTGACAACACTTGTTCGGATGAGGTTTATCATTGCCTTCCTCTGAGGCTGAAAAAGTATGACTTGCCCAAGGCCACCCAGTGGCTTCTCATGACTGAGTTTCCCAGAATCCTAGTCCAACACTGATCCTACTATAGGACATCATCTACATACAGCTGCGTAATACAGGGCCTTATACAAAAAATAAAAATAAAATGAGAAATGAAGGAGTTGTCTGATAGCTAAGTGCTATAATGTGTAGCTGTTTGCTCATCCATAGAGCTTGAGATAACCATGGACCACTTACCTTAAGGCTAAACTTTTTTCCAATGTTGCTTTAAAAAAAAAAAATTATAGAGGAAAAATACAGAGTGTAAGCTCCCTGCAGGAAATAATAATTTAAAAAATTAGCAAAATTATTTTTACAAAAGGTAATAACATTATTACTTACCCATATTAACCTTTTTAACACTTGAGAAACTGAAACATCATCTCCTAGATGCCCAAGTATCAAGATCTAAATATCATTTTGACCAGATCGTCATCTAGTTTTAACTGTGCTGCTTTAAAATTATTATGTATATGAGCTGGCAATCTCCCATTATTTCTTCCTTTCCATAAAAAAGTGAACAATAACTTATTTATAATCACATTATACTAACCACACAGAAAAAGGAAGTTAATTAAAAATACTCCTGCATAGCTGAACAAACATTTGCTATCAGTCAGTCAACACAAAGAAAGGCAATATATCCATAATTGACAAGATGGGTCAAAAAGAGCAAATAGAAAACTGCAACCACAGAAACGTTCCCAATAATTATATTCAGACTCAGCAAAGGGAGCTGTTGGCAACATCCATTTATTGTTAAAAGGCAACTACTTGATTATTCATTTATTCCAGACAGATGTCCTGATCCCACCAGGAGGCATATACCTGCAGAAGGTAGAAGCAGGCCTCTGAATGTATGAAGAAGCAACTGCTAATCAATGTTGCATATGAAGCTCTTAAATCATTCCAACTCTAGGAGTGGTCCAAGGATAGATCCATTTGAAAATCAACAATGGCACCAACCTGTAGCTGGGAAAGAGCAAAGGATTTAGTTATTCCCAGTTTCTCCTCACTAAACAGCAGATCAGAGCTTTTCACAGTTTGACTTATGCACACATTACTCTGAAGTGTATGAATCAAGTTCTGAAATTTTCTGAAGCTTTTAAAACAAATTAGAGCCTAAACCAAAGATGGTATGGAGTTAGGAAAATAAAGTTCTTCCATCAGTTTTGATAGATTTTTATAGGTTTTTTTTTTTTTTTTTGGGTGGGTTTTTCAGGCTATGTGGTCATGTTCTGGAAGAGTTTATTTCTAATGTTTTGCCAGCATCTGTGGCTGGCATTTTTAGAGAAGTTTTGATAGACTTTACCATAATAGATAGGAGATGTATGCTGGATGATATAAAAATGGTTTTAGACATTATAATCCTACCAACAGCAACTCCATATCCCTTATTCTGAAAGGATATTTCAATATAAATAAAGAAGAGGGTGCCTTATGGAATTTTTTCTGTATGCTACTCAAAATGATAAATGGAAATAATTTTTTGTGGGATTTTCAGGCTATGTGGCCATGTTCTGGAAGAGTTTATTCCTGATGTTTTGCCAGCATCTGTAGTTGGCTTCTTCAGAGAATGCTGCCAGGGAAGTGAGTGGGAATTATATACTGTGTGACCCTTGGTTGAGAGGAAGTGATTTATATGTTAATCTCTGTGTTGGTCTCTTACTGAATGGCAAGGTGTCCAGGTGTCTATTAAATTAGTGATCCATTGTCTGCTGGGAAACCCCCTTAACCCTGGGTGGTTTTCATTTGCACTTGCTGGATCTTGATTTTGGTGTTTTTCAGAACTGGGAGTCAAACTTTGGGGCTGAACAGACCGGCATAAAAAGCCGGCTTCAGGATGGCATGGTGTGTGTGTGACTGCCCACCACTTGCCCAAAAATTCTGTCCCCGAACTGGTGTCACGGTGCCCACACAGCCAGATGGCGGGAAGCATTGCAATGTTTCCGTGTGCAGCATTAACACACGCTGTGCTGAAGAAATGAGGAAGAGCCACCACCGCGGCAGCAAGGGCTTTTTTCCATCCCCCAAAGAATGGCATTTTGCTGCTTCTATTAGGGCTCAAAAATACTGGATTGGACTGTGGCATGCAGTTGCTGTGGCTCCAATCTGGTGCTCAATAGGGTGGCACAGAACCACCCCTTTATGGCCATCTGTTATAGCCCTTTGTTTACTTTAAGGGTTTCTTCTTTCCTGTTGAAGTTGTCTAGGTGTTTGTGGATTTCAGTGGCTTCCCTGTGCATTCTGACCTGCCAATAGTGGTTGGCATGGTCTAGAATTACAGTATTTTTAAATAGCATTTTATGCCCAGGATGGTTTATAACATGTTTTGCTACTGCTGATTTTTTCTGCCTGACCCAGTCTGCAGTGCCTCTCATCTTCCTTGATTCATGTTTTAACACTGTGTTTGGTGGTCCCTATATAGACCTGTCTGCAACTGCACAGTATGTGGTAAACCCCTGCATCCATGAGAGGGTCTCGCCTGTCCTTCACTGAGCAAACTGATCTTGGTCACCTTGTAGATCATTTGGAAGATGTGTTTCCTCACCAGTTGACCTCTTATGTCTGTGACTCCTTTGATGTATGGTAAAAAATACCTTCGCTTTGGTTGGTTGGTTGTCTTCACTCCTGTGGGTTTTTATGGGTCTGGCACTACTGAAGAACTGGAGTAGCCATTAGCCTGTAGAGCCCAATCTCGGTGCGTCAATTCATTTTCCAGGAAGTGGAGTTCACAGATCTTTTTCGCCCAGTTCTGGGTGATGATTGGCATTCTTTCTATGTGTGTAGGATTTCTGTATACTGTGTGGTCCAAATGTTGGTTCAGTTTGCAGACGACCAGGACAAAAAACTATGGGTGCCAGCCATGAAAGCCTTTGACTTCTAGCAGAATTAAAAACTATAATGGATTACCAGATTCAAAAGAAGGTCCAATATTTAGGTATAATTATTAGTTCACAAAATGTAAATTTAAAGACAATTATGAAAAGACCTGGAAAGAGGTCAAAAAGGATTTGATTAAATGGAACAAAATAGGGTTATCTTGGCTTGGTAAAATATCGGCAATTAAAATGAACATATTACCGAGAATGATTTTTTTGTTTCAGTGCATTCCCATTATAATCAATGAGATCCCTTTTAAGCTATGACACAAAGATCTGGTAAAATTTGTTTGGGGTGAAAAAAAAGCTAGAGTAAGACTAAAGGAGATGCAGGACAGTATTGATCGTGGTGGATTAGCACTTCCTGATCTCAAAATTTACTATTACGTGTGTTGTTTTGAATGGATCTCTGATTGGTGTAAGTTAGAAAATGGGGAAATGCTTCAACTAGAGGGAAGCAACATTATTTTTGGGTGGCATGCCTATCTGTTTTATGGAAAGCTTAACACTAACAAAGCATTCGCAAATCATTTCATAAGGAAAGCTTTTATAAAGGTATGGCTAAAACACTCGCCACAAATATATAGAAAGATCCCTTTGTGGACATTGATTCATGTGGCTTTCTATAAGAAACATGAACTATCACCAAATAGCTAATTTACAAAGATTTATTAAAAATTGAATATGTATCTAAAAATGTAATCCTAAAAATGCAAGAGGAACAAATAAGTGATGGATACACAATCAGCTGGTTCAATTATAGACAACTCAAAGAAAGATTTCTAATTGATAAAAAAAGGATTTGAATTAGAGAAACTTGATTTTGATGAAATTATTTTTTTCTAATAAGCCTCATAAAATAGCCAGATTCTATAAATTCTTGTTATCTCAAGAATTACATGAAGAATGTATTTTAAAAAATCAATGGTTAAATGAGCGCAGGGTATACAACATATTATCCCTCTAGAACAGTGGGAGAAGAATTGGAACAAAGACTAACGTATGCAGCTAGTTATGACTTAAGGGAAAACTATTATAAATTGCAATATTGCTGGTACTTAACACCAATCAAATTAGCAAAAATTTACAGGAGTCTTGATGCTAATTGTTGGAAATGTGACAAAGTTCCAGGATCATTATTCCACCTATGGTTGAATTGTACATATGCCAATAAATTCTGGAAACCAATACATAGTTGGGTACAAAAGATTTTAGATTATAAATTCAGAATGGACCCCGAACTTTATCTGCTAAATATGGTTACTGATGACTCTCTAGAAAAAACCCCCGTGGGAAATGGATAAACTTACCTATTTCATTTGATTATAGCAGCAAGGATAATATATGCAGCAAACTGGAAGAATAAGGAACAAATTGATTATGATAAATGGTGGTTAAAGCTATTAGATATATCAGAAATTGATACGAGGGCACTCATGGGAAGTTAGTAGGAAAACATGGGAACCATTGATTGACTTTCTACATAAAGATAAAAACATTGATGTGGTTCTAGAATAAAGGAATTTAAAGGAATACTAAACTTTTAAATATTAATGATTAAATACCGGACCTATTTGCTTATTTTTTGTTTTTCTGTCCACCCCATCTCCCACCTCCCTCTTCCTGCTTTGGCAGATTATGCTTTATTAGCTTTTTAGAGGCTTATAGTAAATATTGAGAAAATTATTAATTTACTTATTTTTTTCTTTTCCAAAGGATATGTACCAAAGAAGGGGGAAGAAAATGAAGGGAAAACTAATGACGTGATACTGCTCTATGTAGTAAAACTTGTATTCAGGTATAAATATATGTTAGTCTAGAATCTGTAATATTAATATAACAAATTGTTATTTTGTAATGATATTATTACAAACTAGAAAGGCAGCAAGTAAATTGAAACAAATTTACAAGTTGAATTAACAGATTATTTTCACACAAAGAAAGAAAATACCAGGAGCTCAGGAAGTACAAATCCATGTTTAAATTTGATGTTAGTCATTGTATAAATGCAAGTTTATTTCTGAATTGCGTTATTTTCTTCCTTTTGTCTCCTTTCTTTTTCTTCCTTTCTTTGTATGTCATAAATGTTTTAGGATGTTGTGTTTTTAATGTAAAAAACTTAATAAAGATTATAATAAAAAAAGGAATAACTAGGGAATAAGCAGCATAGGGAAATCCCATTAATGATTTGTTGCTAGTTATTCCCTGGTTATTTCCAGGATAATTCAACTTTAACTGTGATCATGTGTGAAAATCTTTGCTGGGGTCATGCAAATATCTTTGCATAATGCCAATTTAAACCCCTGTGACTATTGCCTATTGATAAAGTCCTAAATCTGGATCCATCCAATAATATAATTCAAGATCATATTATGAATGTTTTGTGCCTTTTTATGTGTGTGGAGAGGGAGAAGAGAGAATTATGTTTTATAGAAATAAGCACATCATGTGGAGAAATAAGCATGAATCTGATACATCCATTGAAACCTGTAGTACATATTTCAGAGGGAAACAAAATCTACCCAGCATAATTTTTCCTCCTCTAGAAGGGACTGAATCAACAGAATCCTTATATTGCTCCCCAGCTATCTGTGATGACTTACAGTTAACATTCCAAGATAACACTGCTATGTTCTAAAGGCTTACTCAGCAGAAGTTACCTACAGCGAATACTTGGTGCTTGCAGTTATGGGGTCAGTGTAAGCTGAAAATGCTTCATACTGAATTATCATCAATATTACTAGATAGGGAATACAACCAAATTAAAACAGGGCTAGAATGACCTTGGGGTAAGTGACAAACACCTTTATTACAACCGTTCACAAGTGGCAATAAGTAATGGGACTGGCAGAGGTGGCCATCAAATAGAAGTAATTAACTGAGTCAAGGCAGAGAGGATATACATCAGGGCTGGATGTGGGCCAGGAAAAGAGGAATCAAATCAGCACAGGCCTAGTTGAAGAACCTACTAAAAGCATTTGTTTTTATGGCATTAGTCTCATGAAGAATGGTGACATGCCATTAGACTTGTCATGAAGAACTGTCATATGGATTAGATGGGTTTCTCTATTTCACTTTCAGAATTCTGTTATAGATTTGGTCAACCCAACATTCTATTTTAGCTGTGTTTAAAATCAGTAACATAATATATATAATTATTTTGGGGAAAGGCACATGTGCAGTTTTGCCACAGCTTTCCCTCCTTTGTTCATGTGAATTTCCTGAATTTTTGCACATGAAAGCTCTGGGCATGTAAAGACCAACACCAAGGATTTGCAATAGGCTTGTAAAATCGAAGATAAGTACAGGCACTCCATAGTCAGTCTGAAGCTGGATGATTTTATCCTGTTTAGTTGCTATATCTGAGTTTTCACAGCATGCAAACCATGAAAGTGTATTGAAAACTCTCCTGATCAATTCAGCCCATCTCTGCTGCTCAGGATTGAATAGTCTAGAGGCCAATAGGACATCATAAATTGCTCCTCTCCTGTTATTGCTTCAAGCTGCTCAACAATGAGAACACTGGCATGTGATAGTGCCCATTCATGTACCATGCATTTTTGTCTTGCTAAAATCACTACTACAGGGTGACCAAGTCAGAAAAAGCCAAATAAATTATCTTAAGGTGGGCAGCATTCTGTGTTTGACATAGTTCCAAAATTGTAAAACAATGAAAATTGTCATGCATGCCAAAGGGTCTTAGAGTTTGTTCTCATCTCAGGGTATGTTTTAAACAGGAATTAATTGATTGGTTGATTAATTAAAATCTGTCTCTGGCCTGCAATACCATAGTGAGTTATTGAGTAACATTCAGTCACTAGAAAACAAAGTGGGAGATGCCAGGTTCCTCACAAGGAAGAGATCTGTTTCAAATGACTGCAGTAGGTTTTGAGAGGAACAGAAGAGCACTGGACAATTTATAGTCCTGGACTTTCTTGCTGATGGAACAACACAGTTTCTGATTCCGTATTATCTAATTGTCTTGGTGAACCTTTCTGTTCCTGACACCATGTTCTGTGTGCTGAAGGGCAAAGTGGGAACTCCCATTGCTGATTTGTGAAGAAAAGGCTGACTAAGTAGTGGTCTGCATGGAGAAAAAGAAAAAAGAATGGTAAGTATAACTGCCATTTCCCCCAAATGGCTGGACCTTACTTGAATACTAGCCTCCTTGTGCTGCTTTACATTATTAGCTAGCTTCCATGGACAAGTTTAATTTTTTTTTAAAGACAAGAGAGATCACTTTTTGCACTAAACAATTGTATTATTTGTATCAATTTTTTGCAGAAAATAAACTGCTACAACCTTTAACTGTATTTATACACTGAGTAAAAGCACAGATGTGATTATCACATTTTTAGATTATACAAATTAAAATTATAGTGTGACTCATCTGCACTACTGTGACCATGCTGGGTGAGAGATTCTGCTCTCAACATTTTGGAGTGTACAATTTTTTCCCCAACATTTGCTTACCAATCCTTAAAATATCCCTGAATCAGGATAGTATGATTGTTCCCGTTTTGCAAGTTAGATGTGGGCATGAAGCTACCATACTTACCATTGGGCAGCTTTAGATGCTCCAAGCAGGCTGTCAGCTAGCCTAAGAAAGCTGTCACTTCTGCAATATCTCCTTCTTCTACATCCAGTAAGGCACAGGAGCTCTGTACGGAACAAAGGTATTATGAGAAAGGGTCATAGGAGTGTAGAAAATAATCTTGGGCTTCAGAAACTTTGAGCAACACAGTGGAATTGAGCCTCATGAAGAACTCTCCACAATGTGCCTAGTCAACCTAAAGGAGGCTGGAACTTGCAAACAATTATAGGATACAGTAAATGGTCCAAATAGGCACTGGATGGCATGCCTAGCTTCAGGGCTGACCAAAGTTGACAGACAAGAAAGATACCAAACATATCCTGAACACCTCCTAGCCATTTCATTATCAGAGTGGTTCTTAACCTGTCCTACCAATTACCCTGGTAAAAAACCTCTTCAAAAGAACCTGGAAATAAAAAACAACAACCCACCTTTCCCAAGAGCAAGATTATTGTGATTCTGTTATATTTACCTTTTATGGTAGGTATTAGGATGTAAAAATAATGATAATATTGTTGGAGGAAAACAAGAAAAGTAATGATTCTGTGAAAAGGTAAAGGTAATCCCTTGACATGAATGTCTAGTCATAACTGACTGTAGAGGGTGGTGCTCATCTCCGTTTCTAAGCCGAAGAGCCAGTGTTGTCCAAGGACTGCTCTGGTGGTCATGTGGCCAGCATGACTCCACTGAACGCTGTTACCTTCCCACTGAGAAATGGCACCTAGTTATCTACTTGCATTTGCATGCTTTTAGGTTGGCAGAAGCTGGGACTAGTGACAGGAGCTCACCCCATCAGGCAGCACCTGGGCCTTGAACTGCCAACTTGCTGACCTTGCAGTCAACAGAGTCAGCATCTTAACCACTTGAGCCACTGCACAGTTCTGTTACTAGTGGTAAATTGGTTGATACTATTGACCCTACAGGCAATTTTACTGTTACAATCACAGTAAATAAATATAATATAAAATTATTGGAGCATTATTGGGATTTTTTTTTTACTATGACCACAGTACCTGTTTTTCAACTACTGTACTACTGTATTCCACAGGTAGCATACCTACCACTGATATAGAGGATAGAGGCATCACAGATTTTATATACATTAGCTTCTGGTAGGTAACACAAAATCATCAGTATCCTTTTGCTCCTGGTTGTCACATCTAATCTTCCAGAACAGTACAAAACAAAGACATTGTGCCAGGGTGATGCCAACAAAATGCAAATGTATAGACAACCACAATAGAGCTTCTCAGTCACAGAACATTGAGGAAAAAATATACTGATTCTTGTCATCCCATAAGTTATTTGAAAGAGAGATAAAGGGAGTTCTCAGATTTCATATCTAATCTCACTCTGTGTAACATGATGGAGGTGCAATGGTGGCAGTGGTAGATAATGGATGACAGTGAAATGCTTGTTATGAACAGAGGAAAGATCTATAACAAGTGGGAAGGACTGTAACAGATGGGTAAAGCTCAAGGGTAATGGTTTTGAGTGGGGATGAGAGAGAAATTGTGAAGTGGGTGTTCTGGGTAGGTGAGCGACCAATGGATGGGAAAATGGAGAATACAGCATGTACCCACTTAAATATCTTCCTTTTACACAAGCCATTTGTAATTCCAAAACAGCAGCTCCCCCCACCTTCTCTTATATTCTGGTATGAATTTCCCTTAAGTTGCTAGCAATGTCTTTTGAACCCCTATCCTTTAAGAACTCAGGCAAGTTTTCTTAAATAAATTACAAGAACTAATATTCTAAAGAAACTACTCTGTATCTGCAGCTGGTTTAATCCTTCGAAGCCATGCCAGCTTCACTGACTGACCTTTTGAAAAACTGCCTGCAGAAACTACAAGGACAATCTCATGTTTTTCTTATTAGGCACAATTCCAAGACTGCAGAAAAGGCAAAGACAAAAATACATCTTCGTGTATGGGTTGCATTGACCTAGAGACAGCAGGTTTTAACCAAATGCATTTCCTTTCTTCTGTCTCACACATTAGGTATGGAATTATTTAATATGCTGCTGAGCATCATTTATGACAATGTCATTTATACTCATACTTTTACACAAATTATGTAAAAGAAATTAAGCCTTGGGATATATTAAAACATGTTTCAAAATAATATATGCTTTGAGGGGGAAAGTTTGAGACTGTTTGCACAAAAGTAGCCAATTTCACTCATTTGCATTATTATTGAGTAATTATAGCCTGCAAGTAAATAAATTAGTGTTTCTTCAGTATATAGCCTCAACATCAGCTATAATAAATAGTGCAGTCAAGAAACAGACCTGATGTGTGTCCAGATTTTACTGTTTATGTAGATATATGTGAATTGTTTATAAATGACACTGATAAATTTAAACAACCACAAAAAAGAGGGCATTTTGAACTGAGAAATGTGTTCAGAGGATACATTGAGTTGAATCATATTGCTAGTCCCAACTAGAGAACAGGCCTGTTGAATCAGTGGGATTGCCCTAAGTGTTAACTTTCCATTCAGAACTGATGCAATTCAAGCTATTGTGTAGACATAAGGGACTGTTTTGCTGGTTACTGCATTTTACTGCCAGATAGTGGTTATCAGGCCAGTTTTAGTCTGAATATTTGTAAGTGTAGTCATATGCCAGTTGCCTTCTGCCCATGAAGACTGCTTTTTATGCAGCCTAACAACCTTCTTTCTTCCATAGGTATATGACATTTGAAGCAGCAAAATTCCAAGTCCCATCTCCAGCTAAATGAAGTAACACTTCAAATTACACTTTACTGGTTGACAAAAGAAAACATGTTCCAGTCATGCTAACTGCTGGGGACATTTAGCTGGAGATGGGACTTGGAATGTTGGCTGCTTCAAACGTCATTAGATACCTATGGAAGAAAGAAGGTTGTTAGGCTGCATAAAAAGCAGTCTTCATGGGCAGAAGGCAACTGGCGTATGACCCGTGATGATCACTTAAGAAGGAAACACTGAGAAGTGTTTGTGCCAGAAAGATAGAGAGGAAAATCCTTTTAAATGTTGTCATTTAAATGTGCTGAGAATCTGACAGTGAGAGATGAATTAGGTCCGGAGAGTTTGGCTTTTGTTTCCAAGTGAAGATGTTCTAGGAGATGGTAGCTGTAGAGTCCTAGTGATTATCAAAGGAAAGTGATTGCACCTAATGTGTGGTTGCACCAACTGGCAGGAAAAATGACTCTGAATAAAGTACAGAGTGGAGCATTTGCCTGCATTGTATTATGGGTGAATTTATAGTAAGGAGGGGTCCTAAAACAAATTAATCCTGAACTCTCCCTAGATGACTAAACTGAGGTGGTTGTACTTTGGCCACATCATGAGAAGAAAGGACTCATGGGAAAAGATGATAATTCTTGGCAAAGTGGAGGGCAATAAGAAAAGAGGAAGACTCTATACTTGATGGAAAGATTCAATCGAGGAAGCCACAGCCATGAGTCTGAAAGACTTTATCAGGGCAGTTGAGAATATGCAACTTGGAAGTCTCTCATTCATGGGGTTGCCATGGGTCAAAGTTGATTTGAAGGTAGTTAATAACAAATTCATAGTAAGCAGTAATATAAATTATTAATAGCTGTAGTATATTAGGAACATAGATGAACCTATGTCATTAATGTCATTAATATACAGGCAAATATAGTATCAGGCATTTAATTCAACTCAGGAAAAAAAGTACTTGTGTATAGAAAACAGGGAGCAAAGGTATTAATAATGGGCTTATTAAATGTTGCATGAAAGGTGCCATAAGCTTTTTTTAAAAATCTGAAAATGACTTGCAGTCACAGTTAATTTAATTACATGGTTTCACTGTCTTGGGATAATAAAGCTGACATAAAATTATAATAGAGTTATTCCATGAATGAAACCTTTGCTGTTGAGTTTCATGGGGGGGGGGGGGGGGGGGAATAGCATGACTGCTTTGACATTATTGCTAATATTTATAAGTGTATTATCTGCAAGATATTGTAAAACTAGAAAATAACAGTGCAAAAATAGGGATGGCATGACCTATGATCTACTCAGCTGTATTTGTGCTATTTTGTTGTGCTTTCAGCATCTGGTCTCATAAGCTGCATTCCCACTGCATAAATAATCCAATTTGACACTGCTTTAACTGCCATTTCTCCATGCTATGGAATTCTGGGAAGTGTGGTGGTACTAGAATGGAGTTCTGGTGCCCCCACAAACTACACTTCTCAGAACTTTATAACATGAGACATGGCAGTTAAAGTGGTGTCAAACTGGATTATTTCTGCAGTACGGATGCAGCCATAGAAATGTTGCTCTTAAGTATGATACTAAAAAGATGCACTTATTAGATGTAATAATTAATTTAATGTCTACAGCTATTTAGCAACCCAAATCTGTTTTTTAAAGCCCTACTACCAATATAATATTTAAATATTTGGGCAAACTGCACTGCAAAAACATCATCATTTGATTTTGTAAGTAAATAAAACTGCCTTTTATTGAAATTAAAGGGATGCAGTGTAGATGCTTTGCATACACAAAGTATTAGGATCATTCTCTAGGATCTCATTTAAAAATGCCTAGTGGTGCAGCAGGACTAGAAAATATTTTTAAAAATCAGGGTTGTTTGATATTAGATAGCTACTGCTAGATGGAACAACCATTGGATGATTGTCTTGTTCACTTACAGATGGCTATAAAAATACTTCTTGATTTTCTTACATGGTGTGCACTTTAGTATTTTGTTATATTCAAAATGATCCACTATATCATTATAAAAATATCTGTGTACATTTTCATTTTCATTTTATAAAATTAAACTTCCCTTGCAATATGTTTTAGAAAAGCTTTCGTTATCTATCAGAACAGCTACTGTAAGTGTTCCCTTTCCCAACCCAGTCCTCTACCTTCTTCCTATTAAAAACCAGAGTGATAGCTAGCCTTTGTACAGTGGAGGAGTGACCAGAATCTTTAATAAGCATCCTATGTAGTTCATTTCGTAAAACTAAAGGACAGAGGTTTAACCTTTTTCAGGAATGTATGGTAAAATAAAAGGAGGGGGGGATGACAAAGGCTACACTGCAAATTTGGAAAAGTGAAAGCAATGAAAATGCAGAGGAAGGAATTTTATGAAATGTTCCCTTGAACTAGTTAATTAGAGACAGAATTAAATATATTGTGCATCTTATCTCTTCATCCAGTCAAGGATAATTATGTCACAGTAGCTGTATGGTACTATCATCTGTAATATATGTCACAAAGCTCTTTTTATTTATACAAAAAGTAAGTATACCGTTAAATAAACCTACTGAAATTATCTCCTTTGGTTCTTACCTTGCTATATAACTAATATCATTAGAGGCTGTTAACGACAGGACCTTCTTCTTATGAATACAACTTCAAAGAAGGCACAGGTTTGTGAAATATGCTGCTGAAAATTTCACCTTCACAATCCACAAATTACTTCCAACTCTTAATAATACTATCACTTAAAAAAGAAATCCTCTCTGTAAGGAGAAGTAGAATTTTATACATTAAAGAGTGATATTGGTTTCTAGTGTCCCATCCTTTCTGTAAGGAGCTGTCCATCTTTCATAAATGGCCTACACACAGTTTGAATGATAGCTCAAAAAAGGTCTATTATATCTACACATTCTGACAGATTATAAAGATTACCCCTATTTTTGTAGTTCTATATTTCAGGTATTTGAAGAGCTATGGCATGAAAATGACATATAAAGGTGGAGAGAATGCAGGTACTTCGGTACATAGGGACTATCTATCTGTAGAAAAGCCAGAAAGCAAGGGAGTTTGATAATTCAGCTTAATCAGTAAATCACAAATTACTAAACCCATTATTATGCGTATATGAGAATATCTGAGGTATGAAAGTTATAGACCCCATTGTACTCTGATTTTGACTGATCTGGAAACTGTTGTACAAACCTTTGGCCTTTGGTGGCAGTACTGAAGAGTGGCAGAAAACAGGTGCCACTGCTACCAACATATGATCCATTGGAGAAGAGTATTGTAACTGACAAACTAACCATCATTAGGCATAAAATTGAAATCATGCCAACAAGAATATAAACAGGCAGTTATTTTATAAATATCTCAGTACTGGTAGATCCAGAATAGTTATTTTATGCTGTAGAAGGTAGGGCTAATGCTACAATTGATGTGATTTAACTATTTTACATTAAAAATAATTATTGTCCAAATAAATATTCCATTCTGCCATAGAGTTAAATGTCCCATTTCTATAAAGGTCCTGACTGGCTCAGTGCTTGTCTCCAACATCAATTTAGATATTGTGGATTATGACTTAAACTGACTTCATTCTTTTCTTGGCAGAAATCACTCATAGGGGATTTGCCATTATTTTCCTGTTAGGCTGAAACAGTTTGGTTTGCCCATGTCCTCCCAGTTTCCATGGTTAATCAATGATTCAGTTGCTGGTCTTCTAGAGTTCTATCCCAATGTTTAAATCACTTCACCATGCTGGTTTACCCAGATAATTTCTAATTGAGTAAATAATGTCACCTCTAGTTGGCATTCCAGTAGACAGGGATAGAGGAAAAGGTTTAGTTCCACCACAGTTGTGCCTCTAAATATACTTATCATCTTTCCTTACATAAGGGCTGAGTTGAGAAACAGTGTGGCATAATGGACCGATTGTTGGACAATGACTCTGGAGACCAGGGTTCAATTACCAGCTCAGCCATGACAACCACTGGGTGATCTTGGGCAAGTTACATGTTCTCAGTCTCAGAGGAAATCAATGCCAAACCTACTCTGAACAAATCTGGCCAAGAAAACCCCATGATGGGTTAGCCTTAGGATCTCCAGTAATCAGAAATGACTTAAAGGCACACAGCAGCATCAGGATGTGTGATAGAAATGTGATAGATGGTCTCCCTGGGAGGGAGCCCAGGGCCAAAGCAGTCAGGAAGAGCATGTACATGCCCCTCCTTCTCCAGTCCCAGGCTTTCTTTCTGAGAGGGAGCTCACGGCTGGAGCAGCCAGAAATAGTATTTGCATGCTCCTCCTCTTCCATTCACAGGTTTTCCACCTGGGAGGGAGCCCAGGGCTGGAGAAGACAGGAAGAGCATGTGCATTCATCCATCTAGAGAACCCAACAGAATGTCACCTCTCTTCTGTGTGTCACCCAGTGTGGACTGCACCCCCTACACTCCCTCAGTTATTCCACTGGTACAGCATAAACCTTAGAATGGAGTTTGAGGAGTGTGAATGCTACTCTTTCCTCTTTGGCTATACATCTGGGGTGAGGACTGAATTCAGGTGCCATCCATCTGCCATTGCACAGCCTGTGGTTGTAGTGCTATTTCATATTGTCTTGCAATTTGTTCAGGAAAGTATTTTCATTTGGCATAACTCTTCAAAAGGATTCTGTAAAGAAACCACTCTATCCTGCTTTGGTCAAGCCTCACCTGGATTACTACATCCAGTTCTGGACACCACAATTTAAAAATGATGTGGACACGCTGGAGCATGTCCAGGGGAGGGTGGTCAAAATGGTCAAGTCAGAGAGTGGTGGAGTCTCCTTATTTGGAGGTTTTTTAAACAGAGGCGGGATGGATGTGTTGGGGGTGCTTTGATTGTGTATTCCTGCATGGCAGGGGGTTGGACTTGATGGCCCTTGAGGTCTCTTCCAACTCTATGATTCTGTCCTTTGATGATTCTATGTACAATTCTTCCAAGGAGCCACAAGAAGTCATGATTGGATTATAGTACTGAGATAGGGTGTCTGGAATAAGACAGATGTTTCCCACTGGATTAAATAACATCTTGGGTGGACAAATCCCCTTGTTTTGGATTGTCCCCTCAATAATTTTAAAGAGATCAAAACAAATTCTCGTAACTCTATTGTCATGACTAGTTTAGCCCTTACTACTTAATTCATATCTATTCAAAAGGGGGGGGGGAGGGAGTTCTATATTTGAGAAACAATGTCACAATTTGTATAATAATTATACCTCACAATGGGTTGTTTATTAGCCACAGGGAGAGATCCAATTTAGAGGAGACATGCCCCTTCTTCCTCTTCAAAAACATGGAAGCTGCAAGATGGCAGACCAGTGAAAATATATTTCCGATGTTTGCCAGCTGCAGTGGAAGAATCTAGATCAGCGGTCCCCACATATTGCTCTTTAAGAGATTTTGGACTTCAGCTTCAAGAAGCCTCAGGCATGTTGGACAATGGTCTGGGATTCTGTGAGCTGAGATCCAAAATCTCTCAAAGGACACAGTTTGGGGCCACTGATGTAGATGCTTAGTTTAGAAGATGGAAGAATGCCCTTCTGTCCCTCATGTTGACCAGCTGGGCCTTCAAGATTTTATGCTGTCTTAAAGTTGTTTTAAGATTCTGGTTTTTATCTATTAGTGTTAAACTGCATTTATTAGAGTTGTTATTATTAAATTTTATGACATACTGTGAGCCACTTTGAAGCCACTGCCATGTCCTGAGGTGGGGCATAGGCATTCAGAATAATTGATCCATTAGTCATTCGATCAAGTCCTTTCTGTCAAACAAATTGAGGTGTCTATATCTGACATATATTCCAGATTTGCCACAACTGAAGAAAGGAATCTCTAGTAGCATAATATGAACTCAAGACAGTAGAATAGCATCATGAATATTGTTAGTAAGCACACACAGCTTTTCTATGCATTTTCAGTTAAGCTCAGCAGGCTATCTTTGTGAGTGTAAAGCATGCATAGTTAATTTTCTGATATCTTTTCTAGAAATTGAAAAGACAAAGGACTAAACTAGAGGTTGCATGGAGTTACATCTCCACTGCTTTTTTTTTTTTTTTAAAAAAAATCAAAAACAGTCCCTAGAGATTAGCTGTCTGAGTGGAATTAGGGCAGGTAGGGAGAAGCTGTGTAACCTTCTCTTCCACCACCATGAATCTGTTCAATATCATCTTCACTAATCTGTTTCCCTCTATAGATTAAAGATGTGAGGACCCCATATCAGTTCCCCATGGCAGTGAAAACAACTCAGGTGTGATTTTGATCCTTTCCTATTGCACTCTTATTGTAGCCTTCTGGATAACACACACACACACAATCCAATGTATATTGAGATACTAAGATACTAGTCATTTTTCTAATCAGTTACTTCATTTTCTAGTTCCTTTATGTAATCATGATGTGGAATGATATTCCCTGCACCCCTGTAACTGACATGGCTATAATTCTCTATAGTTCAGTGAAACCAGAATATTTCTGCCTGTTACCTCTTACTCTATATGTGTTTCATCATCATCATCATGATCATTACTATACAGTAGTGTCACCAGGGGTGTGGGGGGTATGTGGAATGCACCCCGTGACACCCTAGAAGGGGGGTGACACCACAATGGCTCCTTCACCCCACGGGTGCTATTTAGGACCATGTAATCTCTCCTGGGCCTGGTATGGGGGCTTTTGGTGCTTTCTAGGCTCAGCGTGGGGGCTCCTGGGGCTGGCATGGGTGTTGCTAGGCCTGGTGCATGGGCATTTTCACCTGCTAGGCCTGGCGCAGGTACTCCTGGGCCTAGTGTGGGTGGCCGGTGTGCGGGCTTTGGGGGATTGGTAGGCTTGGTGCGGGGCCTCTTTGGCAACCCCTGGCCAGAAACCCTGCTGGAAGTCTGGGGCGAGAAGCCCTCCCCCCCACACACACACACTGGGTGTCACCATGTGTAGGAATGCTACTGCCACTAGGACAGCAATCATGTTTATTTATAATGCCCTCTGAAGAATGATCTGATGATTAGAGGAAGGTCTTCAACTATTTTATTGCTTTTGTTTGAAATAATTAAAGTACACCTTTAGATTGGTTGTGTTCTGAATATTTAAAATAAAAAAAAAGCACAACCATTAATAAAGGGTTCAGTGAGTATTAGCTGTTTCTCATGTGTTTGGACAGTTAATGTTTCAAAGGAAGTCTAAAATTTCATTAATTTGAATTCAAACTGATTGTTGGAAAAGGTCATGCTATAAATGCTGACTGAAGTTCATGATATTTTGCTTCTACTTTCCTTTGAGCTAAATGATCTTCTAAGTAAAGAAATTTTGAAATGACTTAATTTTTTTTCATAATTTGTGACAAGCCAATTCACATGAAATCTCATTTCATGTTATTAAAGCCATGTGATTAAAGTAGTCTGATGCTGGCTGCATCTGCACTTCAGAGATAATATATATTGACGCCACTAACTGCTGTGGCACAGTGCTATGGAATTCTGGGAATTGTAATTTGCTGTGGCACTAGAGCTCTCTGACAGAGAAGGCTAAATGTGTTACAAAACTACAAACCCATGAATTCTGTAGCATTGAGCCATGGCAGTGAAAATGGTGTCGAATTGGATTATTTCTGCAGTGCAAATGCAGCCAAAGTCTCTTTGCTTCCCCAAAGGTGTGAAGGTAGGATATGTCAAACACAGTGCTGCCAAGTATTCCAAACAACATTAACTTAGTCTGAGCAAGGGAAGGGGTAGAAAAAAAGTTAACAAATTGGCTGCCTCATGCTGCAGCCAGGAGACACGGCTTTATAACATTGTTTGCATCCCTCCCCCCAAAATATCCAAGGTGTCAGATCTTAATTAACCACTTGGGGAAGCCAGATATCATTCCCCTCTTTTTTCCAATGGCACATTAGTAACTGTAATGGCACTTTATTTATCACATGTAACTCAGTGAATTACCTCTCTAAACTGGAAAAACAGCAAGAAATAATGACCTGTTAGTTGATCACAGTAATGAATAAAGTAACTAGTTTCTTCTTTTTAAAAAACCAAAAACAAAGCCAAACAAACTAGAAACCAAAGCTTTGTGGTAAAGAGACATGAGATACCATATTATGTCATGTCTTGTTTGATACAGATTTTCATCCTAATCCTAAACAGTCTTACTCAAAAATAATGTTGCTTGGAGTTCAGTGAGACACTCTTCCCCGAAAGATTAACTTTATTGCAAGTATATTTGGAAATAAATTTCAGTGGAATTAGTACTTACATGGGAGATAGTGCAAAAGAATTCAGTGGGACTTATTTCTAAAGTCATGAATAGTGTTAAGGCCACAGCTTTTTTTATTTCAAATATGAAGCATAGCAGTATTTTTCCATGCTTCAGAAGGCTTAGGAATCCACAGCACATGTTCAAATGAAGTCTTGTTTGAACCCATGCTTTGTTGTTTCTGTATGCCTTCAAGTCATTTCTGACTTATTGCAGCCCTAATCATGGGGACCCTATCATGTGGTTTTCTTGGCAAGATTTGTTCAAAGCAGGATTGCCTTTGCCTCCCTCTGAAGTTCAGAGAATGGGAAATGTCCAAGGTCATCCAGTGGATTTGCATGGCTGAGTGGAGATTTGAACTCTGATCACCAAAATCCTCGTCCAGTGCTCAAACCACCACATCATGCAGTCTTCCATGCTTTCACTTACTTAATTGTCAGTACTTCTGAATTGCTGAATTACTGCTGTGGCTCACACATGAAGCCCTGATGAAGAACCCTAGGAAAGTGCATACAAATATACAAGTTTAAAAAGTTATGCTTTAAAATGCCATGTGTCTACATACGTGTGTGTGTGTGTGTGTGTGTGTGTGTGTGTGTGTGTGTAATGCATCTGTGAGTATGGGTCAAAGCAGATGAGTGGCTTGGAGTGGTCTCTGGCCTCTACAGCCATGATCACTCCACCATTGGCCAGGGACCATGATGATCTGACAGCCCACTCTGAAAGCGGGCCTCTGTTGCAGTCCCAAACAGGCTGAAGGAGTTGATTTTTTGCCATTCCTTTTGCTGGTGGGCTCTGACCACCTTAGATGGCCTCAGAGTGACTTCCAGCTGCATCATCTGCACACAATGCCCTCGAAGCAGCCGCAAGCCCATCTGTTTTGGGCTCTACTTTCTGTGAAATATAGTTCTGCATTACACACTGAAATGATAGTGCAATTGTCTGTTTACTCCAAAGAAATTTTAAAAAGGGGTTGGTTTTTTTTTTTTTTGGTAAATCATTAGTGATTGATCAAAACTGGACATTTTTTTTTCAAACACAAAAATACATTAATCAACATTCCTACTGTGGAGTAAATACCCTATGAAAACATATAGGGATGTCGGTATAGTTATAATTATAAAGAAATAAGGATATGTCTTAAGGAATTATAATATCACTGAAGGATTTTTGAACTGCAAATAAAGACAGCTCATCTTACTTGGTTGTTAATAACTGGCTTTTCAGAATCAAATAGCCACTAGCTACACAAACTAAATGAAACATTTCAAATGTCTCCTGATTTTTTGCAATAATCATATTTACAAAAGAAATTATGTTACATTATGCATTCCCAGAACCCAGAGAAGTTATTTTTTGATGGGCTTGCAGCAGCTTCGAGGGCATTGTGTGCAGTTTTGTACCATAACTTTCAGATATGCAACCAAGTGGTTGTAGGATTCTGGCAGATAGTCATATTCTGGCAGATAGTAAATATTCTAGATTAGGACAGTTATAAATAATGACCATATTATTGTAGTAATACTACAGTAGAGAACACAGATGGAATATACATTTTATTACTAGTGATAAAGAAATATGAAAGCGACTTCAAAAAAAATCTGGAGGTAGTAGTCTTCTACTACCATTTGCTATTTATCTACTATCTATATTCTACTACCATTTGCTGTTTATCTACAACCTACAGCTTCCTATATTGCTACATTATTACAACCACCATTAAATTGACTATTGTCCATTCGACCTTGTGGAAATCAAATTGCTGGAACAGAGGTTGTAAAGACCAGAGGAAGCATAGTGGATGTAGTTTCTGCAGGATCTTATTTCATTAAATTATTTACTACAGGTGCAGTTACTTCCTGTAGATACTTGCTATAGTATATCCAGGATATAATGTTCACAATAATGGTATAGTTTCCCCCCAAACTTCAGTGTTGTTGTCTCATATCAGTTGTCTTTTAGTATGCTTTATTCCATCCATATAGTCAGTTCTCTATTGTTCTTTTTATTATGTATCCTATGTTTTGTAGTATTACTACAGTGTGGTTATATGCATAATAATATGGTCATTGTTGATAATTATAGAGTTATGCTTTCATTTCTTTAGGACGTCATTGTAACAGAGTATTATTATATTGTTAGTTTCTC
The DNA here is from genome assembly GCF_019175285.1 of Sceloporus undulatus. NCBI lineage: Eukaryota > Metazoa > Chordata > Lepidosauria > Squamata > Phrynosomatidae > Sceloporus > Sceloporus undulatus. The sequence goes on along the minus strand of NC_056524.1, from coordinate 54,106,797 downwards.
CCTAGCTATTGTGTGTGTGTGTGTGCGTGTGTGTGTTTTAAAATTTTGTATGCCAGCTGTACACCAGAGAAAAATGGGATAAAAAACAAACAAACAAATAAACAAACAATTTCTTAAAAAGCCAGTCAATTCACCTACAATCCTGGGGAATATGTGCACCCTTCACACAAATAGTTTCAGTCCTATAATGTTATGATGATGGAAAAACTGCCTGAACTTCAAGAGCTTGTGCTTTGAGATGGGCTGAAGCATATGTTTGGAAACTGCTGGTGGAAAACTGTATGTGTGTAATCTTGATTTAACCCATTGGTTTCAGAGGGATCTTGCAATGGGTGTCAGTCAGATAAAGACTGAAAATTCATTTATTTAAAAGTTGCAATGTTTTGTGAAGGAACAATCTCTGTATTTGTCTCTGATATCAAGAAAGAAGGCATGAGATACAAATTTAATGAGGGATCTGGCTCCCTTAAAGAGACTCCACAGACAGAGGTGGTTGCTCTCTTCAGTCTGTTATCACTTTTCACATGAATAGAGTGATGATGGAGGTGGCAGGGTTAGCATATTCCTCTGTCCCGTGTTCATTAACCCAGAGTGGGCAACTGCGGGAAGCTAGGGGAAAAAACCTTTACTACACTGTAGTTTCAATATATATCAGACCTTTAATCTAATACTGAACAAGGAGAACTTGAAGAAAATTTATTTATTTATTTATTTATTATCCCATTTTTCCAGTGGGATTTAAAGCAGCTTACAATATAAATAAAAAAATAGAAGTTATAATAATATGAAGTACAAAATTTATTAAATTATTAGATAGTACATTCAATTAAAATACTATTTTTTAAAATATTAAAATTTAAAACAGTGTAAACACTTTAAAATACACATTGGATATAAAACAGTGCACCCAGTTACACATCACTTCACCCTGGTCAGCCAAAGCTGAAGGCCTGTTCAAACAGTTTCATTACATTTTGATATTAAACTTCTGCACATTTTAGGTACATTGTATTTGCTTAATTTGTAAGCTGGCTTGAATCATGGTTATGGGCAAAAATATGGGTTATACATAGATAATAGACAGACAGACAGACTATGAGGCTGAGAGAGTATAACTTGCCCAAAGTGGATTTCTATGGAAGATACAGATTTTGAAACCTAGTCTCCCTGAGTCTTCGGCCAACAAGCAAACCACTGTACCACTCTGGCACTCAGGTATGATGTATTTGACATATTTTCCAAACATTTTAACAAACTTTCTGTGGATATATATGTCATATATGTGTGTGTGTGTGTGTGTGTGTGTGTGTGTGTGTGTGTGTAAAAATGTGGTATTGTATGGAATGTGGCTGTCATTGGGCTTCTGTGGCAAAAAATACTATTGCAGTACACTGCTTGTGTGTCTTCATAGACACAAACTATGGGACAGTTTTCTTATTTCAAGTATTGACTTGATCATTACACCCTGATTGCATTTTTATCTGTTTGCTGCTCTGACAGGTATCTCTAACCAACTATGGAGTGTCTTTGTGGGTATTTGGCATAGGAACAGTCACACACACACACATCCCCCCCACACACACACATTTCATTTATAATTTATAAGTTAAATATTTAAGGTGACACATATTACTCTCTGTTTTAGAACAGGGGTTGTACAACATAGGGCTGTATAATGAACGTTTTAATGCAACATTATTCACCTACAACAAAAAATAAATTAAATGTTATAAAGGTGATTCAAATGTTATATGTAGTTTGTAACAGTGAAATTTAGGAAGTATCTTAGAGTTGACTTTCTATTCATTTGCATTCATTAATGCTATAAATGATTTCAAAGTGATTATTTAAATCAAACCAGCTTCTCTGACTCTAGGGCATAATATTTTTTTTTGTATTTGCATAATAATTGGTTAGAAACAAGTGATCTACTAAGCAATATTATGTAGACATAGTGTAATGAATACAGTAGACACAGTCTGTTAGATCAATATCAGAAATATAATGAAGGTTGAATATTTGAAGTCTCTGGATTATTTCAAACATCTATAATTAGTAATGAGCTCATTTAGATAAGCATTAAACACAAATTTAATCATATTACTGGTAATTATTAGCAGGTTGCACAATGTGAAGCCCCTTTTCATTTTCTTCAAAAGTTGTGACTAAGAACTGAAAAAAAAAACCTCTACATTATTTGACCTCATGAACTGCACAGAAATGACTTAACTAAAGAAACAAGATTAGTTAGGGATACCTTTGCCCATAAGTCATTTTATTTATTTCTGCTATCAAACCAGAGGTCCAGATATCATTTGTTCAATGTACGGTATTAATCAATAGCCAATTATGTTTCCCCCAACTGCTGTAATGAAAGAGTCAAAAATCAAAATATTATTTTTATGTTCATACATGCATACACGGTATGAGAAAATTAAGTGGAAATGGAAGGCACTTATTTGTGTGTATTTCATTTTGAGTAAACACAAGGGGGGTATTATGCATTAATAGAAAATTTTTAAAGGTAAAAAAAATGACATGATGAACTGAAAACTAGGAAGTGAATAATAGAAACTATGGGTATGACTCAGCTAAAGGTAAGTACAGTAAATTCAAGCTTGCTGAGATGAACAACAAAGCTATGCATATGTTGGATTTTCTTCCCCGCAGAAAACATTGGCTTAATTACATCCTGCTTTAACTAGTCTGGTTAGAGCTGTTTAAGAAAATACCTTGCAGCAGGAAAGATTTTCATTTTATCTTAATATCCTGCATTTTTATGCCTTGAAGAATACAAATCTTAGCCACTTTACAATGATATCTTAATTCTAAAGGAATATCACCTTACATTAGGGCTTGATTTTTGGAGAATTTATTCCTTCCAGCCAAAGATAAAACTATCCAATTTTGGAGTAGGAGGCACTGTTATGGTGGTTCTGTTCCTATCTGCAAAACTAGTTGCAGAGAATGGCATTAAAGGAGTCCTGTTCAGTTTCATGGCTGTTAAACTATGAGATACCACTAGATTCCATTCTACTCCTCCTGTTGTTTAACATTATCTAAAACAACAGGGTGAAGACATTAGATAGTTCTGGATTGTGTACCATTGGTATGCTGTTCACACTCAGCTCTACTTCTTTGTTTCAGGAGTTATCTTATGAGATGATGGAACAGTTCCTAGATGAGGTAATGGGCCAGATGATGTTAAATCCCCATAAGATTGAAGCTCCATGGATTGGTGGTTCCTGTGTATGGGAACTGAATTTTTAAAAAAACTTGCCCTGAATGGGACTGTACAACTCTGAAGCAGGGTTTGCCAGATTCTGGGAGTACTGTAACTGGATATCCAGGGGGTCTTTGTGGTTTGGGCGTCCTGGGGAATTTCCTTGATATTTTGGTCACAGAGTTTCATACTCTGGTAACTTACCAATTAGACTACTTTTCATGAGCTTGTCGTAGTCTAATAAATGCATCTTTTCTAGACATGACTTCTACTTTCTTGGCATATAAAACAATGTCATGTATATTAGGGGGTCCCAAAGGGTTCTGTCCTGGTCCCAGTGCTATTCAACAGCTTTATCAATGACTTGGATGACAGAACTGGGGGCATACTTATCAAAATTACAGATGACACCAAATTAGGAGGAGTAGCTAATACCCCAGAGGACAGGATCAAAATTCAAAATGACCTGAATAGACTAGAAAGCTGGGCCAAAGCTAACAAAATGAATTTCAACACACAGAAATGTAAAGTACTGCACTTAGGGTGGAAAAACGAAATGCATAGATGTAGGATGGGGGACACCTGGCTGAATGAAACTACGGCCTGTTACAGACTGCCAAAATAAAGCTGCTTCGGGTCTCTTTGGAGGTATGCTATTTAAATGATGGATGGATCCTAAGAGTGTGGAGGTCGCACCAAAGCCACACTCCATTCCTAAGCACCAGAGTGCAGCTTTTGGTACAGCTTCCGGATTCTTAGGATGCATGCATCATTTAAATAGCATACCTCCAAAGAGACCCGAAGCAGCTTTATTATGGCAGTCTGTAACAGGCCTACATGTGAAAGGGTTCTGGGAGCACAAGTAGACCACAAGTTGAACATGAGTCAACAGTGCGACGCAGCAGCTAAAAAGGCCAATGCAATTTTAGACTGCATCAATAGAAGTATAGTGTCTAGATCAAGGGAAGTAATAGTGCCACTGTATTCTGCTTCGGTCAGGCCCCACCTAGAATATTGTGTCCAGTTCTGGGCGCCACAATTCAGAAAGGACATTGAGAAACTGGAGCGTGTCCTAAGGAGGGCGACAAAAATGGTGAAGGATTTGGAAACCATGCCCTATGAGGAACGGCTTAGGGAGCTGGGAATGTTTAGCCTGGAGAAGAGAAGGTTAAGACGTGATGTGATAACCCTGTTTAAATATTTGAAGGGGTATCATATTGAGGAGGGAGCAAGCTTTTTTACCCTGCTGCTCCAGAGAACAGGACCCGGAGCAATGGATGCAAGCTGTAGGAACAAAGATTCCACCTCAACATTAGGAGAAACTTCCTGACAGTAAGGGCTGTTTGAGAGTGGAACACACTTCTTCAGAGCATAGTGGAGTCTCCTTCCCTGGAGGTCCTTAAACAGGCATGATGGCCATCTGTCAGAGATGCTTTGATTGAGATTTGCTGCATGGCAGGAGATTGGACTGGATGGCCCTTGGGGTCTCTTCCAACTCTACAATTCTATGATTCTGTAAGGACCATACAATACAACATATCACTGTCTGTTGATCATTGACACTATGGCCAGAGTCCTTGTGAATTTGACCATAACATTAGTAGTTTGGCATTTTTTTGCTGTTAAGATCTTGCTGTTCCATTTGGAATGGACGTTGCATTTTTTAAAGAAATGGGAATCACCACATGCAAAATGGAAAATCTTGCATTAGTGCAACAAGAGAGGCTTTTCTCCTTATTGGTGTTTGGTAGGATATTCGCTTCTGTCTCTCAGTCATCCTAAACTTTTTCAAGAAATGAACCACATAACAAGTTGCAATAATGCTGGAAGTTGGAAGATGATCATATTAGAGATTGTGAACATCATGTTACCAGATGCTCTGCCACTATTTACAGCAGAGGGGACAAATGCACAAGGGCCAGGGGCCAGTTTTCCACATCCAATCCCTCACAGGCTTTCTCACAACTGCACAAAAACACCTTCATTATTCTCTGTTTGCCCTCCAAAATGGCCAACAGAAATAATAGCAATAGCAGCTTTATTTATATACTGCTTCATACTGAACTAAGCAGTCTCTACATGGTTTACAACTGCAAGCTAATTGATGACTCTGATGAAATATGGAAAAAATGTATTGAAAAAGCACCAAGAAAAGAAGACGGGAAATTTCCCTCACAAGAAGTGCTGAACTTTTTGATGGAAGATAAGGATGGGGATGGCTCTGGGGAAGGGGAGCACTGAGGTGGTATATTAAAGATATTTAGATATAATGTATTACAATGTAAGAATGTGTGTGTGTGTGTGTGGTAAAATTTTAAGAATATTAAATAAAAAATTGGGAAAAAAACAACTGTAAGCTAATTGTCCTCAACAAGCTGTGTACTCATTTTGGGGCCTCAGAAGGACGAAAGCCTGAGTTGGGATTGAGCCCTGACTAGTATTAAACTCAAAACTTTATGGTTTTGAATGAATGGCTGCAGTACAGGGATTACACACTGCACCACCAGGGTGTCAAGGGTTAAAGTCAGCACACTGGGAAATGCTTGGATGTGTGTGTGTGTTTGACCATGAGCATACAGCAAGAGAAGGACAAGGCTGATCAAGCACAGCTGATGCTCATAGCCTCAAGGACACTCTGGTGCCTGCATGCACTAAGCCCTGGGTGATGAAACATCTAGCTGGATTGCACAGGGGGACACGTTAGACTGTAACACAGGAAGTCACTGGGTTTGGGAGACCACATGGTCTGAAGGCTATATAAGCACAGAGGCTTCCAGTGATTGCTTTGTGGGTTGTAGTAGGAGAGTTGGTATTCGTTTGTGATCTGTATTATAGTACTGTAAATAAAGCACTTTGGGAGACTTGGCTTGTCTGGTCGTTTATCAGCAGAAGCCTGGCATCGGTTGCTGAGAGTCCCCGGAGGTTCTTGCATTTCTTCAGTTCCTGGAAGACATCCAGCTGCTGTTATCTCAACTGAGGACTGAAAACCATGTTTCTGAATTTGCCAGATTACTCTGCTGTATGCCAGCATTTGCTACAGGGCTCAGATGAGTTGCTGACAACGGTTATGGGTCCAGAAGTTCCAGTTCCAGTCAGTGAGATGCATTTGTTGGTCTCCAGTCATTTCTGAAGCCAGCAGGTGGTGAGTGCTGAGAGATCTGTTTGCTGTTTGAGTGTACACAGCAGTGAGAGCTGGGAAGCAAGCCAAAGCTGTTTAGCTATGGAGGGAGTGAAATTTCCCAAGCTGAATGATACCAACTATGGAAGCTGGAGTCATTATTGTAAATCTCTTTTGATAAGAGAAGGGCTTTGGGATGTCGTCAAGCAGAGAGCTACTTCTGAGGAAGCTGAGGACGATGAGAAAGCGAGAGCCACTATTTTGCTAACAATAAAGCCTGGAGAGATAAACAGAGTTTGGGACAAGCCGACTGCAAAGGCTGTGTGGGATGCTCTGAGGGAGATCCACCAGTCGCAGACAGAGCTATCACGCATGATATGGTGTGCTAGCCTGTATGGCTGCAAGATGCAATATGGCGAGTCTCCAGAAGAACACCTGAAAACAATGCAGGACTTGTTTTGTCAAGTACAGCAGCGAGGTGTTGATATACCCAAAGAACAAAAAGCTTACATTCTACTTGGCAGCATCTCCAGAGAATATAAAAACATTCTCTACAGTTGCCAGGGACTATCGCGGCAGCAGATAACCTTGGAGCTGGTAGCAACTCGAGTGTTGGAGGAGAGCCAGAGACGTCGGTTTGAGGCAGGGCTCAGAGCAAGGCAGCAAACCCATCATCCACCAGAGGCTTTGCAGGAAGGACAGCAGCTGGAGAGTGCAGCTGGTTCCTGGAGCAGACGGTGCTTCTACTGCGGCAAGCCTGGACACTTTAGATGGGACTGTGAAAGACTTGCACAGGCTAGGAAACAACAGCCCAAAACTCCTGGGAACAGGAGGAGTGTTGTAGCTGTGACAAGGGAGAAGGACTGCAATGCCTAGAATGCTATTTGGCTTTTGGACTCTGGAGCAAGTTCCCATATGATTTATTCTCCAACTATGCTGAAGAACAAGAGACGTTCTGATGTGCCTACTGTGACGATGGCAGATGGAGTGGAGAGAGAGTCCAAGGACATGGGAACTCCTTTCATCCCCAGCTTTGCAAAAGACTTTTCAAAAGTTTTGTGTGTGCCTGATTTGAAACACTGCCTTGTGAGTGTATCTGCATTGACAGATGATGGCTATGAGCTAAGGTTAAAGGGGGATGATTGTATAATTTCCATGGGTGGTCAGGTGTGTGCAAAAGCACAAAAGAGAAACAAAATTTACCATATGGTAAATGGGCCTGGGTGTGCCATAGTCAGTAATACTCCATTGCATTCTAACTGTGTGCATTACCTCCACCGTGTGTTGGGTCATACTAGTTTCTCAAGCCTGAGGAAACTTGGGGATGTGTGTCCTGATTTCAAAGTGTTGAATTGTGAAAACCACTTGGATTGTACTGTATGTTAAAGGGTTAAGCTGAAGGCTTGTCCTGCTGTCAAACAAACGGAATGCACTACACAGAGGCTGTTTGAGATAGTGCACGCTGACTTAGCAGGCCCTTTGCCAGCAATTCTTAAAGGAGTGGGTCAGCATGGTAGAGAGGGAATTCCAATGTAAGGTGGTGGCGTTGGTGACGGAGAAAGGAGGTGAATTCCTTACTAATGAGTTGAAAGCCTGGCTGAAAAGCAAAGGCATCCGTCTCAACACAACAAACCCTGCAGTTCCTCTGGAGGATGGGTTAGCAGAGAGGAGGATTGATGTGCTGAAGCAGATGAAGGACTGCATGTTTCTAGATGCAGAAGCACCAGATGGGTTATGGGGTGAAGCAGTGCTTACTGCCAATTACCTTGTAAACAGAATTTGGAATTCTGAGGTAAAAACAACCCCATTTGAAATGTTGTATCGCAGGCCGCCAAATTCAAAAAATTTGAGGGTGTGGGGCCAGCATGCAAGAGTATACATTCCTGAAGGATTCAGGAGGAAGGGTGATCAGAAATGGTAAAGAGTAATGTTTGTGGGGTACTCTGGGAACAAATACAGGTTCCATCTGGGTCAAGGGGAGATCCTACTGTCCAGGAGTGCCAACTTTGACGTGCATTCAGGTTGGGACAGACTCCATGCCAACCAGGAGGTGTTCCTGAGGTTGGGTAAGCTCAAGGGCAGTGCTGGCAATGGAGGGGCACAGAATCAGGCATCTCCACTTGAGACCAAACCCAGTACGTCAGGAGAACACACAACACAAACACTCACACCTGTTCCAACTGCAAAGTTTGAGGTGGTGCCAAAGGTAGATTCTCACAGCCAGACAAGCTCAGAAAGTGAGGATGAGAGGGGCAGAACCAAGGTGTTTGTGCCCAGAAGGACACAGAAAGTTAGGAAATCACTGAAGAGGTTTGTGGTGCAGGGGGCAAGAGCATGTACTGCAGAGACTCAAACAGAGACACTCACATTCACTGGAGCACTTGCATAGGAAACTGAAGCAGTGGAGCAAGTTGAGGCTCAGGTGCAGGAGGCAAGAGCATGCACAGCGGGGACTCAGACAGAGACACTGGCATGCACTGAAGCACCTGCACAGGAAACTGCTGCAGAAGAGCAAGTTGAGGCTCAGGAGCAGGGAGAGTTTAGAGTGCCCATGTTGTCACAGATGGGAAAGATTTTTGTGCTGAGACAAGCACAGGTCTCTTCTGGGGTAGTGATAGAGAAGGCACAGAGCACTCGAAGGGTTCACAAGAAGGACAAGGGTATAGGTAGTGCAGAGGGGTAGCTGTTTAGCTACAGGAGATGGAACATGCACACTTACACACACACCTCTGCACATTTGGAGGGGATTGTCGAGGGTTAAAGTCAGCACACTGGGAAATGCTTGGATGTGTGTGTGTGTCTGACCATGAGCATCTAGCAGCATAAGGACAATGCAGATCAAGCACAGCTGATACTCATAGCCTCAAGGACACTCTGGTGCCTGCATGTACTAAGCCCTGGATGATGAAACATCTAGCTGGATTGCACAAGGGGACACTTTAGACTGTAACACAGGAAGTCACTGGGTTTGTGAGACCGTGTGGTCTGAAGGCTATATAAGCACAGAGGCTTCCAGTGATTGCTTTGTGGGTTGTAGTAGGAAAGTTGGTATTCGTTTGTGATCTGTATTATAGCACTGTAAATAAAGCACTTCGGGAGACTTGGGTCTGTTACAAACGGGCCTTTGCGGCACCCCTGTCACGTGCTGGGGGTTGGCCGAGGACCTAGCATCCATACCGGCCTCACCCCTAGCACGTGACGGGGCGTAATAATGGTGCCGCCACCATTTTGATGTATCGGACGCATAGCAACTGCACGTCGCACCCCAGATGTGATGCCACGAGTGCATGAGTAGCACCTCGCGGCGTCCCATCCGGGGCGCAAGAAGAAGTGCCATTTTGGCGCTTTTTCTTCGCTGCATCCAGGAACCATGCAGTTTGGCTGCTGCGGTTCCCGGACGCAGCAACCGGCGGCTGTGGCAGAGCACCACTTTTCGGCGGTCTGTAACCCTCCTTGGCTTGTCTGGTCATTTATCAGCAGAAGCCTGGCATCGGTTGCTGAGAGTCCACAGAGGTTCCTGCATTTCTTCAGTTCCTGGAAAACATCCAGCTGTTGTTATCTCAACTGAGGACTGAGAACCACGTTTCTGAATTTGCCAGTTTACTCTGCCGTATGCCAGCATTGGCTACAGGGCTCAGATGAGTTGCTGACACAGGACTCCTTTAATGTAATGTTATGTCACTTCTTGTCACCATATCGAAATAGAAACATGGGGGGAGGGTATTTGAGAGGGGTGCAGGATTATAGGTGGATTTGTGGTAGCTGGAGAGGGAAGATTTGTATTTTTGTATACATTTGGATTTGGGGTTGGATTTTCTTGTGATTTTCACTTGAAAATCATGACGAAACATTAAAAAAAATGGGAGGGAGGGCCCAAGAGTTTTGAGGTACAAGGACCTCCTCCAGGCTATATGCTGTATTTTCCCTACCCAGATCAATTTACCTGAATGATTGCTGTTTTCCTTGTTCCTAGTAAATGTTGTCTTTGCAAAACGTGTTACTGCAATTTAGTTAATTTAAATTGCAAAAATTGTTCTTTGGCATCATTTGCCCTGTCTCTTAACAGTCAAGGTGTTGTAACTATTATGTTGCATTTTAATAATAAGTAATAATTCTTTTTTTTAAAAAAAACTTTATTTTTTCAAATGGGGCAGTGCTTTAGTTGTTATGGAGATTTATATGCCATTTTTGGTAGCTATTGTTTTGTCTAAAGGCCATGGTAAAAAAAAAAGGTTTTGAACAAATAAAACATACAGGTATTACAAAACAAGTGTATGCATTCATAGACATCCTGACACTGGCACTATTAAACAAAAGGGAAAAGGATTAAGAACCTGAGAAGTGATACTTGGTATGTGGATGAGGGAATTGCAAATGTGGCTATATTTTCATCTGCAAAGTATTGGCAGGTATGTATTAAAGGGATTGGATTACACTGGAATTCTTCATAGCTTCATATCTCAGAAGATTTCCATACCAGCTCTTAAGTGATGGTAAATCACCTCTAAAACATTGAGGATGTATGCGTGTATGAAAGCCTGTCATGCTTCCTCATCATCACAATTCAGTGATGCTAGAGGGAGCCAACGATTCCCTGACAATGAGGAAGCACACCAGGCTTTGACACACATGTGCTTCCTCAACATTTTAGAGGTAATTTACCCATGCTTTAAGTTAAGAGCTGGTATGAAAATCCTCATTGTCTGCTATCAAGGTCAGATGCAGCTCCTAAACCAGTTTTCTGTATGACCCCTGGGTTGAACACAATATTCTTCATGTCTTGGCAGGAGAATTTCTAATAATGATGCCTTGAAGTACAGCCACCCAAGCACAATTGATATCATGCTCATCACAGTAAAATATATGCTGGACTGGCCATATATTTAGGGTAGAAAACCCCAGGTTGCCATCAGTAGTCGGAACATAGTGAGTTACAGGAAGGTACTTTTTCACAGAAGATCAACAGAAAGTAAATGCTTCAAGGGCATTTTGAACACTGCTGTTTTTATGGTAACAGTTGGAAACTGATGACAAGAAAAAGGATTGCTAACATTCAGCAGTTTGAGACTGGCAAACTTGGCTGCAGTATAAATCTGTTATATATTAAGGCAAAAACAGTTCCAAACAGTGACAAGCTTTCCAAGTAGCTTTTTATTTTATCTGCTTTGTTTTTAAGAGCATAAAATCTTTATGCACTAGCTTGGATTTTAGCTAAGCTAAATTATGTTGGAAATCAGATATATACAACTCATTTACTGTAAACTATGAAAGCAATAGTAGTCCAATTTGCTAGAATATGGACTACTTAGGCTTGAACTTTATGCAAAATTTCCAGGGAATAAGTCCTACTGAATTTAATTAGGCATAACGTTTGAATGGACAGTGGACAGTTTTGATAGCTCACTAACTAAACTTGACCCCATATAGATATGTCTTGATATCCAGATATTATTTCCTTGCTAAGAAAACAGAAGCACATGGCTTTGATGGTGCCCTATCTACTTGGGACATAAAAGTGTCAGTTAAATATGGCCTTCAAGTTTATGAATTCAGAATAGTGTTATTGACTAGCAATTTCACTTCTCAAGGAAATACTGGATCTCTTAGCATCAGCACAGAATATGAGGGAAAGGGGTAATCAGGGAGAAACCAAAACTAATAATATGAAAATGTGCCAATGCATTTAGATCTTAGAAATAATGCAATTAAAAAAAACCCTTACATTTGTAACTTTTAAAACCCTGTCTTTTCTATACCTTTGAGGTTGACTGATACTATGATAACAAGTGCTTCCAGGTTGTCAGCAGCCCTCAAGGCAAAAAATATGCAATGGGAAATGTAAAGAAGCACAACAAAATCTCATGAAAAAAGGAAAGCAAATAAAACCAATACCCTGTTTACTAACATTCTCTTCAGGATAAAATTAAACCCCACGATGATACTTTTGAAGTAGAAAATGACTGGCAATGTTAGACAGTCATAGATGTCTCTGTTGGATGCTGTCAGATATTATCACAATTGTTTTGTGCAGGAATCTAATTTTCAAGAGGAAAGTGTTCCTTTATACAATGCCTTTTGTGAAAGCAATGAGGACTTTTTATATGTCGCATTAATCAACAGAAAAGGCACAATTTAAACCACTAAAATCAGTGGGGGTGTCAACCAACACTTCTTTCAGTTGGTATATTGGTTGAACATCTTGCACAATGCACTGTATATAAAGCTTAAAGTCACTCATGATAAATAGAATATTGATACCATATTTTGAAATAGAATGAAACTATATGTTGTACTGGCATGGATGACTTTCTGTACAAATTACTTATTTTATTGGGTGATCTTATACATTTCAATCTTTGCTTCTATAAGTTTTTAAGCTTGAGATCATATGCCAGAGTTGTCTGCAGAGCTTAGGTGATTTATAACAACTGCATAACAACTCCTCTCTCTGATATACAGGGCAAAAACAGTTTGATAGGACAGTTATTCTACAAACTGAAGACATTCTGCTCATAGAAATGAATCTGCCTCTGCTATTGAAACAGTCACACAGTGCACACCTCTGGGCCTTGCTAACTTGCATGTAATCATGTCCTCAGGGTGGACTGTGACCTCTGCAGTCAGTAAGCTTTGCCAAAATTCAGAGTGATCTGGGAGAGAAATAATTTGTTTCAGTATCTGTAGAAGCAGCTGGTTGGCGTGGCAACTTGGTCTTTTGGTGAGGTATTTTGTGTGTGTGTGTGACCTCTGGAAGAGTAGAAAGTTGTGCATGAATAAGCAGGCAAGTCCCAGCAAGGCAGATGTTGCACTCAATGACCTTCACTTGCTGGAGCTGATAATAAGTTTGGCTGTCATTCACTGCCCTTTTGAGGGTTTCACACAGCAGATCAATGCCAAGGAGACATATTTGATCCTACAGGCCCTGCCAGAAATTAGGTTTGGATTTAGATTTCCTGGAACTAATCCAAAACTAGTTTGACAACAAAATGTCTGTTGTAATAACTTGCGCAGAAAGTATGGTGTTCGGTTTACATTTATTTTCATGGGGAGGATATGATAATTTCATTATGTTTATTTCATAGGACGTATGAATGTGAAGATAAATAGGCATATCCTTCCTTCCTTCCTTCCTTCCTTCCTTCCTTCCTTCCTTCCTTCCCCAATATATTGTACATAGTGATTGGTCATTTAATATATGCATACCAGTTAATATATATATATGTATAGGTTCAGTCTCTCTTTTCTGAAATGCTTGCGACCAGAGGTGCTTTGAATTTTGGAGATATATATATTGGGACACCTGTATTTGCATAGGTACATCTTGGAGATGGGGACCAAGTCTGAACACCAAATTCGTTTAGGTTTCATATTTCTAATATCTCTGCTCTGTCATGGACGGACCATTTTCTGGTTGAGGCCTGAATCAAGGCTTCTACCTTAAGCCCCCCCCCCCGGGGGTGGTGGACCTATTAGGATGGTCCACCCTCGAAGGCTGATGGAACCCAAAAGGTTCCAAGAAGCCCAAGAGGGGTATATGGCTGGAACTGACGGCGATTCTGTTGATGTCTGACAAACATCAGGGATACTGATCTCTCCAGGGCTATACACAGTATCGCTCCCAAGCGTCCTCTCAGGCCTGCTTCCAAAAAACAGCCCTGGTATACGGAAGACCTCAGGGAAAGGAAGCGGGTTCTGCGACGTCTAGAGTGTGACTGGCAAAGACATCAGGACTTAGCCGACAAGGCACTCCTAGACTCTCATTTGAAGGCCTACGGAGTGGCAATAAGTGCAGCTAAGAATTCGTTCTATGCTGCACGTATTGCGTCCGCGGAGTCGCATGCAACAGAGCTGTTCAGGGTAGTGAGGGAGCTTACTCAACTGCCTCCTCCCCTGAACCCTATATTGGAACCATCTAAAGCCTTCTGTGACGAGTTTAACAACTTCTTTGCGGATAAAATCTCTCAGATAAGGGCTGAGCTCGACGCCAGTATTAGTTCAGAATCTAGAGTAGAGGTGTCCACAGCTTCCGTGGCCCCTGTTATACTGGATCACTTTGCGTTTGTTAGTACTGAGGAAGTGGACAAGATCCTTCGAAGCGTTAGGAAGATGACATGCTCTCTTGATCCCTGCCCCTCATGGTTGGCAGCTCAGGGGGGGATGCGGTCCTAACTATGTTGCACCACATAATTAACACATCTCTAAGAGAGGGACAGTTTCCATCTAAATTAAAATCAACAGTGGTTAACCCCCCGCTAAAAAAAACCTCCTTAGACCCCCTGATTTACAACAACTACCAGCCTATATCATAGCTGCCATTTTTGGGGAAGGTGATCGAGAGAGCGGTCACCTTCCAGCTTCGATCGATCTTGGATGAAACGGATTTTCTGGACCCATCTCAAACTGGCTTCTGGGCGGGCTATGGAGTTGAGACTGCCATGGTCGCCTTGGTTGATGATCGTCCGGAGACATGGGGCGTGGTGTTATCAGTACGCTGATGACACCCAAATATATTTCTCTGTGTCTCCGACTAGTGCAGTAACTAGGGATGGCATCTCTCCTCTAAATGCCTGCTTGGAGTCGGTAATGGGCTGGATGAGGGAAAACAAACTCAGTCTGAATCCAGAGAAAACGGAAGTACTGGTGATAGGTTCCCCGGATCCGGGCGATGAGATCTGCCATCCAGTCCTGAATGGGGTCACGCTCCCCTTGAAGGACTTGGTGCGCAGCTTGGAAGTGCTCCTAGACTCTTCGCTCCAGTTGTCATCTCAGGTGGTCAGTAGCGCTTGTTATCAGCTTCAGCTGATACGCCAGCTGCGCCCCTACTTGGACCGGAGGGACCTTGAAACTGTTGTACATGCTCTGGTAACCTCTCAATTGGATTTCTGTAATGCGCTCTACATGGGGCAACCCTTGTACCAAACCCGGAAGCTACAGTTGGTGCAGAATATGGCAGCGAGACTGGTCGCTGGTGGTTCCAGGTCTGACCATATAACACCTATTTTGAAAGATCTTCACTGGCTGCCTATTCGCTTCCGGGCTCAATACAAGGTGTTGGTAATAACCTATAAATCCCTAAATGGCTTGGGCCCAGGGTACTTGGAGGACCGCCTCTCCCCATATAATCTGCCCCGCACACTCAGGTCGACAGGGATGACACTGTTGGAGATCCCTACGACACGCTATGTGAGGATCTCACAGAGGGCATTTTCTGTCGTGGCTCCTAAATCTTGGAATAGTCTCCCGGACGAGCTCCACTCCACCACATCTTTAGTTCTTTTTTAAAAAGAACTTGAAGATGTATTTCTTTTCCCAGGCCTTCCCACCGTGAAAAATCATTTTACCCCTACCCCTTTTACTGACGACCCTGGAACTGTGTATTTCGACTCCCCCTTTCATCTGGCCCTTTTGCTGCTATGATCTTTATCCTGTTTTTAATCTTGTTTTTAATTAACTTTACTGGAATGTTTTATATTACAATTGTACGCCGCTTTGATCATACAAGTTGGAAAAGCGGGTTACAAATAAATC
>NC_056524.1:54020733-54090918 GCF_019175285.1 Sceloporus undulatus | reverse complement strand
TATTATTATTATTATTATTATTATTATTATTATTATTATTATTATTATTATATTTATCTTATACACATAGCCTGAAGGTAAAGTTATACAATATTTGTAGCACTTTTTGGCATGAAAAATTTAATCACCAGAAAGCAAAGGTGCCATTATCTCAACCACCTATTAAAAAGCTTTTGGTTTTTGGAATTTTTCAGGTTTTGGAATTCCAGATAAGGCAGACTTAACCTGTTTGTAAGTAAATACACTAAGGGCTGGTATTATTTGGAGCTGCTAGGTGGCTGTCAAAAAAATCTATGGGGACTGCTTGGAATTTTGACTTGAAATTGGCCACAGCAACTTGGGCAACATTGTCAGAATATGAGATGTCTAGCACAAAATTCTGATGAATTGTGAATATACACAAGTGACCATGTGCAAATTCTCTCACACAGTGCAATTTTATCTTATTATAAAAAATATAAAGGAATCTTATAGCACATTTGAAACTAACTGAGGAAAAGAAATTTCTATCTTAAGCTTTTATGGACTCCAATCCACTTCATCAGATGCATTGAGTGAACCTTTGTGAACAATAGCAATAGCAAGTACATTTCTAAACTGCTTATCAGTGCACTTAAACACTCCCTAAAAAGTTTACAATGTGTAAGCTAATTGCCTCCAATAAGCTGGGTACTCATTTTAGTGACCTCAGAAGAATGCAAGCCTGAGTCAAGTCTGAGCCCCTGGCTGGTACTGAACTCACAACCTTATGGGCAGCACAGTGAGGGCTTTGAGCATGGGGATGCTCAGCCCTCATCTCGCCTACAGGCCGGCACTTTTTGCCGGTCTGCAAAGGGCCTTAGTGAGGATGTATTTTCCTCCTACACTTTACTGATTCTGTCATGGAGAATGGGTCTTTCTCTTCACAGACAGTTTCTCAGGCTCATTTGCCAGACCTGTCAGATCCTAGAGTTACACCATTCTGAGTTATAAGTCATGAACACAGGGAGTCAGTGGTATGAACTATGAAGACTGTTGGGATCAACCTCTAGATTTTGAAAGGGAAAGAAATAAACTGGCGGTCAAACAATAAACAGAATCTTTTTTAAGTTCAAAAAGGAGTGAATAGTATCTTGAGGCTGATGTGAACAAGGTTTCCATTTGAACACTGTTCATTGATTGAGCTCTCAGATGTCTGCTCTGTAGTTCACCAGAGCTTGCATAAGACATGGATGTGCCTTGCAGCCATTTCAAAGTTCAGTTGAAGAAAAACATCTTGTGATTTTAAGCCAGCAGGGGAAAGAGATGTATGGAAAGCAAAGCAAAGAATGAAAAACTAACATGTTGGAGGATACAAGCCAAGCTCCTTGGTGGACTAACTATGTGCTCTACAACAATTATAGAAAAAGTCCTCAATGTGCATGTGATTATGAGAAGTGGTGGGAAAGCTAGGGCCAATCCACCAGAGTCTCCCATTCTCCAAACTGCCCTGGCTCAAAACAAGAGTTTCACTATTCCAATCACTTTTTTTTTTTTTATCACTGATGCTCATGTATCTTTCATAGCCCAGACCAGCAAGCTCAGAGATTAAAGCCTTCTGTGACAGTGACTCTAACTCAGTTAAACCACACTGTGGACTTTCTGAATTGGTGCTCACCACCTCAGGATTCATATTCTGAAGCAGTGCAATGGCTCTGAATCCTGTCTTTTTGAAATAATTAGTCAGGACAACCATAAACCTATGTCCCTGGCAGTTTGTATTTATGTGCTTGCTTTGGAACTTTGTTTCAAAACGAATCAGTTTGTTTTGTCTTAATGCCATGCCTTGGGAGAAATTAAATGCTGTGTGATTGTTTCCTGTGGGATGTGGACTTAATAACACAATAGTCAATGTACCAATTTTTATACTTGCCAGGATGCTTGTTTCCCAATTTATGTAAAGAAATAAAGAAATCAGTCATATCTTCATTTTAAGGAGCAAACTTTTTTTCTTAAGAAATGAAAGAGAACAAATGAAAGATAAGAGCATTTCTAGATGAATCACCATCATTATCATCACCATCATCATCACCATCATCATCACCATCATCATCACCATCATCAGTACGATCATGACTTGCTGTTATTTGAAAGACTTTTATTTCTTATTCATTGTTTTTTTAAAAAAATAAATACTTTCATGGTAGCTGGTGAATCACTTCCAGTTAAAATAAAAGCAAGGGGTTTTATCCCATTGTGGCTTTATATAAGTGGAAAGTACTTCCACTAATTGAAGGACACCCAGTTTTCACTTATCCACAGTACCCTCTCCCCTTAAAAAATCAGGCTTACAGAAATGAAGAATAGAATATAATAAGGTGATGAAAACTATACTGGGGGAAAGTGATAACTGAATGCCCCATCTTGAAGGAGAAGAAATATTTTCTGGCAGTACTAATCTATTCTTAGATGTAACAATTGAGAATAACTAGTGTGTGTGTGTGTGTGTGTGTGTGTGTGTGTGTGTGTGTGTGTGCAAAGAATGTAGCACTCACTCTGATATTCTTCTCTAAGTGCATTTATGGTATAAGTGCATTTATGATCCCTGTAAATGGTGGCCATGCATATATATCCATATATATGAATATGACTGAGATAATTGGATCCATATTTTTGTGAATTTATGCAATCCATTACCTTTATGATGTGTGCATTATATACAAATCTAATAAGCAGTGGGATCTTAATTTTACTGCCATGTTTATATAAGGGGTGGAGAAAGTGCAGCCTATGGCCCACATGTAACTCCTGGGACAATTTTTTTGAATATTTTGGACACTCCTGCAAGCCCTGAATCTTCCCCAGTTAAATACTGTGGCCCATTTTTCTACCCTAAAATGCAAAATAAATAAATAAATCAAATGGGGTAGGTGGGAAGGAGAGGGGAAGAGCTCAGTACTAACACGAAAGGTACAGGTTTTCTGCCCCATCCTCCTTGACTACCCAACTTCACTAAAATCCTGGAAAGAGAAACCAAAAATAATATAACATCACTCTCGGTGTTGGCATAGTGACACACTGTAGACTGCTGGGAGATGATGTATAATGGCTCTCAGTCCTGTTGCAATCTCCCCATCTGGTTTAATCAAACTCTTTTTTATTCTATTGGATAGTTTCCCATGCTTTTTTTGGCCTGTTTTCTAAACTGTTATTCCTAAACATATGCAACACTTGCATGTATTTGTCTCTGGTAATTTTCCTAGCTGCAACCAATTTCAGGCTGCATCTACACTGCAGAATTAATGCAGTTTGACATCACTTTAACCGCATTGGCTCAATGCCATGGAATTCTGGGATTTGTAGTTTTGTGAGATATTTACCCTTCCCTGTCAGAGACCTCTGGTAACACAACAAACTGCAAGTGCCAGGATTCCACAGGATAGATCCATGACAGTTAAAGTGGTATTACACATTAATTCTATAGTGGCAGCAGTCACAGACTATCTGTAGCAATAGCAATAGCAAGTACATTTCTATACGGCTTATCAGTGCACTTAAGCTTGCCATTTCACAGATTCTGGCAGGACAATCATGGGTTTCAGCCTTTAGTAGTGTGCCGTACCACCTTTACATAATCTCCCGAAAAGTCAGACTCTTGGTTAAGGTTACCATTTGGGGCTGGCTTGCTTCCCCACTGGACTACCTCCATCATCTCCCTAAGGCACTGGGGGAGGAGGAGGAGAGATTTCCCCTCAGTCATACCATGGTTCACCTCTTTCACTGCACTTCCCTCCCCTCCCCTCCCCTCCCCTCCCTCCCTTTCAGGGACGCCCTCAGCCAGAAGGAGCCGGGCCCTGGGCTGCCCCCTTCCTGCTCTGTCTTCCTAGCTGTGGCCATGAGAAGCCACCTGGCCGGAGAACCCCCAGAGCCTGCTGGGTGAGGAGGCTCCCTCCCCTTTCTTTCCTTCTTTCCAGCCTCTCTCTGGGAAGGAGGGTCAGGGTTGGAATTGGGCTGGGTCCAGGGTGCTTCTCCTCTCAAGGGGACCAGTAGTCCTACTCACAGCAAAGGAGGATGAAGCATGCAAAATGGAGGGCATCCAATGAAAAAAAAATGGAGGGGGGAATTATACAAAAAGTAGTGCGCCAAGGTTGCATTTTGGCACCCTTATTATTTAATCTTTATCTTAATGACCTTTCAGCCTCTATTTCCTTGGAAGCACATCATTCTCCTAAACTTGCTACTGTTAGTATTCCTTTACTCTTGTACGCAGATGATGCAGTCCTTCTTTTTTGAAAATAGGTTTGAAACAAATTTTGAGAGCTTTTGGAGGTTACTGTGAAGAAAATTGCTTAACCATCAACTATAGCAAAACTAAAATTATGTTTTTTTCTAAAAATAAGAGCCAATCCAAATGGATTCTAAATGGACATAACTTAGAGCAAGTTAATACCTTTAGGTATTTAGGAATAACATTTCAGTAATCCCGTGGCTGGACATCTCAGAGATCAACCGCTATTCAGTCAGCAAATAATAGCGCCAAGGCATTAATTCGATTTTTTTATACTAAAGGAGGCCAATTTCTACCCCCTGCACTGAAGGTGTTCCAGGCTAAAGTTATGTCACAATTGTTATTCGGGATCCCCATCTGGATCCAAGGCTTCTCCATAGAACTCGAACAGGTCCTCTCAGCCTACCTCCAAAAATTATTTGGAGTACCTAACTGCGTCCCATCAGCAGTTTTACGTCTCGAAGCGGGTTGTCATTCAGTGGAATGCACTGCTTGGACGTGGACCCTAAAGTACTGGCTGAAACTTTTTTATGTGGGCCCTGATTCAGGATTTTTGCAACTTGTAAGAAAAGATAGCTATACTACCCCCTGGTCTAAAAATATCCAGGAGAAATTGCTGAGAGTGGGCTTCTCAAGTAGCTTTCTTATTACACAAGATCTATTGAGAGCCCAGCAGATTATGACACATTGTTTAAAAGACATGGATATTCAATATTCCTTATCCTCTGCCCGTACTACCTGCTCTCCCATTAGTTTAGGGCTGCAGTTCAATTCTGAGAGGGAGGCATTTTATTTGCAAAATCTGACTATTTCAAAGTATCGAGCCGTGTTCTCTAAAGCTAGATTTAATGTAATTCCCTCAGCGGTGCTAGAGGGTCGCTTCAAGGGAATCTCCTATCATGAACGGGTTTGCCCTTGTGGTGAAGGCTCTGTTGAGTCTTTAGAACACGTTCTATTCTTTTGTACTTTCTATAAAGATGAGAGGTCAAGATTAATTTTTCCCCTCCTGCTCAAGTTCCCGGGTAGAACAAACAGCTGGTACATGGAGTACCTGTTAAATGATTCTAAGAAATGTAAAACGGAAACAGTGGCTAAGTTTCTTTTTTTCTGCTGTTAAAATACGTAAGATCATGTGTCAAACTAAATGAACAGTCTTGTTTTTTGCATTTTGTATAGCCAAACAAATATCCACCTTGGGCTTGTGTTTTATGGTTTAGTATCATTCAATATATCTGAGAGTGTTTTTGTATATACATAAATGCTCATACCATGAGCATGTTATGAACATCTATTTTATAGTTTTATTTTAACAAGTTCACGTGTTTTAAATGTTTTACATGTTTTATATACATTTTGCTGTTTAATGGCCTGTTGGCTGAAATAAAGTTGAATTTGAATTTGAAATTTACAAAAAGTAGGCTGAAAACATTCATGTAAATGTACATGCATGCTGCTTAGCCAGACTGGCAATGGAGAATGTAAATAAAAGCTAAACTCACTCATAACAATGTAAACTGGGGCTTCTTAGTCATGCTCAAAATGGAAGGCCTTTTGGAAATCTGCCTGTAGATAAAATTGAGACATAGGGCATGCCCTGGAAAAGGAAGATCTCTGGTCACCCTGACTCCTACCCTTTTTGCAGTTCTCTGACCCAAGTCAGCTCCCCCAACCCACCCACCCCAATTCTCCTTTCCATAAACCTTAATAAAGGAGGTGGGGGTGGGAGGTTATTGAACCTGCTGGCCATATTGTGTTGTTGTGTGCTTTCAAGTCATTTCCAACTTATGGTGACCCTAAGGCAAACCTTTCATGGGGTTTCCTTTGCAAGATTTGTTCAGAAGGAGTTTGCCATTGCCTTCCCCTGAGACTGAGAGAGTGTGATGTGCTCAGGGTTCCCCAGTGGGTTTCTATGGCCAAAGCTGGGATTCGAGCTCTGGTCTCCACAAATCTGGGACCTGGCTGTAAACTCTCTTAATGCAAAGTTTGCAAGCCATTGCATTAGACATATCCAGAGTAGCTGTGTTGGCCATATAGCAAAGTACAATAACACGCCAAACCCTGAAAAGAATTATATCCTTAACGAGGCAAACCAAAAGGCACCAAATCTATGTTGCAAGCTTTCTGAGCTTCACTGGTTTCTTCATCAATCACAGGTGTTAATAACCATACAGTAGACAGAAAGGGAAAAAAATGACAAAAGTAGTCATAGGCCTTCCAAGAAGCCTCCATGCTTTTGGATCAGGTGTTGCTAGGGTACAATATGCCAATGTAGTTCCAATTTTTTTTAAAAAAAAGTTTCATTCTACTTGGAACTTAAGGTTTCATAGGTCCAAAACACACCACAGAAATAATCCAGGTTGAGAGCGCTTTAACTGTCCTGGTTCAGTGCTAGAAAATCCTGGCAGTTATGGCATCAGAGCTCTCTGGCAGAGACGGCTAAATGTTTCACAAAATGACAGTTCCCAGAATTCCCTACCATTGAGCCAAGGCAGTTAAAGTGTTCTCAGACTGGATTATTTCTGCAGTGTGTTTTGAACCACAGCCTTTGTGGTAGTAAACTGAGATAAAAGTTTGCAGGTATGTGATACTTTCTTCTAAAATGCTTTGGAGTTTATTTGGCTGCCTCTGAGGTCATTTAGGTATTTAGCTGCCTTAATAGTGGCACAAGATGTTGACTTTGCCACCACTGCAGCACCTGTATAGATGAAGGAGATGTTCCAGGCTGCAGGTGTCCATATGGTCAACAATACAGGAGAAAAACATGGTCTACAGCGTGATAGTCCAAAATGCAAACCACGCTGGCTCATGCACATAATCCAATTTAAAATTAAAAATATATAACTTAGGCTAGCTCTAATATGTCACATTGGCCAGAGAGAAGGAGCTACATTTCAATCTTCTGTCCTGGAAGAATGTCAAAATCTCCTCTGTTCTGAGCATGACTAAGAAACATGAATTTATATTAATACTTCTTTTAATTTATTAATATTTTTGGCTTTTAGTTGGTTGTGTCCTCCACTGTTTTGAATGTCCTACTTTTTGTTCCAGTTTTGTGGAAGAGAATTATGGCAACCCTAAGTGCACTTAAGCACTCCCTAAGCAGTTTACAATGTGTAAGCTAATTGCCCTCAACAAGCTGGATATTCATTTTAGCGACCTCAGAAGCATGCTAGGCTGAGTCAACCCTGAGCCACTGGCTGGGACTGAACTCACAATCTTATGATTTGTGAGTGAGTTGCTGCAGTACAGGCATTTAACCACTGTGCCACCAGGGCTCTGTAGCAGATGATTGGCATGGAAGGTGGTGTGGGGAAAAGATTCTGATTCCTTCTCATTTCAATATTTGTTCTGCTAAATTTCCCCCTCCCTTTTCTCCATTTTCCCTATGGAGAGAAAACTAACTTAGGTAGGATGATGCTAAGCGAATAAAGAGGTACAAAAGAAAAACCCAAACAACCGTTATTCCTGATTGTCCTTCTCTACTGATTACAGCCTCAGAGTTTCTGAAGCTATTTTGAGCTTTCAAGTTGCTCCAAGTCATGTTTATAGGATAAGGAATTATTTCAAAGCTGATTTGGACATATTTGCAATCATTTTTGAAAATATAATATCTAGGTAATTGATATATTTCATAGAAGAAGTAAATTTTATATCTATGTCAGATTCAGTCTCTCTATGTGCTATATCAGTTTTTAAAATAGAGTGGACCCTTGTTATATGCTGGGGTTTGGTTCCAAGATCCTCTGTGTATAACAAAATCTGTGTATGCTCAAGTCCCATTCAATATAATGATTTAGCAAAATGATGTCCCTTACAAAAAATGGAAAATCAAGGTTTGATATTTGAAATTTATACTTTTTTGGGACACTTTCAAACCATGGATGCTTCAATCCGTGTATAAAGAATCAGTGTGCAAGAAGGGCCGACTGTACATTTGTCCCTCCACATTCGTTGGAGTTAGAGGCACAGGACCCCCCGTGAATGTGGGAAAACCACAAATAACAAAAACACCATGTTTTTACCTGAAAGAACACCTCTCTAGGAATCTCCAGATCCTCCAATGTAACTCTGTGGTCAACATCTGCCAGACACTGACCATAGAATTGTGCTGGAAGAGCTACAAATGCTTAGTGGAGTGTTCTGTCTAGGAATCTCTAGGTTGTTTGGTGCGACTTTTGGTTAAAGTTGACCATAGAGTTGCGCTGGAGGACCAAGATATTCCTAAAGAGAACATATTAATAAAATCTGTGAATAATCAAACCTGCAAAAGTCAAAACCTCAAATGTGGAGGGACGGATGTATAGCAATGAGTGAACATACCCTCCTGATTCCCTATTTTTATGCATGGATGTCTTCAAGCATTTGTATAAATGAGGTAATACCTTAAATAATATTTAGAGCTCACCTGAGGGTCGTGATCCCCTCGGCTTCAATCATTCTAATGAGGGTCAATATCCTATGTGTAAAAGATGCCTATATAGCAGCAATGTTCCATTGCCTGATGTAACCAGCTGCAATGCCTCTTCCTTTGTCATAGTGATGGAGGATGTGTCAAGCATCACAAGCATCTCTCTTTTCCTCACTTGCAGTGCTGCAATTAGGACCCTACTGTGTCATATTCGGAGTTCAGTGACTGTTAAATGTGCTATGCCAGCATCGCACTAACTACTATATCAGTCATGTTAGATGACCCTCTTGAAAATTGCTGCCAAAAGTTTATGTGTCAGAAATCACTTTCCCAAATGCTTAAGATGTGAAGAATTTTTCACAGCCCTGCAGACACAGGGAACTGTCACTCAAGGCAATCAAGCAGAGCAGTTTATATTCTAAGATATGCAATTCCAGCGCTTTGCTTGGACAATTGCTACCTATCATTTGTGAATGCTTGGGTACTGTGTTTAGGCAGATGTTAACCCTAATACTATAAAACATCCCCTGGAAATCAGTACAAGAGATCTGTCAAACACTTTTGCATTACTCTCAGTTTGGATAATTTGTAAGCGTTGTTGTCAGACATGCACTCTCAAATGTCATCAAATATAATCTACAACTCTGCTTCTTCTGTACTTTGTATTTTATAAAAAGGTCATTCTCTATCTCTTTATCTGAGTATTTCTTCTGTTTCCAAAATACATGGCAATAATTATATGAAATAGTAATTCAATTGTTTTAACAACTTTTTTGTTAGATGCAGCAACCTATTTCCAATGTGTGAATCTAACTTGTAATGGAATCCCACACAAATTCTCTGAAGTGAAAATGCTGTTGCTGATGGTATGATGAAGCCCTTTGGGAACTGTAGGGTTACAAATAACATGCTGTTTCCAGTGTTACCCCTCCCCCCAAAACCCTCCATGCAGTGCAATGCAATGCCTTATTTATGACACAGCTATGCAGAGAGACATACTGTGTCATGGTTTTCCTCCTGATACAGCTGCATTTTTCTTAGTGGAAATTCATATGTCTGTAGTGGCTGAAGAATATGCCACTCCACTTATCAGTTCACTGATAACTGGCTCCTCTACACCATTTGCTGAGATATGCACAGAGAGCTTCGTTTATACTCTTCTCTGTATAAATTCATCCTCAAAATGCACTGAAATGCACAGAATACATCTGAAGGAAGGTACAGGGGACATTAATTCTAATCATGTATTATATGTTTGTAAACAAGGAGAACACTACTAAGGAAAACAAATAAGATTAATTTCAGAAACGGTTGTCTTTAGTGTTACTGATATTTAACTTACTGTTTTTCTACATTGTATTATTTGTTTATTTGCAAATAAATACCTCCATTAGTTGCAGAAAGCTTTGATTTTGGAGTCTTTGAACAAGCCTTTGAGCTGTTGACAAAACCCTGACAGAGTAGAAGTCAGAGAAA
This sequence comes from Sceloporus undulatus, assembly GCF_019175285.1. NCBI lineage: Eukaryota > Metazoa > Chordata > Lepidosauria > Squamata > Phrynosomatidae > Sceloporus > Sceloporus undulatus. The sequence goes on along the minus strand of NC_056524.1, from coordinate 54,080,788 downwards.
ATAGACATTTCTGTTATTTTTGTACTCTGTGGGTTATTTTTTTCTCCTTTTCTCCTATTTTTAAAAACTTTGCATGCATTTCCTCTTATTTCTGTTATGCTTGTGTAGATAATTTGGGGACCAAGGAGGCTGTGGAGCACGCTGTATCCTTACCCCATTGAAACAAACATTTCTGCAAGTCCTGAAAGAAGTTTCCATTCTTTCAGGACTTGTATGTGTCCATTGATGATACAGACTTACTTTTTCCAGCTACCATGGATTTGACTGAGGAGCCATCTGCAAAGAAGACAGCAGCAATGCCCCATTAGGATTTTTTTGGAGCAAGGCATCTTTCTTTATATGAGCATGTAAATTTTATTTGTGCACTGTTAAATATAATAGTCACTGGTACCACTGGTAATTCTTTTGATCCTAGTGAACATCCCAATAAGATGGTTTCATATTTTCTTTTTCATCCAGGGGCAATGCAGTATAGGAAATTTCAGCTCCAGTATCTACTATCCCTTGATAGGATTTGCCCCAGTAGACCACAAGCCAGTAGGGATACTCAGTAATGAGATGATTCTTTGACATTATCTTCAGGAATTGTAAAACGTATATGCTGTATGGGCTTTGTATCTGTAGTGGCACTGGAGTCAGCATCTGGTGTTTGATCCATCTTGCAGCACCCTCTTCTTCCTCCATGTAAAGGAGCAGTGGTGCTTTCTCTGGTGTCCATGGTAGGGCTCCCTCAGTGGCGTCTGAACTCTCTTCTTCATGTCCTCCATAGTGAGAAGGGGCACCGGATCTGGGTCACAGCTTGTAGGGCTCCCTCAGTTGTTCCTCTCTTAGTGGGATAGAGGCTTCATTGAGCTTACTAGGATGTTTTGCACCCTATGATCTTGAGCAGGTCCTTTTATTTACCATCTCTTATTATAATCCTGCTTCACTTTTCTTGGGGCTCTGATCTCCTCTATTTTTTTCATTACCTCTGGCTCTTTGAGTCATCCTGCATTCTGGTCAGAACAGTCTCAAACTGGTCATCATCTGGAAGAACTTCCAAAGCTGTGTTAACTGCCAACATAATTTCTATCCTTTCAACAAGCTCATCATTATAACATAGAAAGTGAAATAGGTGCCAGACATGAGAGCCAGTTGAACTATGCATAGAAACAGATCAGTCAATCATATATTCACTTTGCACCACCATTTCCCTGGTGGATGCATCTTCTGACACTACTTGGATTGCAAGTAGTTGCATGTGAATACTCAGATTGGGGCCAAACTCTTGACTTCCTAGATTTGTGTTGGTACAATATTGATTTCTTGCATAGTTATATCAATGAGTGTGAACTCATTATCATAGCTGAACAAGGAACATGGACCGAATTAAGGATCTTCAGAGCTGATTGGTCATAGAATCATAGAATCATAGAGTTGGAAGAGACCACAAGGGCCATCCAGTCCAACCCCCTGCCATGCAGGAAATCACAATCAAAGCATCCCCGACAGATGGCCATCCAGCCCCTGGTCCAGAACCAGTCATGTATTAGCTTCATTTATATAAGTTCCGATGGGTTAAAATGCAAGGATTTTATATTTTTCAATCTAGGGAAGAACACTGAATATAAATTAGATAAATGAGTATTTTATATTTACAAGTTACTTGTCAAGAAGAAAATTTCCTGTGACTGAGTACAAAATTGATGTATTGCATATTGATCTTGTGTATAGAGACATCAATGAGTGTCAATTCATTTTCATAGCTGCACAAGAAATAGGGATACAATTACGAACTTTCAGAGCTGATTGGTATTGTTCAGTCCCATTCCAGTCACCTATTCTATTCATTCCCATTTAATTTCCAATGTGTTAAAATATAGAGATTTTATACTTTTCAACCTAGGGAAGAAAGCTGAATATAAATTAGCTAAAAGAGCATTTTGTATGTACAAGATACTTTTCAAGAAGAAAATTTCTTCTGATGAAGAAGAGTACAGAAGGGATTTTGAGTATGATTTACTCTCTGAATGATGTTGCATTTCAGATGTATAAGCTACTTCCCTCCTGGATAATGCAGATTTGGCTTTATGGAAAGTTAAATATCAATAGGGCAGCAACAAGCAGGACATTTCTAGGCACATAAGCAAACAGAATGAGGTCAAGTCAGATAAACATTTTAAAATGGGTATTTGTATAGCACAGTAAAACTATCCAACATTTTAGAACACTCTTTGCACAAGGAAGATCTCTTTCACAAATAGTTCTCAAACAAATACATATGCCATGAACCTGCCTGCTACCTTGCATATTTTTTTATGAGATAAGCAAACTCTGCTGTTTAAATCCTACTGTAAAGAGAGAGAAAGCACACACTGCAGCTACTATTACAAACCCAAACTCAGGGGCATGCAGATTTGTTATTCTGACATCATAATTTATCTAAGTTGTTTTTATTTTTTGCAGTGTTTTGTATTATATTCCTTGTAGGTTATTTTTATGGGGAAGCAGGCTCATGGGGGTTAACATTATAGTGTAGCATTATTTCAGCACTTTTTTTGTTGTTGTTTTCTTACTGTTTGATTTTTCATGAGCTCCCTGAAGGAGTGTGTGTGTGTGTGTGTGTGTGTGTGTGTGTGTGATAACTACTATATGTAGCTATTCTTCACCATAAATATGAATGCAAACAAAATTCCAGTATTATTCCACAATAGTGAAACTCTCAAGAAAATCATCCAGATCAGTTGCTATGACCTTTGGTACTTGTTCTGTTATGTTGTTCCCATCTTCTACAAGCTGAGTTTTACTGAACTTTGGTTCCTAATTCTTCTCAAAAGGCTTAGGTATGGATCCTTCCATAGAACTCTAGCTACTGAGAAGATTATATACACTATAAGATATTAGGCAACAAATGACACATGCATTTCTTTAGTTAGTTATAGTGTATATAATCTTCTTAGTAGCTAGAGTTCTCTGGAGAGATCCATACCTAAGCCTTTCCATGAGTCATTTAAGTTGCTGTAGCTATTACAGGATGATCCAGAAATATTACAATGAAAAACTACTTATGACAATGAACACAATTGTACATGCTAATAATACAGTCCTCATATATTTAAATTTCATCTCATCTACCATGAAAACCATTTTAATATGGTAACTTAAGAATAGGAATTTAGTAATAAGAGTTTAGGACAAATGAGATTAGAAATGAAGCTTTTGTAAAAGAAAAATTGCTCCCATGGTAACTCTAGAAGATTTTTGATAGCCCAGAGAATGGTAGTGATTGCTTAGGAATGGTTTTTCTTTCTTGAAATTGAATTCCCACAAGTTTAAAATGTGAAGTCAGACTCAAATTTGATTTCACATTTACACTGAGGTTGTTTGACTCCAACAGCAGGTGGTGCTAAAGAGCTTTGCCCAATGTGATAGATCCTGATTGTGTATATTGCCAAAATGTTAGTTAATTTATATTTCTTATCTGCTGAATCAAGGTAGTCAGGTGGTGATGGGGAGGGGGTCATTCAGCACTGTGACATATCAAAACATTTCCCTATCCCAAATGTTCACTATCTAGTAAGTCAGATTTTATTTTAAATAAATGTGTCAATATTTTCTTTAAACCTCTTCAAAGAATGAAGATATCTTAATCTATTCAACTTCTGGCATATTAATATATAAAGCAATTATGAAAACAGACAAACAGTGTGGGTGCTGTATTATTTAAATTGATATTTTTATTTTTAAAAATACAACAATGTCTTGAAGGTATTATGAGACAGTAGTGAAAGGAAGGAAATGCCAAACTCCCTTTAAGCAAATCTTACCAAGAAAACCCTATGACAGAGTCACCATAAGTCAGGGTCAACTTGAAGGCATACAACAAGAAGTAATAATCTATGAAACATCGCAGTTCAGTACTTATTCTATGCTATTCGAATGACAAGAACAAAAGGTCCATCAGCCCCATCCCATGTTTGTATGCCTTCCCTGAATTGCCACAAGCCCAGTCTTGCTTCTGAAGAGTATTTGTGCATTGTGGAGGAGTTGGTTCTTATGGGAACTGAAATGTGTGCACTTCATTTTAATTTGGACAGTGCATATGGTAGAAGATTTCATTCTTTATAAACTCAATGGGAACAAATTTGATTAAATATATTTATATGTGAGGGGAAATGCAACAAATAAATTCTTCCTTCAATTTCTTAGGTCCTTGTTGGTGGCTCTTGGAAGAAGACAGAATTAGACAAGACATGATCAATAAGAAAGCAGGAGAAACTACTGAGGACTGAAAATGAGTAGTGAAAACATGCAGGGTTGTTGGCCATTTAACAAATACAAACAAAAATCCATCAGTGGTACCTTCATTGGCCAACCAAAATGCACAATATACTTGTTGCAAGCTTTCAAAGCTCCATGGGCTTCTTCATCAGGCAAGATGTTACAAACCAAACAGGAGGGGGAATGTTAGTCAGATTATGCAGTCCTTAGTAAAGATGTTATGCTGGAGAGGATATCTTTTGCAGGCAGGCTCCTTCTCCTTCTGGTCATGCGGCAATTTTAGTGCTGTAGAGGTAAAACATGCAAATTCAGTCCAAAATGCTTCTGATGCAAAAACATGGAGACTTCTTGAGGAATCCATTGTTCTCTGCCTATAAAGAGGCCTAAGACCTCACTAAAATGGAGACATATTCGATTGCAAAAGAGGGTTCCTGCTGACATGCAAATGGACTTTCAATTCCCTGGACTTTGAAAATCTCCCTATTGCTGCATGGCCACAAGGAGAAGGAGCCTGCAAAACATAACATGACTAACATCTCCAATCCCCCCCCCCCCCCCCGGTTTGGTTTGTAACATCATGCCTAATGAAGAAGCCCATGAAGCTTTGAAAGCTTGCAAGAGGTATATTGTGCATTTTGTTTGGCCAGTAAAGGTATCACTGATGGATTTTTGTTTCAATGAGTAGTGAGTCTGGAAAATAAACATAGGAATAGAACAGCCACTATGCTACAAGTTAGTTTTAAAAAGCAATTTATCATCCCCCAAAGTAATTGGTTATTGTGATAGTCTCATATTTTTAAGAGGAACAATTTATTTTCTTGTTTCTGAAAAGTAACAAAAATAGTTACTTGCAGTTACTTAAAAAAATTTAGAATGCCCCTACCTTTCTTGTTGGCACCTGAAAGCTCACACAACAGAGCATGAGCACAGGGCCCAGGTTTGATGGGCACTCAAACTAAGGGGCCATTCAGACTACGTTTTAACCTGGATCAAGAATTGATTCTTGCACATGAAGTTCATATTTGTCTCGAATCTGTCATAATCCATTTCGAGGCATACACAAGCGTTTCGTGGCAAATGCCCCTTAGTGCGAGTCATTTGCAATCAGGTCAAAAGCCATCTCTTTTGAAAAACAATGGGTTCTGCGAATATGAAGTTGCCCCCGGTCATGATCGGGTCAAGTTCAGGGAAGGGATTTAGGTCGAATGGAGGGCAGCGGACAGAGCATCCCCTCCCCTTCATTGGAGGAGGAGGATGAGGATGAAGGATCTGGGGGAGAGAAGGGGGCCATGGAGGGCAGCATTGGGAGGAGGAGGAGGAGGAGGAGGCAGGAGCCAGGGGAGAGAAGGCGGCCATGGAGGGCAGCATCGGAAAGAGGAGGAGGAGGAGAAGGCAGGAGCCAGGGGAGAGACGGGGACCATGGAGGAAAGCATCGGAAAAAGTAGTAGTAGTAGTAGTAGGAGGAGGAGGCAGGAGCCGGGGGAGAGACGGGGGCCATGGAGGGAAGCATCAGACAAAGGAGGAGGAGAAGGCAGGAGCTGGGGGAGAGAAGGGGGCCATGGAGGGCAGCATCAGGAGGAGGAGGAGGATTGCCAAGGGAAATCGGGCTGCGGATTTTTATTTGTTATTTTTGACAGTCTATGTGCATGATTTTTTGGGTGACATAGAATGTGTGTGTGCTTGTGCTACTTTCATTTCCTCTTGCTCCTGGAACAGCACCTTATAGAGCCTTTATTATTATTATTATTATTATTATTATTATTATTATTATTATTTGTGTTATATGTGGATGCTACAATTTGAATGCCTGTGCTACATTTCTCTTTTATTTCCTCTTGCTCCTGGAATTATTTGTTTAAAATGAAAATGCTACAATGCCAATGTTACATATGTTTCCCTTTCAATTTGGCAAATTGATACTAATTGAATGCTTTTGCTTTTGCTACACACAGGAGACACACCAGAGGTTTTTAAATTTGACAGCATATGCGCACCTTGCCCACCAGATTTTTTAAAAAAGGAGGGAGGAAGCCCCCATCCACTTAGCCAATTGTTGCAAGCAACGTCACCTTTTACAAAAGCGGAACTAACTTGATTGACAGCAGAGGACACTTTCTTTTAAATCGGGTAAAGAGCTGCAATGGCATTCTGGGGTTAAATACTCCGATTAAGGTATTTATAGTGGGCACTTGCTTCCGGAGGCATTTGAGAGGAGGGCCCCTGATTGTACCCAGTTCCCTCCAGTGCAAATGTGCCAGTCTGAATGGGGCCAAACTGATATACCTTCTTCATTATTTGGTGTGGTCATAGGCATGTAATTATAGAAACCGTTAGTTATACTGGAAATTTAATTATTCAATAAATTGCAAACATAATATACTTAGTCAATAGTTAGTTATGGCAAAGAAGGCATTTATTACAAGTTGTATGCCACTTTCAAGTAATGAGACCATTAGATACGTTGAGACTGAATGGTAAATAAATTTCCTTATTCAGAAGCTTTATTTAGAGGAAGGGCCATAGTTTAGCGGTACCATACATGGCTCAGATATAGAAGATTGCAGTTCCCACTCCCAACATCTTCAGGTATGGAATTATTGCCAGTCAGTGCTCAGCCAGGTGAACTAATTGGTTCAATTTGTTAGAGGTGGGTTCCTCTGTTTCTATATTTAAAGAAAGCATGGTACAATAAATACTGTATTTGGAACATTTAGTACACAATTAAGGCAATGAAATGAAAAGAAAAAAGCTCAAATAGAATCCTCCATTGCACCGAGAGAGCAGGAATTTTATAGACTGCTCTGCTGGCTGAATAGTTGCTTTTGACAATACTTAATGCTATATTTCAAATGTGATTAGAAGCTTCTATTTCTTCAACTGAATGATCCCTGAACCCCCTGAAAATGGAAACTAAGCATGCTTGAATTGTTTTTGGTCTATTACAGCAGACATGGCACAAATGAAACTGACTTCCAAAGTATGATTTGTGCAGACAGATATAACATGCATGCATTCAAAATTTATAGTGCACCATGAATTGCTTAACATTCAGCACTCAAATGACTCTCCTTCTACCACATCTAATAAGTGGAGATTCAATACAGAGCCCAATACTTGGACAGTTATTAACATTGTTTCTCTTTTGTTTTATTGCCTTCTTGTAAACAGTTATTTAACAAAACAGTCCTTTCTACTGGCATATGAAATCTGATTGTTCTCTTTTCAGCAAGTCCTGAAGATATATATTATAGAGCAATTTAACAAACAAAAGAATTAAGCAGTATTCATATGTTTGATGAATAATTTGCCAAAGCTGTCTGGCTTTCTAAACCCGCATCATGCTGGACAGGGTCTCCTTAATACACCAGCGCCATTTTTACTGCAAATAAACACACAGAAATAGGTTACATGGTAGCCATTTTGCAACATTCTCATCTGAACACCATTTTAGGGGCAATCCACAACACAAATTAAGGTAACTGCCTTTTGAAAGCTCTGGGATTCACTTTTCCTTCTACTTTTGAACAACATTGTTTTGTTTTGTTTTTCATTTGCAAACCTCTTCGGGTCTGCTTGACTTACACTACAGGGAGAAGAAAATAATCAGCATAGGCAGGATGGATTCAAGTAGATGAGAAGAAGTCAGAAAATGAAAGCTTTGCTCCATAACCTGGCAGAATCATGTGCCTGGACAAGCCAGTCTTCTTGAGAATCAGGCCCTCCTCTCCATGCTGATTCTTGTCATCTGTGTGAGATCTGCATTTCTACTGCTCCAGGGACTAGGACATGGAATAATGGAGCCCTGGTGGCGCAGTGGTTAAATGCCTGTACTGCAGCCATACACTCAAAACCACAAGGTTGCGAGTTCAAGACCAGCAAAAGGGCCCAAGCTCGACTCAGGCTTGCATCCTTCCGAGGTCGTTAAAATGAGTACCCAGACTGTTGGGGGCAAATTAGCTTACTTGCTAATTAGCTTACTTGCTGTTCACCGCTATGATCTTTGGAATAGCGGTATATAAATAAAACAAATTATTCATATTAATTAAAATTATCATGGATTCAAGCTACAGAAAAAGAGTTTTACCTAAGCATTAGGAAAAATGTCACTGATGAAAAGAGCTGTTCAACAATGGAACATGCTGCCTCAAAGAGAGTGGTGGAGTCTCTTCCCTGGAAGTTTTTAAACAGAGACTGGATGGCCATCCTGTTGGGATTGCGAGTTCCTTCAAGGCAAGAGGTTGGGCTGTATGGCTTTTGTGATTCCATTATTCTAGTGTGGTTAAAAACAGAAAATATTGTCAGTTTGAGTATTTCATCCAACCTCACCACCTGCAGTTTTGATGTGTTCACTTGATATCTTCTACACTGCTGCCTCAAACTATCAAAAGGTGATGTCCTTGTGAGCTGCAACTTTCTGTCACTTGTTCTGTGCAATGTAAAACTTATTATGTCTGTAGATGGCAGGTGCTCTACACATCTCAATAGATTTTTTTCTGTGATGGTTTCTCGGCTACAAAGTAGAGAACAACAACAAGGGGACAGAAATGCTTCAGCAACACTCCATCTCTCCTTCAGATGTGCTGAGAGGATGTTTTGTTCCTTTCACTCTCTGAATCCCTACTGCTGTATGTAACCAACAACCATATTATTTTTCTTGAAGTGTCTCTCTGCTCCAGTGACATTGAGGCAGGCTGCACAGCTATAGCACAGGGAATGATTGTCACAGCATAGCCTGCTAACGATGAGTGTTTGTTCCAGGTCATGTGAAGTGGAGATTTGGATTCTTGCCAGTAGCTGTGAAATGGTAGCATTGATTGGTTGGATAAATGTCTAGGGCAGGGGGTGTCACAAGGTGTGTCACAGCAGGCTGCCCTATGCAAAGAACAAATTGCACTTGCCTCCCCAAAGTAACTGAAACAAACCAAACACAGCCAAACTACTCATGTTCTTTGCCTTTATCTGTGAGCAGCATCCTTTAAAGGCTGAAAGACAGCAAACTCAGTGAATACAAGGAAGTTAAAAATTGCTTCTTCCCTGTGGTCGAAGAAGAACTCTAAGCTGGCACAACAAAATACATATATATTATCTCTGTGTGCAGCCCAGTACAGGTATAATTGAGGCAGAATCTAGAGCGTTACTTCTGACCAGCTCCACTGGAAGTTCAGGGCCAGAATATAAGCACTTGGATCAGAAGTCAAATTCGGGTCAGACTGTAAACAATGGACCAGAAGGGGAAAGACATCAGACATGTGTAACTGAAGCCTAGAAGACAATAATAATAATAATAATATCCAGACTGATATAAGCCTGAAGGTGAAGGGAGTGAACCTGTGAACAGAAATGGTAACAAGTACAGGAAAGGGGAGGTGGAATATTCATGTTGAAGCTCAAGGCAGGACAGGGTACAATAATTACTGAATCTACAGAGTTCCTTAGAGACCAAGACTAGGATTTGAACCAGAAAAATAAACAGTGACAATGCTAGCAACCCCTCTGACATCTTTTAAACCTGCTGTTTCACTGAATCATGCTACCATTTAAGGCACATGATGCTATACAAGACACTTGGTACATTGTAAAATCCTACAGTGGGTGGGGAATAGGCCATAAAGGCAGTCAGAATTCTACTGGTATCTTTATATACAACGCTGACAGAGGGGACACAGGAGACCTGCACCTAAACTGCAATTCAATACTAGCACTTTTAGGGTTAATATGTGTGGCCTCAAACAACACCAAGAGATCATTTGCAAATTACACAGATGAGAAAAGCCAGAATGGACCCCCAAATGGGAAAGGCTTATTGCAGTGCAAGCACCATTCTGAATAGTTTGTTTGGCATCCACTTTTACTGGAGACACTGCTATTTTTAAATATATATATATTCAAAGCCAGTTGCTGGATATTATGGGCCCCTAGCTGTAGTCCTAGGCACCATATTACCTGGGCACCTGGGTAGGTATGGGTCTCCTTACTGGTGATCCTTGTAGGTACCAAATTTATTCCTCTGAAATAGAAAGTAGTGAAAATTCTGGTTTTAATGTATTGTGACAGAAAAGATAGGTTGCCATTGCAAAAACTGTAGCAATTCTATCTCATGCCAGTTTGCATGAGAGATTGGGGTGCAGCTATTAGTCACTTCTTCCTGATCAACAGAGGAACACGTCCTCACTGACAGTAGTGTAGTATCTGCATGATCCCTACATAGTCCCTAAATTAGGAGCTATATAAAATTCAAAGGTATAGCCATGTTAGTCTGTAGAATCAGTACACAAAGATCTTGTAGCACCTTTAGAAATAACTGAAAAAAATAAGTTGACAGCCTGAGCTTTCATAGACTTGACTCTCCTTCCTCAGATGCATTTGGTGGAATGGACAGCTAGGGACAGACCAATATATGTCATTGGTGTGTGAGAATGTCAATGGCATATATAGGCCCAGTACAGACTGCGGAAAAGGGGTGGTCCGCAGCCGCCCCTTTCCGCGGAGGATTGGGGCCAGGGCAGCCATACCAGCAGCCCAGAGGTCGAAATCCGACACTTTTCCAGGCCACAGAAAAGTGGCAAAATACCGTTTCCCCGTGGCCTGGAAAAGGGGTGTCCTTTGGGCTTCCTGCCCATGAACACCGTGGGATCCAAAGCTATGAGCCCCTTTCTCCCTGGTATCGTTCCCATAGCCTTTTGGTGGCTGCGGGAATGAAGTGGTGCCCAAAAGGAGCTTTCTTGTGTTGCAGTCAGGCCGCCATAAGCGGCCTGGGGTGACGCAAAGATGTCACACACGAGGCGCGCCGTTTGGACATGGCACATGCGTGACATCATAATGACAGTGCCCGTGTACACAGGGTGCCGCCATTATCGCGCCACTGGCATGTATTAGGGTTAGGGAGCGTGTACATGGTGCACAGTCCCTAACCCTAATACCAGTGCTGGTACGCCACTTGTTGGCGGTCTGTACCATGCCATAGTCTCATAGGTGGTACGAGATCTCTCGAAGATCTACATAATACATCACAAATATGAAACAGTCATATGTGCGCAACCTCTAGGTTACACATTTGTAACTGCCCAACAGGATTCCAGCCAAAAAAGAAAGAATAGTCAGAGAAACAAACTCGTAGAGAAAAACAGAAGATAAGGCCACACCTGTAAAAGAAAAGGAGAAAAACACTAGCAATATTACTTAACTGAACAGATGAAAACTGTAAGAAGGAATAAAAAATATATAATGCACAAAATTTATCCAGTCCAGCATACTTTTATTGTAGTGAAGGAGCTCATGATGAAGCACTGGCTGTCACATCAATATTAGAAGTAACATGGCTCTGAATACCAGTTGCTGTGGAACAACAGCCAGAAAGAGATATTGTTTTAATGGACTATGTTATGTGTAAAGGTCTGGAGTTCTTGGAAGTTGTTAAGAGCAGTGCACTGTGTGGCACAGTGGTTAAATGCTGGTACTGCAGCCACAATGTTGTAAGTTCATTCCTATAGAAGGGTTCCAAGGTCCACTCAGTGTTCCATCATTTTGGTAAAATGAGTACCCAGCATGTTGGGGGCTATTAACTCGCACATTGTAAACTACTTTGGGAGTGCTAGTTCACTGAAAAGTGTTATGGAAATGTACTTGCTATTACTATCACTATGGGTTTACTGATTTGGGGAGAAATGCTCTTGCAATCACTAAGTCTTTGCAGGTCCTTATAGGATGAATGTTTTAAAAATGGACACTTAATCAGAGTGACTCCAAGTGAGAAGGAGGTAGAAAGAAATCTGGACATGCTGATTTACAGCACAATTATTTCTTTATTAAAAACAAAAAACAAAAAGATAGCATCATAACTGTCTATATTAATGCAGGCTTTTGTATCAAAGTAAAAGAGGGAGAAAATAGCATGGGTGCTAAAACTCTCTTCCTGAACAATCTAAAGGAGGCGTAGCCAAGATTAAGGACGTATAGACTAAAACCATGGATATCAATTTTATCACCTAATGTGAAGGGTGGATGACTGGAGATTAGAGTCTGGATGACGGGAGATCAGAGTAGCAGAACATAGGAAATCACATCTCAGAGAGACCTTGTCAGGCTCCCAATTGCCACCCCCAAACAACAAGAGGCTGTGCTTCTAAAGAGTAACAGCTTTATTGAAAGGTAAAGGTATAGGCAACAGAAGTGACTTCTTTGTCAGGAATGAAGATACATAGTTACAGATGGGTTATATAGTCCACGAGCAGACCCACCCCCATAAAGCAATAAGGTTAATTAATTGGATCAGTCTTTCCCGCGCAGTGAGGAATCTCCACCCAGATGACGTAGTGTCCTCTCGTCCGGGCTCTCCGGCCTGTTCCCAAAACAATTAAGTTCTCACCAAGTGTTATCTCCTCCTTGCACCTGTGGCCTTGAAACCCAGACATCCCTCTCTACTAAACTAAGTAACATAAAACCTTAACAACCTATGAGTATATGTAAGAATGGTTATATTTCCCATCATCCCACAACCCAACATACATGGCAGCATATAAAGCATAACAACAACATATATTAACATCAGGAACATATTACTATAACAGTCTATAAGTAGTAGCATTAACTCTTAAGGTTTAATTCACCCCTCCCAACACAAGAGCAGTCTCGGCCTGGCTGGGTAACTCCCTAACATTGTAACATTCCAATCCTAATAAGCAAGCACAGAAGCTAGCCATCTATCTATCCCCTTCTAGTACATTCTAACTAACCAATATATATCAAACCTATTATGACCTTAATCAAATAATATCTAAACAAAACCCTAAACTAATAATCCCTCTGACAGAATCCCCAAATGAATATATAAATGACCAATGAATATATGAATGCAGGGGAGTTCTGACAGACCTTGAGGTTTATCGCACCGGGGATAAAACATTCCCCGATGCGTTACAATGAGCACGAGCGCGCGTAGAGCATGATGGAAACCCAATGGGGCCCAGAACGCGACTTTACTGCACAAGGAACGCCGCCACCGCCGAGCGTTCCCATCACGTTCCCATCAGGTTCCAGAGGGCGCCATTGGACGCCATTTCTGGGAACTGTTTCAAGAGCGTTTCCAGAAATGGTGCCCTCTGGAACCAGATGCGAATGTGATGGGAACGCTCGGCGGCAGCGGTGGCGTTCCCTGTGTGGTAAAGTCGCGTTCTGGGCCCCATCGGATTCCCATCACGATCCGCACGTGCCTGCGCTCATGCTCGTTGTAACGCATCAGGGAACGTTTTATCCCCCGTGCGATAAACCTCTTTCTCTCTCGTTCTCTGTAACATTTTTCAAACTTGAGGCTGTCTTCTAAAGTGAAGGGAATGCATCTCAGTGGGAAAAAACATGAGTTGATTTGATTTGATTTATTACGGCACATAACCAGCTTAAAAACATGACTTCAGTGTTGTTCTACAGAGGTTTCAGGAAACAAGAACATAAGTTTAAAGTGATGAGTGAAAAGCATGTGCCTCTGTGCAAAAGGACAGATGTGAATGTGCCTTCTGGGCACTGATAATGACTCTTCGATGGTCAGGGTAGTGGAGGACAATGGAGCTGAATACATAAGGCAAAGCCAAACATCTCTCAAAACTGCACAATACCTCACAATGGGGGTGTCTGAGCCAGGTTGGTAGGTCTCCTCAGTTCAGTGGAGGCAAGCAGGACAGTTAAACATTGATTGCTTTCATCAAGAGGAGGAGGATGGGATTTGGAGGGAAATTCCAGTTTACACCTTTGAACTGAGGCTTGGCTTGGAATGGATTTGGGCTATCCCATCCTACCTGTGCAGCATGCTTTCTTCTAATGTGTGCAGATTATGACTGCAGACAGCTTCCTGTCCTATGCATCAATGTCTGTTATTTATATTTATTGAGCATAAAAAAGTAAGTAACAAAGTAAGATCATAGATAAGAATATGAAAAATGCAGAGTTTATTGTCTGTAGTTCCTTCCTTGCCTAAGGCCACTGGCCAACAGTAATAGCCTTCTTAGATACCCCATAAAATACCTGGCCAGCTATCTATGCTTTGTCCAGAACATTCTAAGAAACCTGGTCATGATGAAGGAGTGGACCTGCTGAAAATATTAGAGCTTACTTATGAGCATCTGACAGACTTAGAACTTTATTGCATGAGCACTAGAAAAAATATGATGATGTTAGTCACAAGCCTGCATTTTGTCAAGATGTGCTGTTCGCAGTCCATGTGTCATTGGAAGGATATTCATGCAGGCTGGCCTCTTCTCTTTCTGGCCATGTGGGCACTCCAGGAAAAAAGAATAAATTTCATTATCAAGACAAGATGAGATGTTTCTCTTGGGATCCAAGTCAACTCAGCCTTTTGTAATGCTACAAGCACCATTGTTAGGTAGATAGCACTGCCTTTCTAAGGAAGCTCGAAGTTTTTGCATTAGGAAAGTTTTTAATGTTCTGTTTGGTGAAACATGTCAAATGCAGTCCAAATTTTAAAGAAAAAAGTATTTTACCTTTGTTGGTGGTAGAAACCTCAAATGGTAAGGGGCTATACAGACCGCCCCTTTGGGGTGATCTGCAGCCAGCCCTTTCCTGGTCGGACCAGTGCCTCACCAACCACATGCAGTGGCACTGATCCGGCATCTGTAGAGCACAAAAAGGAGCCAGGAAAAAAAACAACAGTTCCTTTTTGTGTCATTGAAGGGGTGCCATAGCTGCTGCCACATGGCGTAATGATGCCCTTTTGGCGCTGCATTATTTGGACACAGTGTCAGAGGTGCATCATCATGGCGCGCATCATGTGGGCCAGCACGTGCCAAAATGACACCCTGGTGGTGGCGTTAGGGCACTGAGCATGGGGATGCTCAGCTCTGACGCTGCCCATAGGCCAGCACTTTTTGCTGGACTGTCCAGGGCCAAAGTCTCAATCCAATAGCCCTCTCTTTAGGTTTCTAAACGAAATATCTGTGGTATGATAGACTAGGTGCACAATTTTGTCTTTTGATCTTGAAACTGAATGCTTTTATTTCCTGGCTTGAGTCCCAGATTCTAGATGTTATTCAAAACATACATTTTCTTTCTCTTGTGTTTGGTTCTTTATACCTATTTATAAATGTGAATTCTGTATTATCATGAGAACTCTGTATTCTCATGATTACCCACCAAGTTCCCTTGTTTGACTATAGGGTATTTATTAGGGAGAACTAATTAAAATCTCCTTTCTTAAGGAAGTAGTTTTTGTAGCTTAATGTCAGACACTTTTAAAAATAACAGAAATATTTGACAAAAAAGGCCAAGTTGGGTGGCACTGGTAACTCAATATGAAGGTTTTAGTCCTATCCCTAGAAACAAAGTCACTGCAGTATATCACAGAAGAGATCATTAATATTTGATAAATGTATACAACAAAAATAGCAAGATGATAGTCATAGTGTTATTCAAGAAAGCAGGATAGCTCAGGGATTTATATTGTCAGCTACCCTTCTTCACAGAGAAAGCAGTGTTCATTTCAAAATGCAGACATGCAAAAGTGTGTGGGTTTTAGTTCTTCCTTTTGCTGAAGAAAAAGGCTGACTTTGCTTTCCTAAAACCCCAATGATAATTTAAAAATTCTTCATCATCACTGTCAGTTTTTGCACAGATGCTTTAATTTTATGGCAGATAATGATTTTTCTAAACCAAATAACAGCTGCTGTGATCCCAGTTCAGCTTGTAATTCTACAGCTGGTTTTTTGTTTTGTTTTTACATGGGGCACAGTCTCCTATATTCTATTCCGGAAGTGCAAGCATACCTCTGTTAATTAAACAGATGACACTGGGCAGTACTCCTTTAACAGAAACATTAGTACTACTGGCAAAAATAATGTGGAAACAGTAGGGATAGGTTCCTTCAGTCCTAAAAAGAAGAGCAGTTCGACAAGCTTGTTATTAAAAACTAACAATATGCACATGTGAAAACAACAAGCTGAGATAAACCTTGTCTTAAGTCAACAAAACATATTGGTTCTTCTAGAGACCACTTGAATCTTCTCTGAGATGCAGCTAGGGGTTATTTTTCCCTTCTCCAGCCTACACTTTTTTTATGATCACCAATTTGGCAGCCAAATAGAACCATACTTTTTTAACTTGCTGGGGAGAGTCTGGTAAGGCAGGCTTTTAAGCTCTTCTCCTTTTCTCTCTGTTTTGCTCTTGTCCCATGACCATTGGGGTAAAATGTATGTTTGTAATGCTTCAGTTGGAGAAATCACACTGTGACTTCCATCTTTGCAAAGCAAAATTGCCTGAGATCTACATCTTCCATTTTAATCAGGAGTTGGGCATCAGTAGGACTGATCAGTTTCACTTTTGTGGTGTCCAAAATGTAGTGTCCGAAATCCACTGCCACCTACAACATATGGCTCTTATTACAGAAAAAAATATATAGCTGAAACTCAAGTTGATAAGCATCAGAAACATATACCGTTATCAGAAAGTTGTCTTATTTGAGTTATTATAAGTTAACAGGTTATTTATTTATGCAGAACTGGGTCTTTGTTTCAAGACAATTTCTAGGATTTTATGCTAAATCTCTAGTTTATGATGAATTGGAGATGATTAACAACAGAATTCAGGAACTAGATTTTTCTGATGCAAGTCAAAAAGAATCTAATATGCTGTTGCTAAGGTACCAGGTAGGTTTATAATATGGCTTGCTGAAGAGATAGGCTGAAAATGGGCTATTTTTTTTAAAAAAAAGATGGACCAGCTTTAATGATAATATACAGAATATTACCATGATGATGACAACTAAAAATGCAAAGGAATTATACTTATCAGACAGAATGATACTTAAACAGGATCCAAAGATTAGACAAGAAGAGCTACTAAAATGTCATTTCACTCACACTTCCATTATCAATTTAGAATAATATGAGGGAAATTCTAAGAATATTTGTCTTAATAAAGAGAAAATGGAGATTGGTGTCACCATCGTTTTTAACACTCCAGAGCGTGGAGCTTTCTGTCATTGATTAACTGAATGCTGAAGTTCAAGTTCAATTTATAAAGTTGCAATTTTAGGCAAGGGGCTTGACAGAAATGGGGAATAGCTTTCTCTGGTGTTTTTCTGTGTTACACAGGCAGCAGATCACTACAAAATGTACTTACAGCAACTGTAACTAAGGCTAAATCTGTCAGTAGCTATAGTTTGATAAGGTATCAGATCTCTCCAACAGAGGAGGTTAAATAGCTCACAAAACTACAAATCATAGAATTCCATAGCATTGAGCAATGGTAGTTAAAACAGTGTCAGATTGTATTATTTCTGCAGTACAAATCTAGTCTAAGTAGACTGATGGCAGCTATATTGGAGATTTTAACAAACTAATAGGGATGTATAAGTCAGTATTAGTATTTTATTGATCACTTAAACTGTATTGTATCATTTTAATGTTGTAATCCCGCTTCGATCCTTGGAAGAGGTGAGACATATACAGTAAATAAAATTATTATTATTATTATTAATGGCTTTATAAGTAGGTAGATAGAACAAAGATGCTAGAAAAATCAGGGTTCTTATTCACATGGAGGCTCCTCACACATATAGGAACTTTTCCTCTACAGACTTATTACTTCCAATGAGAGGAACGTGTCAAACCAGGAGGCAGATCTGTTGCAACAAATACCCAAAGAAAGCTAATTTATCTACCTAGTCCAGTATTTTCAAGAGTTTTTCAAAGGTGGCAGGAAGACCTTTCCCAACATCTCACTGTTGTGTGCCTTCAAGTAATTTCTGACTTATGCCAACCCTATCATGATATTTTCTTGGTTTTCAGAATTTGTTCAAAGGAGGTTTGCCCTTCCTTTGAGGCTGAGATTGTGTGATGTGGTGAAGGCCATTTAATAAAATCCCATGGCAGTGCGAGGGATTCAAACTTTGGTCTCCCAGTGTCCTGGTCTAGCACTCAGACCAATAGACTACAATCACTTTCAGTATTTCCTAGCTGATTCTTTTAATTGGAAATGCCAAGCATTGAACATGAGGCTTTATGTACTTTCCTTCCTAGTGTGTGTGTGTGTGTGTGTGAGAGAGAGAGAGAGAGAGAGAGAGAGAGAGAGAGAGAGAGATATGTGGGGGAAATAATGTTTTTTTCTCTAGTCAAGTTCAAAGGATTCTTGAATTGACTCATAGAATGCAAAAGCATAAAATACCTGATACACAAGACACGAAAAACATTAAACTATTCATAAAACACATAGTCACTCCCTTCCTGAGGTTATGAGAAGTCAATAACATTTGCTTAAAAGCAGCAGAGAAAAGTAGGGACAAAATCCACAATAGAGATAGAAAAATTATTACGTACATTTCAGCACCTCAGTACTGTTCAGGTTGAAAATAAACAGACTTATATTGGGGTGGAAGAGAAAAACAGCAAAAAAAATCACTATTAATAGTGATTTGATAACAGATATTTTGTACTTGTAATATATGTTAACTCACAAACCTATCACAAAGTGAATTTTTGAAGAAGTGAAATAAGAGGTTTACTAAAAGAAAACAGTTATCAGAACTGAAATCTTCTGAATTTTTGTGTGTGTGCATTCTTCCTATGGCTCCAAACAGACTCTGCACTCTGAGCAGCCATGATCTCTGCAGCAAGTGGTGACGTCCACACTACCCTATAAGCACATCAAACAGAATGGTTTGTAAATGAGAAACTTCAACACCTCCGAAATTTGGAAGATAGATCATTTAGGCAGGATGTTCTGCTGGACAAGCCCTATAAGTCTGATTTACAATTCTATTTTCACCCCAGACACTGCCTGATCAAGCAATCCTTTACAATATAGAATTGATTTCCTTTGATGTAGGGCAAACACCTTTGCCTTCAGGCTAGTTTTTGCCTATAAAAGATCCCCAAAATTCTTTGTTAGTGGGCTAGTTGGATGGCATGGGGACACTCTGTTACTGTGAACTCTGACCAGTCCTGATACATCCGTCCCCCCCTGCTCTCAACTAAATGGCCCTATCCCATGCCATCCTCATCACAATTGGACTCAGAGTCAAGCCTCGTCTTGTGTAAGTATCACCGTTAGTTCAGCCTCCAACTATCCCAAAGCTAACTCCTGATTTTTCTTAGTTCTTGCATGTATGTGTGAGTGAATGTGTGAATGTGGATTGTGATTTCCTCCCTTAATAAAAGAAACAATTCATTTAAGGAATTCTGCCTCAGAAAAATTCCTTTGATCTCTTTAGTCTCAGTATACAGGTGGGAAACAATTCCACAAAAGGTTGCTTGTAGCACAACCTAATATTTAACTGAGCTAATTAAAACTTCTCCTAGAGAGATTCATTGCAACAAAACACACTGATAGAGATGCGGGGCAATCAGTGATCCCACTGGATGGGATCATACATGTCATTGGTATAGGAAATATTGTCTTCCTTCCATTGGTTTTTCTTGTTATCTGGTGGCTTTGCTTGTCACCAGCAGAGGTTGAAACCAATACATTTTCCTCAATTGATTTAATTAATTAAAATTTTCTCCAATGTTTGCCTAATTTCATCTCTTTTAGTAAACCAAACTAAACTTGGAAAATTTTTCTTTGTTCAGTTGAAGGACTGGATTGTGTAAATACTCTATGCTATTGACAATAAGAAGCATCAGTACAATGAGTCAAATAATGCATTCATAAAAAAAGATTTCTGAACACTGACTATATCTTTTTCAAAGTTTCAGGGGTATATGTTATATACAAATGCTCATCTTGACATTCTTAGCTGCCAGTGTTGCAAGAGCACTAATACTTAATATGGCAATCTGAAGAAAATTGCACATTGTTTATGAACTACATTCCCTTTGCAATAAAAATGATAAGCAGATGTGCCTTGTAGCAATTTCAGAATATGTGGAGAAGGCACAGAATAAAGGAGGGGGAGAGGGAGAGTTTGTAGTCAATGATTTTCTGTCATTCTCTTTCTCTCCCCCACCCCCATTTCTTTCTTTGGAATTTGCTAACTACATAGGCTATGTGTTCAGTTATAACTTGCCTCCTTGAAAATAGCAAACTAAATCACAGAAAAATATGTGTATATATTTGATCTAAATGAAGAACAAGGACAGGGACAAAGAGAATTCAAAGCAGTATTTTATTATGAAAACAGTTCATAATAATTGCTGATACTGACCATTACTAAAGTTAAACTAAATATAAACAGGAAATGTAGCTATTTTTTGTGGGTTCATTTTTTTTCAGACAAAATGCTCTGTTACAGCAATGTTAATTTCCAAGATATTGCTGAGAACTCAATTTCCTTGCTGAAGCTGCATTTCTGTAAGAGAGCTATGCAAGGCATGGATTCAAGAATATATCACATGAGTAAGTGAATTTATACTCAATCTAAGATCCATCATTTTGGGAATCATAAAAAAACCTCAAAGAATAAAGAGCATTAAGACCCATAAGTTGTGGGAAAATACAAGATAGCTGAGCAAAAGGAGACAGGTAGCTAGGACTATGCTTTAGTTGTCTCAGGCTGGATCCACACTAGCCAAAAAACCAATACCCACTTCGGTTTTGGTGTTGTTGGAACACACTACATATGTCTTCACAGTGGAAATGATTTTTTTAGGCTTTGAAGCAATTCAGGAAAACTCACTTTTACTCTGCATTTTTAGGAAGAAACAGTTTTTAAGTGTGTGTGTGTGTGTGTGTGTGTGTGTGTGTGGCCTGTGCCCAAATGAGGTGGAATTAGGAAGTGGGGTGATTCCAGGTGGGACAGGTAGCTGTGTAGTTATTTGTCATTAAAAAAAAATCCTTTCATTTCCAGCTGACAGGGGTGTGTTACATTTGTTGGAATATTTATTATTTTATTAAATTTTATTTCATGATAAGATGGAAGAGAGAGTGCATGCATGCACCCCCAATGAGTCAGAAGAGTCTCTCACTGACGTGGCAGGGCTAAAATTCCTTTGCTCACTTATGATCACTCACTCATATCCTTTTTTTCTTTCTCCTTGGGGCTGCCATTCATGAAGTTGTTTCAAAGTCAAATGGCTCATGGTCAAAGGTTTGAGCCCCTGGCTTCAGCTCTCTTCTTATTCCCTCTCCCCATTCTGCTCCCTCTGTCCATCCTGGAAACTATTCACCTTCCATACTGTGCATTACTCATGATCACTCATGGGGGGATGAAGGGAAGGAGGGAATTGGATGGGAGAACTATCCAATGAGAGTACAGGGTAGGTGGTAAGACTTAAAGAAAACAAGAAAGGATGACAGAGTTATGCATGCTGGGAAGGAAAAAATTGCATGGGAAGCAACACCTTTTGCACTGATTACTATTTTATCAGGGGAGGGGGGATGTGTGGCTATAAATAAAATTTGAGTCCAGACATTTATGGGTCAGTGTGTGATAAATGGCATGAAAATTTTGTACACTTGATCTTGATTTTTTTTGGTGTTTTTGTTTGTTTGTTTGTTTTGTTTTTTGCTGATGTAGATTCAATCTTAATGGTGAACCAAGACTTTTATGTGACATAGCTTCAGTGCTTTGGGAGTCATACTTGTGGTTATGGAACATGATAATTAGACTGGGCTACAAGCAGTTTCCCAAGGTCTTTTAAAAATAATAATCCTGTACTCCTTCCCTGCATAGGTTTCCAGTCTCTCTGGGTAAACAAACAAAAAGTTGTGGTTTCCCCTGATTCAGGAGAGTTCCAGGAATTGCTCAAACCATCAGTCTCCCTCTCCCAAGATGACAAAAAGAAGCTGTGGCCCAAAACAGATTGTCAAAAAGAAGTAACTTCAGACCATGTTAAGAGCATGACTTTTAGATGACGCATGCCCATAATGCATCCTGAAGCTGTCAGAAAGCCATTCTTCGGTCCAAAGAACTGGAGAAAAAAGGAGCAGTTTTAATCTGCTCGTGAGGTGTTTCTTAAAAGAAAATGGTGTAGAAGTAAAAAAGGGGCAAACAAAATAACAAGAAAACCCCCACCAACAACAACAACTAAAAATCAGCAACTCTCCTATAAGGAAAGGTTCCAATATTTCCCATTCAGATTAGAAAAAGGTAAGGAAGAGGAGACATGATGGAAGAATAGAAAAATATGCACAGAACAGTGAAAATTAGCAGTAGAACGCAACCGTCAAGTATCATTGTCAGCACCACCCACCCCAGGTCATCAAGTAAGTCCTGTGTTCTGGAAAAATACCAATAATTGTACTTTTAACTCAACCAGTCTAAAGTCTTTGTGGAAAACTGCTTAACAGTCAATCTTCCACTCAAATAATATAGTTTCTATGTTTCATATAGATACTGTGTTAAAATCGAATGTGAGTGTAATATAAGCAATCAAATTTCAGCCTTTATGTTCCAAAGGTTAATTTGGCTGGAATAGCCAGATTTAACTTCTCCAGTTGTTGGACTGTGCCCCTTTACTATACAGACACAATACTTTGATGTAGCTAATTTTTTTATATATAGAAAAATTGCCTCAGTAAATTGTATGTATCATCTATATCAAAGCTATGTATTTCAGGAATTCTGCCCTTAAAGAAAAAAAAAAGATAGCCAGTTTAGGTTAATTAAGATAGTTTTGATGTGAATTGTTTGATGTGTCTTTGAAAGTATATGCTTTGTGCATATTAAAAACCTGGATTAAGAATAATTGCTTTCAGGCTAAGACCTTGTATGCCAAAACCCAGCCTGCTGCTTTTTTATAGCCAAGATATATATCTCTGAAAATGCACAGCTATAATTTGTTATGTGTTATGACATTTTGCAATCACCGAATCATGGTCTACAGATTAGGGTTTAGTGCTTCCAATCATTACAATCACGCTGCATTGGCTAAAACCTCAGCCGAGACCCTCAAAGATTGACCTTCATTTCCAAATTCCCTTGGCTGATAATGGGAGCTTTGAATGTGCAAGGAATAGGTAATTATTGTAAATACTAGAAACCATGCCAACTGTAATAAACTTTAGTATCTCTCTGAACTTCTACCTGCTGTAGAACTCCTGAACTTTCTTTCGGAGGAGGGGGAGGGTTCATGTTTCAATGAGATTATTTTATTTATTTTTATGCCACTGTTCTGCAAAATGCACTGAGATGGTATGAAAAAACACAAGAAATTAAATAAACTAATAAAATCCATAACAGTATAATAAAAAAAATTAGAAGTATTCATTGAAAACAATGGTTTGAGTCCAATTTTAAGTTCCCACCTAGATCCCATAGCAGAAGAAAAACAAATAAATAATAAACAAATGGTGTGAACTAAATTTTTTTTTTATTTAATAGATAAATATACAAATATACAAAAATATACCAAAAAAAAGCCATTACTTAGGTGAATTCTATTCAATATACCTGCTTTACTTGGCACCACCAATTGGATTTAGGCCAACAGTCTAAGGGTAAGCTGTCAAAAATGTTTAATATTAAAATAAAGCCTGGAAAAGAACAGGGAACCAGTGTAGGTCTTTCAGCATTGGCAAAATATGGTCCAGACACATTGCATTGGTTAGCAGTTTGCCAAATGTTGCACTAACTCAGTACTTCTCAAATAGTGGGGCGCGCCCCCCAGGGGGGGCGCGAGGCTCCGTAAAGGGGGGCTTGTTTGAGGTGTACTTATAACAATTTTATAGACAAATGATACTATTTACAGTCGTGCAATGTCTTCTTCTTCCTAGGGGGGGCATGACAGAAAATAATTGAGAAGCACTGCACTAACTGAAGTTTGCAGATGTTCTTCAAGAGTAATCCTATGTGGAGTCTGTGTGATTAAGGCATGGGTGATTGCTACCAAGTGAGCATCTAGAAAGGCAGCAGATGTAACTGAAGATTTCCATACCTGGCTAAAACGTGGCTCAAATGTCCCTGAAACGTCCTTAAAAAGTGGAGGAAGCGCGCATGTCTGGAAGCAGGTGGACATCCTCAATCGTCAGGGAAACGTCGCTCTCTCCTTAGCATCCCTGAATTGTCCCAGGGGAGCAGATTTCTTATGAACACAAACTTTGAATTAATAGGAAATCCACTCCCCTTGAGAAGATTCAGGGACATTAGAGAGAATGTTTCCATGATGATCGAGGAAGCACGCCAGCTTTCCACACAAGTGCGCTTCCTTCACCTTTGAGCGATGTTTTACCTATGATTCAGCCAAGTATGGAAATCTTCATTGTGTAAATGCACTCTTCCTACTGCCATAACTTGAGCATCTAGGGGGATACTATAGGATGAAGATGTGGGTGATATCATGGACTTTTGATGTAAAATGTTGCCTAATTTACTACATGTTCAGGTAATGTGTTTAGCTATGCATCCTGTATAACGTAAGGAGCTGTTGGGAGGGGGTGACACATTGGTATGCTGAGCATGAACAGTGATTGATGGAATGTCTGAGGGGATGTGGATAAGATTGTTGAGTGACAATTGGGAAGATTGTTGATATAGGGCTTTACCACAAGAGCATATTCTTGCTGCAAATGGAATTATACTCATTGGTACTCCTGCATCACCAGACTTCTTTTCACTTGCATGACTGCCATCATCACATTTGTTTCCTGACTCACTCTTAACCCCACCTCTCTGCCATTACCCTGCATGCTTTTTAGGGTTTTTATTTTTATTTGTATTTATTTTCACTGTTTCATGCAACTCCAGAGCTTAGCTACTGCAATTTGATTTGAAATGGGGCAGAGGGGTAATTGAGTTGCTTGGGAATAGTGAAGGTATAGGATACAGGGGGCGATGAGGGTGACTGCCCTGGGAGTGATGTTTTTCCCATAGGGACTTGCACTATTTCTGACATCCTAAACATGGTTGGGGAACACAGCAGCTATAGGTAGAAGGCAGTATTGAGTGATAAGTATTACCAAAGCTGGTTTTTCCAGATCTAACCATAATGTAAAAGCCGTGTGTAGAAATTTCCATAGTCACTTAAGCAGTTAAGGTAATGAGAGAGCTGGTGGAGGAGTGAGTGAATGGAAGGTTGGGGTTGATAGACTTATTCGGTCAGTTTGGTTTAAGAATTAGTGTTTGGTGTTTAAGAGTTTGAGTTAGCCAGAAATGGAATGTAAGCAAGAACTGGAGAAGTATTTTAAATAATCAGGTTGTTTGTTATGTTCAAATTCTGTTAATAAAATACTATTTTTGTTTTTATATGCTTTTGGCCTCTTGGGATGTAATATATTTTAATGGTTGGATTCAGACACAGTGTTTGTGGTGGCAGCAATGAATAAAGTGGGGTGGTGTCTAATGGGAATATGAATTGCAAAATATCTCACACTTGTACCTTGAGGGCATCTAGGAAACTCCCAGAGTTGCTGGCCATAGCAGTAGGACACTGGTGGCAGAGGTAGGGCAACAGAAAAGCCTCACTCATGGTGGTAACAGAAAGGCCTCATTCATGGTGGTAACAATGTGATTTGTAAACATCTTCACATTTTGTGGCTGTAAAGGTTTAGGCAGTACCTCACAAGAGGTGAAAAAAGGGTAAGTGGTAAACCCTCCAAAGCCACACCTAACAGATTACATAACAGTTGTACAGTTACAATGAATGTCCATCAATCACTCTGATTTCCAGCATCATATTTTCCACATAGGTTGTTTTATGTCGAAAGCCAAAAGAAATACTCTCTCTCAAAAAAAAAAAAAAAAAAAATCACTCTTCCATTGTTTCAATGCCAAAATAGGTTCTCTTATTACAAGAAGCATTACATAATGGACTAACTGGATCTTTGAAACATGTGCACAATTGAAACAAATAACAGAGCATCAACAGAAAGTTGTAAACTTTTAGAAAACAGAATTTGAAGCTGTAAGAAAAAAAATTAATACAGTGGGCCCTCCCCTTAGACGGGGATCCGTTCTGCATGTTGTACAACCCCATTAGAAGTAATGGGGCTCGCGCCTGCTGGGCACAACAGCGCACACGTGCCATGGGAGCACGCTCTATTACTTCTTCCGGGGCGCACGAAGAATAAACATCTTTATTACAAAGGAGGCAAAGAGAAAAATCAATTGCACAGGTGACCTCCAGTCACATAGTACCTACATGGACTTACAGGGCAAACAATGTTGCAGGGAAAAGTAGGAGTTTGAAACCCTCCATGGTAGAGACTGGGGTGCTTTGTACACTTTGTCCCTGGTGTAAAGTGCCAGAATGCAGTATGTGATGGAGGCAGGAGCCTATTTAAGATCTGATCACCCCCTCACAAGCTTCTTTGGATCTTCACAGCATGGCCCACCCTCCTGGTCACAGCACAGTGCTAAATTTGTCTGGTTGATTTGAGACTGAGTAGGAATTTTCTCCTCTTTTACCTGTTTTCCTTTCTTCCCAAACTCTGTCTGCAGGATTTGGACAATTGGCTTCAGGCAATAAGGCAATAAGGCTTTCACCCAGCAGGTAAATCTTTGATGATCACCTTTGGCACCCTTTTGGTGTAGAGCAGAACTCTGAAACCTCCTCTTGCAGGGTTCTGAGGGCTGGGGAGTTAAGGAAGAATGCTACCCTTGAAATTAACTTGGGATCTTAATGAAATGTGCTTAAAGTGTTAATTACTCTCTGGTCCAAAACACATGGGCCAAATAAGGCAGTTTCTGGCTTTTTACATGGCGCACACCCCCAAAGCAGCCAGAAGCTGCTCTGAGGCCATACTTACAGGGGTAATTTTACAGCTCCCGATGGCAGCACATTTGGCTCTGCAGCAGTGCCCTGCTTTGGAAGTGGGCTGTGTGTTTTTTGTGATTCCAGCACATTCAGGGTTGGAGTGGTCAAAGGCAGCCTCAAAAGGAGTCAATTTAATCCACTCCTTTGGGCTGCACATTTGGAACTGTGGCAGTGGCCTGCTTTGGAAGAGAGCTGTCAAAGGCTGCTCTTCCTGGGCCATCTGCTTCAGCCCCTCAATAAGTACAATTCTTACTTTTTGATATTTACTTATTTCCAAAAAGAGCTATTATAGAAGTCAGCTTTTTTAAAAAGGGCAAAATCAAGGTATGTTTTTGGAATTTATATATTTTAAAAATATTTTCAAGCCATGGATAGTTGAATCTGTGGATGAAAAACTCCATGGATATTGGAGGCTGATATAGACATAAGAAAATGTATAAATGGAAGAAAGAGAAGACAAAGGGAAGAATATAAAAAACATAGGTAACATTTCCTTTTTCTTTGGGTGTTACATACCACACATACACATCCCAAACCCACACATTTTGTTTCCATTAATTGGGAATATACACCATAATATACATCTTATATGCTACAATAGATCTTAGTTAAAACTGCTGAATAATAAAGTCTTCCTCTTAACATGTTCTAATCTTATTGGTATTCTGACTCCACTGTTGCAGTATTAAAATTACATTGAATGCATTCCTTGAGTTAGTAGTCAAGTCATAAAGATTAATAGGACAGTGCCCCAGAGGCATGTGTTATCTTACTGTAACACAGAGCTCTTATCTGTCTTAATATTTAACGGTAGCACTGTCCATTTGAAATATATCATTTCCATTTGAAAGTAAGATTGGCAAAATTTGTAATTTGTAGAGTTGAACAGTGCCAAAAGCAAATGCTTTTTTGACGTTGCAATGATTGTTTTGCATTTTTTATTTTGATGGCCACTATGTGCTTATTTACAATTTAAATTTACATGCAAATGTAAATTTACATTTTAGATTTACAAATTACAAAATGTTTCATGCAAATGTAGCATAGATACTGATGTACATAAACACACATGAGATTTTCAAGATCATACACATATTTAATTATTTTAGTGTTTGTTTTTTTTAAATGATGCCTTGTCTTAAAGCTGTGTTGAATTTATACTCATTCTTGCTTTGTGTTGTTTGAATTTATAGATACCTGTGATGGGTTTCCCCCCCAACAATTATTCTCACTGTATTAAGATGTGTAATAAATATAATAAATTAATCAGATTGTTAATTAAATGAATGAATGTAAAAATAAATAAATAATGTTCCTTATTCCTAACATTGTGAATAGGGAGTATCTCTAGGAACAAAAGCTGAAATTTGACAGCTATTAAATCTGTACTAATGGTACCCATCAATTGCAACAATTTTCCCTGTGGACAAGTCAATAAGAAGTGTGCCTTACACCCCATCTTGAAATACTGCATGAGACTGGTTGGGAGGTGCATTTCTATTCATGCATATTATGACCATGCCCCTATCACACCTCTTTATGGTTGAAATGCTCCTTTACCATTTATGAGTTGAGAGAACATAGAAAAGTCTTCTTGCACACTGATTGGTCCAGAGCAAAAAGACTCTGGACCAATCAGAACTTTTCATTATTTGGGAACGCTTTCCATGCATAGATAGGTATTCAAGGAGAGCCCTTATACAGGTTGATTAAGCATGCAGATGGTGGGGAAGCATTTCTATCATGGGGTGCAGCAGTAGATAGACAGTTCTCCAAACATGAGCATGGGTTGGTGATGGGGAAATCCCACACAGCCTAGCAACCCTCTTTATGGGCTTCTCTGTAATCCTATGGAGAAATATTGTTCTTTCTGCATAAGCGTGGCTACAATATAATTTCAAAATTGCCAGGTGAGAAAGAATGATTTATAAAATATGAGGAATTGCCATGTCTTATGCATTCTGAGGTGCATGAGTCTCAACTGGGACGTATACCCAGCTATGTACATCCTAAAAAATTTACACTGGGTAGTATAATTAGGATTTTCTTGGTGGCCACTTCTAGATAATTGAATTCCCAACCAGTGGAGCTAAAGTAACCCCCCCCCCCCATTCCTGTTGTTCTACTGGCAGACAAATGTCTTTTTATTCAGGAAGGTCTTGGAAGGTTATTATACAAGAGGATTTTAATCTAGCCAGATTGATTTTCTGCTTTACCATTTTGTTCTTACTTTTTTTAGTGTTTTATGTTTTAGTTAATCTGTGGCCCAGGACAGACCACCCCAAAAGGGCAGGTTGGTGGTGGCCTGTTTCCCTCCAGAGGGATGCCACAACTGCCAAACTGTGCGGCGTCCCTCCGGAGTAAAAAGAACCTGGGGAAAAATGGTTTCTTTCTTGGTTACCTGGCGGACGTCATGAGTGCGCGTTCCTTACATTAAGATGGTGGACGCCACCTTTTGGCCCATCTGTCTCGGGCCTCAATTTCACATACATTTTCTGTTCTGTTTTATTGTTAGTCATCTTGAGTCGCATTTCTGGAGGGTAATGGCAGGGTACAAATGAAATAGAGATCTAAAATACTTTATTTTCCACCTCAAATAAGTAGCAATTATAGTCTGACAAGTAGAGCAAAACAACAACACAATAAGTGTTACAATTGGTTAAAACAATAGTATGTGGTCCTGTTAAATATGAAGGTGAAGCAGATAAGAGCAAACCTCAAGAAGAAGTGTTAGATGTTGAAATGTTTGAGTAAAAGCAGCTTGGATGAAGATCCATTATCCTTGCAGAACTGGATACAGAGGATTATGATTTCTTTCCCTCTTGATTCATGGTTGATATCTTATCCTTCCCTTGAAAACATTTTTACTCCTGTAATGGGGGGGGGGGGGGGGAATCAATGGCGGTATCCAGACCAGTGCAAAGCCCGGCATGGATACATACTAGAGTTGCCTTGGGGCATCCTTTCCAGACGCCCTGCAACCCTAGTACGTTGTACTGGTGGCACCTTTTCTACATGGATGCCACCATTACGATGTCATAGCCGCGCCGCAGCCAAACAGCACAGCACAGATGTGATGTCTTGTGCCACTGCAGGGCACTTGTGGCGCCCTTTCAGTAGTGCCCGAAGGAGCTCTTTAAACAACCACACCAGTGATATGAAGAGAAAGGGGCCGAGCGGCCCCTTTCTCCCTTTCCCCACCGCTGTCGTGGTGTCCTTGGGGCTTCATGCCCCAAGGATACCCCTTTCCAGGCTGCGGGGAAGCGGCATTTTGCTGCTTCTCCAAGGCCAGGAAAAGTGGCTGATCGGGGCCTCCTGGGAAAGGGGTCCCAATCCATCGGGGAAAGGGGTGGGTGCAGGCTGCCCCAAAGGGGCAGTCTGTATCACATCAAATTTAAACCAAAAGTCTGAGTTCATTATTTTAAAGATGGAGAGGTAATGGAAGAAGGAAAGATCTAGCACACTGCTACCACTGTCAAAAATTGACCCACTCCATTTTTTTATAGTTATCTCTCCTGACTTGCTTTCATTCAATTCCATCCATTTTTAAAAAGCCACCCAAAAGTTATTGAGTTGCACTTTTGGTTGTTCTACTCTTCTGCATCCTCTGTCACTGTCTCCTGTAATTTTGACATTATTATCAAGAGTCACAAAAGGAAAGTGATTGGATGGGATTTGAAAAAGATTTACCTTCCAGTCTCCCCTGAGCTGTGAAATACATTGAGCATTTTCCTCTCAACATGACCTCAGGCGTGTCACTTAGGGTTGCAGGGTGTATCGGGTGCACCAAGTGACACCCTAAGCAGGAGTGACACTACTGCTCCCCGAACATCTGCATTTTGGCAGAAACAGGCTATGGTGTTTGCTTGTATCCCTTTAAAATGCTGAACAGATGGTGTGAGTGGAGTGAAGCTTAGTGAGAAGAGGCTCCAAGTTTTTTTCAGATTTTAAGTCTTTGAAAACATTACATCTTATCAAATTATTCACTTTAACCATGTGACACTATACATAAGTGAATACATTTAAGCTGTGCAGATGATATTATAATTTAAAGTATAATTTTAATTTTTCTAATTGTTTATGTCACAATTTTTACCACTACATTCAATGATATATGTGAGTTATCATTTCTGAGTGACATTAGTACAAAAATATTACTAAGAATTCTGTATGGTATAGTAGGGGAGAAGGTCATTGTATGGGGTGACACCATGAGTTACCACACCAGCTCATACCAACCTTAGTGATTCCACTGCCTGACCTGCATCATGGGATTATTTTGAGCAGCAAGCATTGAGCTGTTTGGAGCTGTTTGGAGCTGTTTGGAGGGAAGGTGGAATATCAGTGCAACTAGAGGTGCATCTACCCTGTAGAAATAATGCAGTTTGAAACTGATTTAACTACCATGGCTTCATCCTAGAGAAACATGGGATTTGTAGTTTTTGTGAGGCACCAGCACTCTGGCAGAGAAGGCTAGAGACCTTTTAAAACTACAAATCCAAGGATTCCATAGAATGGAACTAACAGCACTTAAATTGGGTCAAACTGCATTATTTTGGCAGTGTCTATGGACCCTAAGAAAGAAAATGATCAGTTCATTTCCTTCCTTAGGAAGCCTACTTCAAACTGCAAATACATGGCCTATCATCTTCCAAAAGGTCTGTTTTAAAAACTGTTTAATGTACTGGACATTTCCCCAAATAAATACTGAGCAATATTCTCAATTGTTATTTATTATCTTATCACATACAGAGATACGTTTTATTCTGTTATAAGTGACCTTGGCTGAGATCCTATTCTGCCACAGCATGCCGTAAATAATTCCCAGCTGAGTTATATTCTGCCTGCATTATGAAATTTCTATGCTAGACCAATGTAGCACAATATATGTGAGTCACTGATAAATGCGCATGGCTGACACCCAATTGAATAATTCTAATGTGCAATGTGAGAATGTTAGTATGGTTTCTACTCTGGGCCTCTATGTGATCTGTAGCAGAATCTCAAGGTCCTTTATGGAAAGGTTCACTGCAGATTGTTTACACTCTCCCTGATGCAGATCAGTATGTTTTCAACATCTGCACCTCAGCTTCCATCACCACCAGTTATGTCTAGTAGTTAGATATAGCCATTGTGCAATGTCCTACAAAAGCTTTCGACGAGTGTAATGAAACTTACAACTGGGTACATCATTAATGTCTCAGAGAATGGTAATGGCAAGCCCACCCTAAACAAATTTTGCCAAGAAAACCCCATGATAGGGTCACCTTAGGGTCACCCTAAGTTGGAAACGACTTGAAGGAACACAACAAAACCATCATTAATAGGAAGCTAATTGACACACCCCTCCCCTCTTAGGGCATTTCCATTTTTTGCTGTTGTAGATGGCAACTTTATGAAAAAGAAAGTCACTGCTGTGGAGGAAGACTCCCTACATAATACAGAATGATGGGGGGGAGGGTGTTCCTCAATTTCAAAAAGGAGTGTTTGCCAATAGAGCAGGCTCTTGTCTTAATAAAGTTACAATCTATGTGTAGAGGTGAGAGAAATGACAACACAAAGGATGTGACAGGTGCTCACCCACTCCTTCCAAACTGAGTATCTCCATCCTTTTCTATTATAATGACTGAATGGGTCTATTGATACTGGAAGACTCCATCTTCTAATGCCAGGACTTTGATTGCGTGTATCTAAAAAAAATAACCTGGCTTTGAATCCTAGTGTATTTGACCATGTGTTTCATGCTAAATTGGGGTTGTCCCAATGTTTTTTGTTTCTCACAGAGAGGATGTTTTTAACACTAATATGGCAGGCAGGTACAGCATGGTACTTTCAGCAATAATATCTAGACCTATTATATCTATCTGTTTCAAATGGAGAGAACTTTGTTTAGGTTCATTTTTTGAAGAATTTACCAGACATTTACCAATGACTTCATATATAGATTTCTCCATCCTATAAATTCATTCACATGAATGATATAAGCATTATTTTTCTTTTCTCTTTGTGAAAATATGTTACATGTAACATGATACATTTCTTCATTTTTCTTTTGTGCAATTTGCTTTTTCTTTAAAAATCCTTCAAAAGTGACCTGTATTATAAGCCTGAGAATAAATGACCTCCCTTTCCGTTACTTTAGCAGGCAGCAAGCAGGGAGCAGGAGGTCAAAGCAAGGATGCCAGCAGGGAGTATGAAAACCTACAGACTTTGAAGACTAGTCCGATAGTATTAAGCCAAAGGGGAGAAGCAAAGCTGTAGTACAAAATTTCTTTCCAGGGGTTTAGTAGCCTGAGTCCAATCCAAGATATCAGGGTTCACAAGCAAGAAATACAACAGCAGCATGACTCTCCAGGACAGGTTGTTGACCACACTGAAGTGAAGCAGCTGGCTCTTGTCAAGATGAGTCCCACTCACCCAACTATTTTCTTATTGTGGCAGCCCAAAAGGTTTTTTCTATTCCCTCACTGCCATCAATTTGTTAATGAACCTTTTAAAAATGTTTTAAAATGCTTTATAATAGTAATGTGGATATATACTCAAAGGGTGGACAAATTTTTGTTAAAATAAAAACAGAATTTTATTTACAAGATGACTTAAACAATGCAGTTTATCACACAGGCCCTGGAATGGGTCTGTCACGTTCTAAAAAGGGACATGATGAGAATGGGAGGCAGCATAGAACACATCTTACCGCACAGGGAGAATGCTGCTGCCGCCGCCAAATTTTCCCATCGCATTCTGGATGTGTCCCAAAGGAACCGGTTTTCAGGAACATTTCAGGAATGTTTCATTAGTAGATGATGGATTAGATAATTGTTAGTTCATATAATGGTGTTACTTGCTTCACTTTTTTATTTTACTTTCTTAGCCTTTATTTTGTTTCAGTTACAGTTCCTCTTACTCCACTCTCCTCTGAGGACAATGGTTGCTGATACTCAGGACTCAAACACTGTCCTTTTTTGCGTTACTTTCCTTAAAACCCTATTACTAAACCAGTCTCTCTGGCTATCTCTATCCCGCAGGATATTTCTCTACATTAAATTCCTCACATGGAGTTCTGTATGGGTTTTAAGTCCCTCACTTCTGGTCTTTAACCTCTTTCCTCTCTGGACACCTCACTACAACTATCCCTCTCTGGACTTAACTGAAACCCTATCTGACCAACTCTCACTAACTGACTATCCTCTCCAGCCTTCCATTTGTTCTGCCTTCCCTCCACAGCTCCTTTTAAGGAGTATTGGCATGCCTCACCTGTTGTCCATTAGCCATCCTCTTGGCCTCCAGTTGGGATGACCATCTCAGGAATTCCTTGGCATGTCGTTTCTCAGCAGGCCCTGGGACTGGCATGCTAAGATTTGTCTCTTCCTCCTCCGAGTCCTGCTTGGCCTCTGAGGCTGCATGGCAATCCTCCAGCCCAGGGTACTCCCCTGAACCTCCTGGCACCCCCAAGTCTGTCTCAGCATCAGACCCAGAGTCTCTCTCTTCATCAGCCCCAGAGCAGGCCATGATACTACCAGAGTTTTCTACTTGGGTGGGTGGGAACATTTTGAAAAAAATATGTTCTGAGATTATAGTGGCAGCATTTAATTATTAAAGTTATTAGTAAACAGAACTGAATAAATGAGCTACCCAATTTTATCCTTCCCACCTGCTTCACTTTTTCAAAATAAATGTGAACTGCATCCAAGATGGCACTTTAGAACACTCTCCTTTCAACATTCTTCAGTAGATAATGGGGCATTAAGACTGCAAGTTTGTGGATCTAGACATCTGTAGTTCAGTTAAAATAATTGAATTCTTGATTGACTAAATTTTTAAAACACCCTTACAAGCACATAAATAATTTCCTCCTCAAATATGTTAAACCATCTTACATCCAGACATATGCTACATTACATACTACTTTAGATTTGGACCTAAACATGCCAGTCCTCATACAATCTGTGCCTCAAAACATGCAGAGGGATTGGACTTGCAGACACTCTTGACAGTACTCAAGATGTATGTTACAATCAAAGTGTTTCAAGGTGCACATCAGAAAGATTAATAACTCTAAATTAACCCTGTTTCAGGTCCTTCTGCTTTGAGCTACTTTTTGAAATTTTGATAAACGGTTCTGTTCAGACTGTGCTTTTCCACTACTGCTGACTGACTCCCTTTTGCCCTTTAGAAGAGTAGCTACCATTAATATTAGTGTATCCTGCTGTGACCATGATACTGTTTAGTCTATGTCACAGGCTTTAAAAATGTGATAGGATTTACTGCATTTTGCTCTAGCTCTAAGTCCACCCTCTATGCTAATACATTACCTACTGAGATTACCCCACTTTTCATTAGACTTTTTGAGTTGCATTTTTGTGGACTGATTAATATTTTATCCTCTCCCTCTGTGCAGCCTGATATGGATCTGTATCTCATTTGATTCTTCTACTGCTGTGATGCCACTGAATGGTGATAGATAGCTGGAGCTGGACTTCTGATGGTTTCATGGGATCTGTTTTGAGCAAGAAACAATCAGTGGCTTGCTACATCATTAATCTAGCTAGAATTAATTAAATGTTTTCAATTGTATGCATTTCCTGCTGTATTATAATATATACATACAGTTAACAAGTGAACTGTTCTTGATGTTAGATGAGCATTTTAATTTAAGTGTGATCCAAAAAAGAGAAATAATATGCTTGCTCCTGTACAGCCTTAAAAGGCAGAAGGGCATCTACTAGATGTTTCCCTCCTTATGCAAGTTTTGAATAATAATTTGTGTTTAAATCCTGTCTGTTGCATACTTAATAGCCCCATAACTTGATATGCTTGATTAGTGCCAATTAATATGAATGCTTTGATTATTCTTCAATGATTATTGATTATTCTTCAATATATTTAAAGAAGGGTGCAGTCAAGAAAACAATACAGCAAGATTCTTGTGTATACAAGCAAACTGGCAGATTGTTGTTTTTCCCCCCTTGGACTACACTGCTTCTAATAGGGTTATCCTACATCCCTCTTTACTCAGACATGTACTCTTTTTTGGACTAAATATTTTGCCTGGGAAAATTAAAAAAATGCCTGGGTTTCCACACAAGGTCTGAGCTGTAAGAAGTGGGAGATCAGGTAGCAGAGCTCTGAGGAGTAGAAAGAGAAGAATGCCTGATTAAAGTAGCTTCCAGCTCAGGATTCTAATGGAAGAGGAAGGGAAATGAAGGCTCTAGTTTAGTTAAGCCTAGTTGTTGATAAAGGCAAGATCTAAAGAGAAGTGTGTATGGGCTGGTCAGCATGTGGAGGAAGAACAAAGAACACCATGACTAACCATCAGCTAGTTGTCTTTATTTGTATAGATATAGGAGTTTAATTTATCAATGTATTTCATATTCCTCATCCACACTGCAGAAGTAATCCAGTTTGACACTGCCGTGGCTCAATGCTATGCAGTTTGTTGTGGCACCAGAACTCACTGACAGAGAAGGCTAAATGTCTCACAAAACTACAGTTACTAGAATTCCATAGCATTGAGCCATGGCAGTTAAACTGGTCTGAGACTGGATTATTTCTGTAGTGTGGATGCAGTCATAGTGTATTATTTGTAATAACTGGAGCAATTTAATCTTACAATTAGGTAATCAAAACTGAACTGGAACCAGATCAATTGTTGTATACTAAAGGAATGAAAATGATTATTATTTAAATAAAGTTAAATTTAGGAATATTTCTAGTAGCAACTATCACAGTTTACATAGTAGAGGTATTTAAAGTGAGAATTGTCATAGTAATTGGTGTTTTGAATTAGTCAATAAATGTGTCCTCTTTTTTTGCTTTGCAAAATATGGTAACCCTAGCTTTTGAATCTGTTCCTCCAGCATCATACTATATGTCTATTTCTGGGCAAAATTCAAAGGACTGGTTTTGACCGTTAAAGCCCTACATGGCTTGGGTCTAGACTATCTGAAAGAATGTATCTTCTTATATAAACCAGAATGTGCATGAAGATCAGCACAGGGGGGCCTTGTTGTAGCCCCACCATCCTTGCTGGCACAGTTGGTGAAGCCTCATGAGAGAGCCCTTTCTGTTGCTGCTCCCGGCTGTGGAACTCACTTTGACAGTAGGCCTGGTTGATTTCTTCCCTGTTTAAAACCCTGGTAACTCCTGCTGACCCCTGGTTAAAAACAATTCAAAACAAAAACATTATAGAATAATTTCATTTTAAAATTAAAGATTTTAAAAATATAGTACACTGCATCACACACACACACTACAACTCCATAGTTAAAATGCCTGCTAAGACCATCTTCACCTGCTGATCTTGGGTTTTCAAAACAAGTGTTTTGAATTGTTTTTAACCATGTTATTCCTGATGCTGTTATTTAATTTTCTTTTAACGTATGTAATCAGTGTTTTAGCTGTCATTGTTTTTAAACTATTGTGAGCTGCTTTGGATCCCAGTTTGGGAGAAAGGAAGAATATAAGTACAATAACAAATAAATAAATAATATGGAAAGAGCTTTTTTTTCATAGAACTGGATAGCAAAGAAAAAAATATTTATAAAATACAGTAGAAACCTGAGTTTTAGAAAGTAGGCTGATCAATAGGATAAAGACAGTATAGGTACTTCTGGGGGGAAAAAGAGGCTAAGTTGATTATATTTATTTGATAACCTCTTTGAGCTGGTGTTTAATGGATAATCAATTTAAATGCTCTTATCATAAGCCCTATGGCTGTATGTAGTGTTCTCAAGAGGTTACAGTTATTATCCTGAAAATTCAATGATAAGATTTATAGGAGATAGAAAACTATAAGGTTATGTTTACATACAAGTGGTATGTATAAATATTTAATTCTATGTCATCAAATAAAAATAAAGTACAACTGTCTCATTCTCTCTCAAAGCACAATACATAATATGTAATTTATATTACATTATATTATTAATAATGTGCATGATATCAAAACAAACAAAGTGATTTTCTATCCTTAGGACTGGAGCGTGGCTTTGGTTCGGCTTCTGGACTCTTAGGATGCATGTATCATTTAAACAGCATACCTCCAAAGTGACTCGAAGCAGCTTTATTTTGGCTGTCTGTAACAGGCCTAAGTCTACATAACCAAGGATATTGCACACACAGCCCCTATGGTTTAGTTAAAGAACATATTTCTTTGAGTTTTATTTTTAGATAAATGAAAATTGGCTAGATCTTAACTATTTCACTGTTATAGAGTCTTCTTGATGTGGAAGCCATTGAACTGGTTTGCATTATTTTTCTACCAACTCAATTATCTCAGGGGCAAAATTTCATTCTAATTGCAATTCTTCCGCATATACTTTGGGATTTAAATGAGAGTTTTACATTCTAAATTGAATGTGTATTAGAAATCTTACTATCCAAGCCAGGTATCTAAACTTGATTCACTCAGTAGTGAAGAGCTGTTTTTATTTTGTTTGTTTTGTTCTGTAAAAGCCTTTATAACTGCTTATTTAACATTATACTGCAGTATAAACACATAAACAGGTTTTAAAATATGGGAACTGTATAAATATTCATTATTTCATAACTCGCAAATAAAATAATTAACATAAATTGGAATTATTCCCTATCTCTTTTTTTATCAATAATGCATTTACATCCATGTTACATTATTTAATATTCTCTAATAAGCACTGTCATAATCACATTTCTTACAGTTGTATTTATTGCCTTTCCTGTGCATTAACTTACCTTTCTGGTACGATCACCATCAAGAGTGAAAACTGCATCTGATTATTTATTTTTAATTAATGATACCCACCCAGTTTCATGCAGTTTCAGATGCTGATCTCAGTGATTGGTTCTGGATGCAACAACACAAGCAGCTAATTGTAATGCAGAAGCTTTATTCAGCCTTTGTGCCTTACAGCCTGAGCAAAAGCAGCTGGGGATATAATGGCTCATGATATACAAACTAGAATAGTAAAGAGTCCTATGTATTCCCTTCCCCTGAAAGGAATTACCGTATAGGCATTGATACAGATGACATTTGAAAGGCCTTTTCTTCTTCCCTGTATGAAAGTTCATAATTAACTATATTTTCAGAGTATGGTTATATGTTACCAAAGTTACTGTGAGCCACAAAACATAAAGTCTATCCCTTCTTCACCATCTAGTATTAGGAAAGAGGTTAGATCCTAGCACAATGGCACTTGTCCTATTGTTATGACATTGCAGTATCATGACAATAGTAGTACTGGATCCCTTGTGCTGGTGTCTTAGTATTCAGCTGAAAGGATTAGATCAGGATTCATTAGAATGTGCATATATCAAAATGAACAAACAGTCCCTTGGTACCATAATAAATTTCAAATATACAGTGGCATGAGCTTTTGGGGCTTTTCATATGTATGATGAAATATCTACCCCAGAACACATTTGTACATCTTTCAGATGACAAATAACTCTTTTATGTTACTGCTACATTGCAACTGACAAACATGCCAACCCTTCTGAGACCCATTCTGTGTATTATTATTATTATGTTTATTTATATTTCACCTTCCTCCCAGTACAGAGACTCAAGGTGGCTTACAAATCTAAAATAGTCTAAGTTAAAACACTATAAAACATGCAATTTACAAGTTTTAAAAAAATAAACAATTAAAATAATTCAAAACATTACAATTTTAAATAATATGTCTGTATGTATATTGGTACGTACAATGAATGACTTTCACATATGATTATTATTAATTTTATTGCTAATATAATTACATGAACTTCCTTGAGTTAAAAATGTAAGACTTAAATCAAATTCTAGTCCCAATCAGAATTAACAAAACTTTATGTAAGTATTGACATACAAAATTTCCATTGATTCAGTGGCTGTACGGTAACTGGGATGAGCAATTGGTTTTAGGGTTAAGAACAAAAGATTTCATTTTGTTCTAAAGATATATCAAATGTAAGTATAGTGACATAATGAATTTCTTCATTGCACTTTCTTAATTAAAATTAACTATATTTCATTTTTATAGCTGAGTTAGACTAAAAAATACCAGGAACAAGACGACTGACAGTGACAGAGGACCTTTTATCTTAAGAAGGAAAAGAGGAGAATGAAGATGAGGAGCAGGAGGAGAAGGAGAAGGAGGAGGAAAAAAAAAGGAAACCCAGGCCTTAATCTGACAAAAAATAGGATAAACTTCGATATTCTCTTCCCAAAAATAATTTGATCCATTAAATTATTAGATGAAAACATTCATTACACATTCAAGCCCTCTCTTCATCCACCATCTTGAGGGAGAGAGAGGCAGGCTAGCTCCAAGAAGCCAAGTTCTCCCTCCAGTCCATCTCCCTTGCTCCAGGCCTCAGAGGTTGAGAAGAACTGCTGGACCTCATCCCCTTTCCCACCACCATTCCCTTCTCCTTTTATGTCATATCTTTTTAGATTGTAAGCCTGAGGGCAGGGAACCGTCTAATTTAAAAAGATTGTATGTACAGCACTGTGTAAATTTACAGCGCTTTATAAATAAAGGTTAATAATAATAATAATAATAATAATAATAATAATGAACTATTTTTGGTTTTTAATGTTTATTATTATTATTACTATTATTAAAAAGAAAAAAATAACAATAATGAAGTTCAGCCATATCCATGCAAACTTACAGTCATATTAACATCTACTATATAATCCTATACACATTTTCTTGTTATATTTTCTTTATGTACTTATTTAAACAACCATTCTGCATCTTTATTTTACTTAAGTTTTACTTTTGTTATTACTTCTCTTTGTTTCCCACAGATTAGCTATTTTTTCCCATTCATTTTCATACGTTTGTCATGTCTTATTCTTCAGGTGCATTGCTAATTTGTCCATCTGTGTCATTTCCATTAGTTTTAAGATCCACTCATCTATAATTAAAATCTGTTGATCTTTCCATTTCTTAATGTTAACCATTCTCGCTGCTGTTACTGTGTACAAGAGTATACACTCAGATTTGTTCCCTGTTTGATTATCTAAACCGCACTATGTACTATTTTTGTAAAAGTGAACAGAAGATATAGAATAATTAGGGGGCATGCATCTTATCCTTAAGAATGAGGAGGCTTTGTACCTATTTCAAACAACTACCTCTAAAGTTCTTGCCAACTGAAAATATTACATGATGCCTGCAGTCAGTGCTCCCATTTCCTATTTCCCTGCAGTCAGAAGGGTGAAGTGGGAGTGAGAAAATAATAGCTGACTGTTACAGATAGGGAAATCAAGAATATTCAAAGTATTTCTATTTTCAACAAGTGAGACAGTCCCAGCATGTTGAGAAATTGCCAGCTTCTGCAAGCATTCTTGCCTCCAACATGTGAATGAGACATGTGACACCAAAAATAAAATAATAAATGTGCAAAACTGCTGCTTTTACCCTATGTGAAATAAAGCACAGTCTCTCTCTCTCTCTCTCTCTCTCTCTCTCACACACACACACACACACACACACACACAAACACACATACATATACACACACAGAGAGAGATGCACATAGAGAGAGGGAGGGAGGGAGGCAGAGAGAGAGATCATACTAGGACTGTCTGATTGACTCAAAAACCAAATAAATGTTCCACCCATTTTAAAAAAAAATTGTAAAAATGTGGGTAGAAGAAATGTGAGAACTCTCATTGATACTGTCAAAAAATATCTCACGATCTTGCAGATGATAAAAAAAATGTTGTGTTCTTGCTGTCACTGGTTTTACTAATGAGAACACTACAAGTGCTAGATTCTCTTGTTACCATATCCTCTCTGTAGATAAAAAATGGACAGAACATCTCTTCCTGCTGAGGACTTTATGATAAATGCAGCCAGGAGACAATTCAGCACTGCTTTTCTTCTAAGGTGCAGAATCGTCATGAATCAACATTAGAGATTTTGAATGTGATCCTAAGTTATATACTGAACATATATTTCCCACCCAGGACAGGGTGTTGGGTGGGTAAAAATGCCAGTATTGCTTCCATGAGACCACCTGTAGCTAGCATCAACTTACGTGCCAAGATACATGTGACAGCCCCTTTTGTGCAAAGAGGGACTGAAGGCTAGGTGACTAAGATGCTTCTGTGAGCCACCTGGCCCCCATTTTGGGAGAAAGGTGGTGTGTAAATAATGTAAACAATTTTTTTCTAATGTTTGTCAAGTTGGCAGTACTCTTACCCACAGTAGGCTAGACTCAATTGGCCTCTTTGATCTTCACTCGCTTGACACCCACTTCAAATTTATTATCTTATGTATTCAGTTCCTTGCACCAACTCTAAAACAATATTCATGAAATAGGTAATTAAATGGTTTCCTCTTTCTTTCAAGGAAATAATAATAATAATAATAATAATAATAATAATAATAATAATTTATATCCCACCTCTCCCTTCCGGAATATAGGCAGGTACCAGAAATCCAATAAAACAGATATATGAACAATAAAATTTCCTTAATCCTCATAACCCTCTCTTCTTCTGCTAAAATTTACACATATACATTAAAATACAATACAATATACTTAGTTACAAATTTTGTAACTAAGGATTGGCACAGACTGAATTAATTCCAATAGACCATCAGGAGAGGAAGTGGAAGAATAAAGAGATCAGTTTGGTTAGTTCAGCTGGAGATTAGTCTGGGAAGGCCTGCTGAACGAGATCCATCTTTATTGCCTTTTTAAATGCCTCCATGGATCTCTTCCAGCAGGTCATTCCATATTTTAGGAGTGGCAGCTGAAAAGGTCCTCTGGGAAGTCACCACCAGCCTAGTTTTCTTTGGCTGGAGTAGGTTCTTCCCAGAGGACTTGAGTGTGCAGGAGGGATTGTATGAGAAGTAGTGTTCCTTCAAGTATGCTGGACCTATATTGAATATACATCCTGAATACATATCTTGAAGATTCATGATTTCATCAGTACAGGCTGTTCTCCATAGATGCAAATAACATCATACTGACATTGTCTGCATAGATTTTGTTTCTAATTTATCATCTGATGACCAACCTCCTGGTCTCCTCATCAATGCTGTTTTCAAATTATTATCCAGTGTCCAGCATTCTGGTGATGAGTGTCTGCTTATTTGTCTAGATTGGTCCTCAGAGAGCCAACATGTGGTCTGTCATGGATGCCATAATCAAATTTTGGTAGAATCTTCCACTGTCACCAGCCTATGATGATGACTCTATGATGATGACTTGATAAAGTAGGCTTTTTTTGGGGGGGGGGGGAGGGTCCATGCTGATGAGTGAGGAGAATACATGTCAGAGAGCTGATGCATGCAACAAATGTGCCACTCTTTCCATGAGAACTGTTACTGCACAAAGAATGACATGCTAGGTTACTAGAGACTGAAAAATTAATATCTCTCCTTACTGAAGACTGAATCTTCTCCCTTTGCTTTTCATATAGTGCTTCATACATGATTAATCTTGATATGTGATGTGGTAGAAACCTCAACCAGGATCCCAAGATCAAATTAATCATTTTGATTTTCATTTGTTGGGGCTTGCCCAGCCTCCATAGGATTTTTATTTGTTAATGGCTGATAAGCAAAGAGGGAAGATGTGACTAAGGCTTGAAACCCAAATGTCAAGGCTTATCCCTCCAACATTATCTATGCTTAATAGTAAATTATTTTTATGATTT
Source organism: Sceloporus undulatus (assembly GCF_019175285.1). Lineage (NCBI taxonomy): Eukaryota > Metazoa > Chordata > Lepidosauria > Squamata > Phrynosomatidae > Sceloporus > Sceloporus undulatus. The sequence continues at coordinate 54,037,255 of NC_056524.1, read as the reverse complement.
TGAATTTTGATTTAATTAGTTCATGTTTATTCTAAAGCAAAGCAACACTTTAAAAAGAAGCTCATGATTTTCTCTCTGCTTGGAACTTTAAACAAATATACTGAATGGGATGTTAGGTTTGATGAAGTTTTTGTACCTAGATCCAAGGCTAGCTTTCCTCATGAACTAGATTACCTAGCAGATAGATGTTAATCTGGTGGTTGTGAAGTTTAAATGAAGTTATGGAAATGACTCTATCCTTCTTCTTAAGTCAGTGATGGTCCTCGGGGGCCACATGCCTATTTGCATTCTCAATCAAAGCTTTCTTGCCCTCAAAATGCTTCCAAATATTAGCTAGAGAGCACGGGAAACATTTCATTAACATCTTTGAGACTCCTGAACCATTTTAGACCTAGGCAAGGCCTTTTATTTGAGAACAGGATATGATGCAGAAGACATTGGGGGCAAAAATGATCCCATGATGGGTCACACACAGCCTATGAACCTCAATTTGCCCAGCCCTGTTGGTGATATAAATGTCAAATAAAACATGAATAGTGGCAGGACTACCTCTAAGGACCACAGATAAAGTTTTCTGTAGTTTGGTTTGACTTGTAGAGTTGGAAATGGGAATTCACCACAATGCACTTTTTGACTGTAGAAATGGAGTGGGAAAAGTTCTTTTTCCCCCTAAAATAAAATCCCTATTCTCCTAAGTAGTGAAGACCATGAAAATAGTGGGATATTTTAAAAGAAACTTTTTCTATATGTGGCAGTAATATTATCTCTGCATATATGCAGAAGACATCTTAAGAATGAACATAGTTTGTAATTCTACAAAAATGTTCCATGTTATTTCTAACATCTTGTGAAGTTTGCCTTATTATACATTATAAGTAATGCTTCTCAACGCCATCAGAATAAATAATGCAATCTTTATTTCTTCTTCATGTCCTAGAACAGATATTATCACATTCTCATGATTCTTGTTACTATTCACAGCAGATTCTGTAAAATTGCACTGGCTTTAGATAATCCAAAGTGATTAACCTGCAGCTTTCTAAGGGCAATTGGGATACAGGGCTGTCTTTATGTCTACATAACATCTGCTGAAACCTCTGAAAAATATGTTGTTTCTTTGATAGCAGCTTGTGCAATTTTGTCCATTAACTTCTTCTCTTAATTTTAAAATGTATTAAGATTCAAAATGTAGGTATTTTTAGCTTATACAACATCATTTTTGAATCTCTAAGATAGATTTTGTACAATGCCACTCCCCCACAAATGGAGGGAGAAAAGCACATTTTCCACCCCACTACCTACTGCTTGAATACAATTGGATGCATTTCCTGCCATGGAAGAGATGGGTGAGTTGGAGAATTTCAGGATTTGAGGTAGCTGGTCCTCAATCCCCTTGACAGTTTCTAACCCCCTTACAATTTAGTGCTGAAAACAGTGGACAGATGTCTCCATTAGTAAATTTTAAAAGAAGATTGCAAGAGTTTTGCTTTGACAAAAATTGGTGAAGTCCAGAAGTTTGTGGATGTCATTAAAGCCTCTCTCTTTTTTTTAAAGCTGAGTACTATTGCAGTTTGAGAATTACAGATAGGTTATTCTTTTGTCCAGTCCATGTGACAACAAATGCCTTCTACTCTACAGTAAGGACACAGGAATTAACAGATGTTGAAATACAGAATTAAGAGACATTTTTTTAAAAGAAATGTTAAAAGCACATAGAAACGTAGTTTTAACTCAAGACACTAGGAGTGGTGGTTTACATCTATTGAAAAAATCTGATTGTATGTATGCTGCTAAAGAAATACGTAACATTCTGTTATAAAGTTATTGTATTGTGTTTACTTGTGCCCAGTGGTGGGTGCTCATGCCCTATATTGGGAGAAGGGAGGAATATAAGAAAATAACAATAACAATAATAATGTCAGTGTGGCAGTAAATTCAGTGTTTGCCTAAATTTTAACAGAGCTTTCCAAGCTCCTTCCACTATTTAGATAATTCCTTTAAAGTTGAAAATAAAATCTGGAGTGTATTCACTGTAATGCTGACATGGAAACAACCACCTGAAACTTGTCATCGTTAAACATAATATAATAGTACAACAACATTAGAAACATACAAACAGCCAATGATAAAATATTGTACTCTAAAAAATATGTATGGCATCTCCACACTGTTATTTACAATTCCACAAGATATTGTCTTAAAAATACATGCATGCTTTTTGACTTTGATGTATTTCTCAATGTCACTTTTATACAATCTAACAATAATGAACATGGTGCACATCCCTTTCCTTCTAGGTTAGAAGAGATATGTGGGACTTGAGTACAGCTGGCCAAAAATTATTAGATCCCATTCTCAAAAGTTTTTGCTCCAGGCTCTGTAATTCTTGCTATTTTCTTGGGCTTTTGTTTGGACTCAGCATAGTACTTTACTCACACTTCTCCCTTAATACATTACAATGAAGAACTTATTTTTTAAAAAACCTGCTTTAAACTTAGCAGTTTCCATAAGAGACAGAAGTTGGAAGCAGAAACGAGATGCCACAACAGCAAAAGAGAAACATACCCGAATATTGTATCAAGTGCAGTGCCAAACTACCCATGAAGTAGTGTATCCAGCAATGAATCTTATGACATGTTGGTGTTTGCTTGACAGCAGATATGTCCAGTTCCAGTTTTGCCTGAAAAAGTTACACTAGGAAAGAAAATATCAAACCATTGCCCGACATACTTATTTTTATGGTCTTAAATGGCTTCTGATGCTGCAGCTAGCACTACAATCTCTTTGGAAAAGCGGGCTATAAATAAACAGTATTATTATTATTACAATGAAGGAAAGTACAGTCCGTCCTCGCCTTACGCGGGGGATCCGTTCCGGATCCCTCTGCGTAAGGCGAATTCCGCCTATGCTCGAGCCCCATTGGAAACAATGGGGCGCACGCGCGGGGCGCAACAGGCGCATGCACCTATTCAATTGAATGGGATGCGCTGCCCCTTCTGCCCCGCGCGCGCCCCGCGGCTTGAGCACATATTCTCAAGGCCGCGTATGGCGCGGGCGCACTGTATCCTCTTGGCAGCTTGAAAGTCTTTCCTCACTTCTCATGCTTTCCTGTTCCAATTAAAATCATAGCTCTCCACAGCTGTTTTAAATCTTGGGAGACTGAATCACAGACCTCTTGTGACTTCTGTGTTTGAGAGAGAATATGTAGCCTAGCTCAGTTATCACTGACAACCAAAATATTATCTGTTCCCCCCTACCACCCTGCTGAGTTTTTAGTTCTCTAACTTTAATTATAAATCTGCAGAATGGTGTATGACTTTATACGAAACTTAGAAGTGTTTTATTTTATTTTATATTGTTTTAAAAATGTGATGGTAAAGGCAATAACATTGACAATGTGTTTTTTTCCTTCCAGAGCTAAGGCCAAAATTACAGACAAAATCCTAGTTGGCGTTTAAAAAACAACAACCCTGAAAACTCTGATAACTGATGGGGTTCAATCCATGTCTAGCATTGATATTTGTTGGAGAAAATGACTGCTGAATGTCCAGCCTTAGATTTCATAGGTTTTGGTTAAGGCCTAGGTTTGACTTTATTAGAAACTCAAAATAAAATAAAATAAATCAGGTTTTAGTCACAAACTGTTGGACCTCACTTTTATGAAATTACAAAGCTAGTGATTTAGCACACACTGTGTTAGCAGCAGCCACAAAAGATGAATGACATCTTAAATCGCGGGCACATTGCATGCAGGATTGCATTTGAGCCCAGGAGACATTTGAAGCTGTTTGACCTGTTTCCATTTTTTAAAAATTAATCTGATTTTCAGTTCCTACCACTGACTCCCAAACCACCACAAAAAACATGGTGGCTGTCCCCACCCCCATATTACCCTCCACAATCTCAAAAAACGTGAAAAACTGACTGGTTTTCAGATGAAATGTGGAACCTGAAGTGATGGTATGATGCCAGATCCTGTCTGGTTTTGAAAGCTAAGTAGTGTAGGTCCTTGATTAGTACTTGGATGGGAGAATTACCAAGAAAACCAATTGCAATAGGCTATATTTCAGAGGAAGGAACTGGCAAAACCAGCTCTGAATATTCCTTGCCCCCCAAAAGCCCTCTAAAACTCATGAAATGAAATTCATGAAATTCACCATAAATCTGTAGGTAACTTGAAGACACACACACACACACACACACACACACACACACACACGTGAGCCTGTTGGTCTCTCCATGAGACATTTTATACTTTGATCTCATACTTTTCTGTACTCATAGGTGCTGGAGATACATTTAATACAGGGCATGGGAAAGAAGCAAGCTGCAATTCAGGCTGTATCACCTTCACTGTACATCACATAGAAACTAGAAAGTTGAACGCCCTAACCCTTCCTCCAAGGTGCCATTTTGGCATGCGCCAGTCCACATGGCGTGTGCCATCATGATGCCCCCTGGTGCTGCATCCAGATGATGCAGCACTGAAGGAGCATCATAAAGCCATGCCACCACAGCTATGGTGCCCCTTGTAGGGTGAAAAAAGGAGCTGCTTTTTGTGGCTCTTTTTTGCGCTCTCCAGAGGCTGCATCGGGGCCATGACATGAGGTTGCCAATATGGCCAGAAAGGGATGGCTGCATGCCGCTCATCTGTATAGCCCCTTAGTCTTGCTTCTCTCAAGTATGTGGAAGATAGTGTTCCATGCACTCGTCAGAGGTTGGAGAGAGTATTGTACATAAGGCAGCACAGATAGCTTCTATATATACAATGGAGCAGGGGACACTATTACCTACTTTGCTTCGAGTAACAAAATTACTGCGACTCACATTGGTTATACTAACTGGAATTGTTGGATATGTGGGTCCAGCTTTTCCTAGCTTTAAATCTTTTGGAATCTTATATTTAATAAAGGAGGATATTCAGATAGAGAGTGTGGAGGCTTCTATAATTTGTTTTTACATTGCAAAATGGAAAATATGGAAAGAATCTAGAAGGCCCACATAAATGTTACTGTAGTTTAAACAATTTAACATTCAGTTTAGAATCTAGTTCTTTTAACATCACCATAACTTTACATTAAATTTAGAAAGGCAGCCTTTGAAAGCAAAAGGCATTCCTTCGATCTGATCAATAAGGAAGAAAGAGAAATAACTTGTCCTTCATTTATTTGCTTTATTAATAATAAATAGTCTGGGATTGCAAACACTGGCCTAAAACACACTGCAGAAATAATCCAGTTTGAGTCAACTTTAACTGCCCTGGCTCAGTGCTAGGGAATCCTGGGAACTTTTGTGAGACATTTAGCCTTCTCTCTGAGAGTTCTGGTGCCACAATCAACTATAGTTCCCAGAATTCCATAACACAGAGTCAAGGTCTCAAACTGGATTATTTCTGCAGTGTGCTGTGGACTTAAGTAAAACATTTCAAAATGAAGAATAAATCATATTTTGATAGAAGGGGGGCCATCTAAATGTCTGGGAACTGTGGCTTTATAAAAAATATATTCTGATCAAATGGGAGAGACTCCCACCCACTCCATTCCCCCTTGAAAAATACTACAGAATTTGTCTTTTGCTGCAGCTTCATACTGGATAAGCTAATACTTTAATATTAATTTTGTGTTCATAAAAATGTTAATTTTACATTTCACTAGGCTGCATGAACATTGCATTGAAAAAAATGTTTTTTTCCTTAAAAGATACAATGAAAGAGATTGAGAGAAAGAGAGAGAGAGATCTTTTTTGCTAAAGCTCAGCTCAATTTGGTCTTGTCTTCAAATAATTATTTGGGGACTAAATTCAATGATGGTTTAGCTAACAGAGAAGCTCACTTAAACAAATCTTAAAAAGCACCCCTTCACACACATTCCCATAGCACAAAAGTAAATTTAAACGGACATTTCAGGGGTTGAACACAAGCCCACACAATTTCGTTTGGATTAAATATCCCCTTAAAGAAAAAGTAATACCAGTGACATGGATAGAATAATTACATGAAACTGCTTCATAAATATACTTCAGGCAGAAGTGCTCCATGAGCACTGCATCGTGGATATAATCATTCTTAAGAGGTTGCTTAAAAATTATTCCCTATAATGATAGTTCTATTCATTTTCTTCTTATCTGGATCAGAGCAGTATCTCTTTCCTAAGTCTATTTTTCTCCACAGTGATATTTTATAACTGGTATTTTTCAATTGCTTTTTACTTTCTCTTGGCTCCTTCTCAATTTTGAAACAGGCTATTCAAGAATTCTGGCTTGCATAGCCTATTGTAATACATGAATCTTCTATCACTGACCCTGAAGTGCATTCATGTAGTACAGATATAGGGATGAAAATGTGTTAACCTCTGGGTGCCTGGGTGGATGCTTTGAACTACACCCCCCAATGAGGAAACAAAAGACAAGATAGAAAAGCACAAGCAGTGAGATGGTTAATGACTCCAAGACAGTTTGTCATGTTGCTCTAATTTTGAGCAAAAGTACATTGGCTTCCTGTGAAGCAGGGGATTGATTTTTAAACCTAGTATTTGCAGACCAAGCACTATATGGCTCAGGTCCAGGTTTTTAGAAACACGTTTTTTAAAACTCCAACACAATCTCTTTGTTCCTCTGAAAATCATCAACAGCCACAACCTCCTATGGTAGCCTCCTATGGTTCATGGACTGCTGTCTCTTTTATGTTCATGCTTCTCTCTTGTTTTTTAATGGACCAATTTATCATTTAATTTTAGACCAAGTACTTCATTTGGTTGTTCTAGACGCATTTAAGGATAACTGTTATAGAGCTATTCCTCTTCATTTAGATACAGAGAGGGTTTTTTTTTCTGCCTCATGTATACATATCTCTCTCACAGTCTAATTAAGTTCTTATGTGGCAATTCCATTTCCTGCACATGTATCTCTTTTTGGGGTTCTTTGGGCCAATTATAAATGTATACTGCAAACACAATAACGATGATACCCTTAAAAATTCTTTTAAAAATACAACAGCTATGATACAATATATCAAATGTAAATTGAACATGTATTTAATGTCCCAAATGACTTAATACATAATTGAAAATTGTTGTAACAATGGATTTGAAAATAGACTAATGAGACAAAGTACTATAAAATGTTTTTATCTAAATACTTAAAAGGGTAACAAAACAATATATGTAACAGAATCACACAAAACCCATATATACAAATGATACTAAATAAAGCATAATAATAATGACAAGCATAATAACAAATAACAAATAATATAAACTACATAACACAAGCATAATGCAACAGAAAGAAAGGCTAAGAATAGAGTGAGCAAAATGGGAGAGGGAGAGCTCACTACAAGGCTAGCCTTATTAAGGGTGAAAACTTGATTAGAGCTATGCACACACAGGTGAAAGTCATCTACACTCAGGAACTCTGCATTAACCCTATAATGGTTACCAACCCTATAATGACTCAAGTGTAGAGCTTGTTACTATGCCAACACCCCTTCTCAAGTTCTGTCAACTGATTCATCACAACAAGTAACATCACTAACAAAAATCAGACATGTTCAACATTTCACAAAAGAATATAAATTTCTGTGTTGTCAATGGCTTAGTTAATATATCCGCTATCATTTCATCAGTAGGACAATATTCAATATCAATCATTCCCTTTTGATACAAATCCCTCACTAGTTGACATTTCAATCCAATAGTTCTGCTTCTGGCTTTAGTACTTTCTCCTTTATACATTGTAATGCAAGCTTGATTGTCTTCAAACATCACAATTGGTACAGGTTCACTAATGCCAAAGTCCTTGAACAAATGAAAAATCCATATTTTTTTGTGGTTTTTTCGGGCTATGTGGCCATGTTCCAGAAAAGTTTCTTCCTGACGTTTTGCCAGCATCTGTGGCTGGCATCTTCAGAAACTGCTTTGCCTGGAAAAAATTGGGTGTATATATACTGTGTGAGTCAACCATGACAGCTCAGCAAAACCCTGAGGTCATATGAACTCACAATGGGAGGTCAGTTACATGGCTCCAAAGGTTCCAGAATGCATCCACTTGGGTAGTTGGGCTTTGAGAACCCAACATGGCTGGATCCAGTCTGTTTCCAATCCTGGTTCTGCCCTTGTTGGTCTTCAGCCTGAGAGGTCAAGAAGACCTCACTGTGGATGAAGAATCTTTCGGTCTACAGATCTGCCATGGGTCCTTGGAGTCTTTGTGAATGTGGGTGGCTAAGCAATTGGGGAGCATGTGGATGTGGCTGGCAAAGCAACTGTTAGATTGGCTTTTCATTTACACCTATGCCATACTTCTTGTAGTGATCTAGGCTTCAAATCGGCGGCGTAGAAAGATGATCTCCTGCATCCCTAAAATACAGGGACGTGGCATACAGACAGCGGTGAGCATTGCCCACTGTCTTCGATCTCCATCTTTGGAGAAAAGAGTTCAATACCTTGGATAGCTTCTTGATGCAGAGCAGAGCCAGAGCAGAGTGTATTTTCACATTCATGGGCATCACAGCTTTGGTTGTGCTTATGGAGGTCCAAAACACACTGTAGAAATAATCCAGTTTGAGATCACTTTAACTGCCTGGGCTCAGCACTAGGGAATCCTGGGGACTGTAGTTTGTTGTGGCACCAGACTACAAAGAGAAGGCTCAATGTCTCACAAAACAATGCTTCCCAGAATTCCCTAGCATTGAGCCAGCGCAGTTAAAGCAGTCTCAAATGGGATTATTTCTGCAGTGTAGTTTTGGACTGGAGCCGGGGAAAGCAAGGGCTAGGTGCCCTCAAGCATTGCAATGGGGCCTGGGCTTGGAAGGCCAAAGCATAGGGGCTTTAGGATTCACAGGGGCGATGAGTGATGCACCCTTTTCCTTCTGGCTTCGTCTCACATTCGCTGAGTGAAGATGGCTGGGATTCTCCATCGCAGTCTTCATCCCATAACTTCACAAATGGCTAGCTATGCAGCAGAGGAGGTAAGGAACCCTATTTGCTCTCCTTTCTTTCTCTGGCTGTGTCTCCACTGCAGAATTAATGCCGTTTGACAGTGCTGTTTTAACTGACATTGTTCAATGCTATGGCATTCTGGGAACTGCAGTTTTGTGAGACATTCAGCCTTTTTGGTCAGAGAGCCCTGGTGCTAAAAAAAACCCTACAATTCCATAGCCATGAGTGATGGCGGTTAAAGTGGTGTTGAACTAGATTATTCATGCAGTGTGGATGCAGCCTAAGTCTGCCTCAAACTGACTGCAATTAGAGAATCCCAGCCTATTTCAGTACAGTGCAGAACAGTGTATACAGTGTGCATGAGATAATATTTTCCTATCCCTTGTGGGGCAGAGAAAGCAGCAGGTCCACTTTGTCCTAGCATGTCCACTGCTTCATACGCAGCAGGTCCCAGCATTTCCATGGCTTCAGTTGCAAGTCCTAACATGTCTTCAGCTGCCTCAGTCCCAGGTCACTCTCAGCAGGTCCAAGATTATTGTCCACTGCTTCAATTGCAAGTCCCAGGGCCTTCTTCCCACTACGTTTAAATCAGTATCGGGATCTGGGTTAAAGGTTCCCATTGAATCCGATTTTAGAAATCGATTCAGAAAGGGGAACCATGCTGAAGTCGAAGGCTTTCATGGCCAGCATCCATAGTTTTTTGTGGTTTTTTGGGGTGATGTGGCCATATTCTAGCAGAGTTTCTTCCTGACATTTCGCCAGCATCTGTGGCTGGCATCTTCAGAGAATGTTCGCCTGGAAAGGACTTGGCTGGAAAGGACCAGATCACACAATATATATAGCCACGTCCTTTCCAGGCAAACATTCTCTGATGATGCCAGCCACAGATGCTGGCGAAACATCAGGAAGAAACTCTGCTAGAACATGGCCACATAGCCCGAAAAACCCACAAAAAACTATGGGGACCATGCTGTTTGCCCATTTTTTCCCATTTAACCAGCATCAAAAAGATTCTGGGTTTTTGCAGTGTTTTTTGGGCTGGATTGAAATAAACGATTCAGCCCAAGTGGGAACCAGGTGAGTTCGAATCAGATTTGAATCCGCCCGGGTTCCTGCCAGCAGCCCGACCTGTGGATGCTACTGGCCCCCAAATCCCTGGTCCAGCCTCCTTACTGGCTTCTTTGGCTGCTGACCAGCTTCCCTGTGCCTTTTTTAAAAAATTCCTGCTGCCGGGGAGGCCAGAAGGAGGTCGCAGAGAAGCCAGAAGCCTTGCAACCTGCTTCCTGGCTTTCCCCTGGCATCTCTGAGACTTTCTTCTGGCTTCCCCAGCTGAGGGAAATTTTAAAAAAGGTGGCAGGGAAGCCGGTCAGTGGCCAAAGAAGCTGGTAAGGGGGCTGGACCGGGGATTTTGGGGCCAGGAGAAGCCAGTGACGGAACAGGCCATCAAGCTGCCCCTCGCCACTTGCTGATTCCCAAACAAATTCCTGGAACGGGCGCAAACATAGTGGGAACCAGTTTTTTTCTGAACCAGTATCTGGAATTGGTTCAAGAATCAGATGCCACGGTAGTCCATGTATACTGGCTTCAGTTGGAAGTCCAGTCATGTGCAGAGGCTGGTCCCAGCATGTCCACCCCTTCAATTGCAGGTCCCATCATGCCCTAGCATGTCCACTCCTTCAGCATCAGGTCTCAGCAGGTCCACTGCTTCAGTTGCAAGTCCAATCATGTCCAGTGCATCAGAGGCATGTTCACCCCTTCAGTTGCAGGTCCCATCATGCCCTAGCGTGTCCACTCCTTCAGCATCAGGTCCCAGCATGTCCACTGCTTCACTTGCAAGTCCAATCATGTCCAGTGCATCAGAGTCTGCTCCCTGCATGTCCACCTCTTCAGTCGCAGGTCTGCCACTTCTGTCCCTGAGTCAGAAACCATGTCCATGTTCTGGGAGCAGAGCATGACAACATTTTCATTCTCCCAGGTGCCTTGGCCCATCGACATTGAGGAACACCAGGACAACAGGCAGAAATTGCTCTACATATCGCAAGCACTGGAGGATTTTAAGAGTGCAGTCCAGGCAAAGATGCATGAAGTCAAGGACAGTGCACAGACCTTGACCTCCGTATTGCAAGTCATGGAGGATTTTTTCGGCAGGGTCCATCCCCACCTGCCTCAAATTCCTAACTAGGAGGTGGCGGATGGCCACAGACAAGGAGGAAGACCAAGAGAGCAAATGGTTGTTGACCAGGACATGGCGGCTGTGGAGAGACCACCAGAAGACCACGAATCCGGGTTTCCAAGGTCGAGGGGACATCAGCTGTCCAGGGTCTTCGCAGAAGCCCTAGAAGCCAGGGAAAATAAAACCAACATGCCTGGCACCCCTCAATCAGAGCCTAAGGCTCATTGTCTTAGGACTCTCTGCTGCCTCTGGCCAGGAAGAGAAGGATGCCATCACGCCTTTCCACACTGTGCCTTTCAGACATTGGGTGCAGACATTTCTCCATTCGGGGTAGGAAAATCCCACCGGTTTCACCCAGGCTAAAAATGTCCTGTCCAGGTCAATTGAAGGCACCCGCAAGGAGAAGGGGAAAGGGACGGGGCCACCCCCTCCTCTTTTCTTCTCCCCACGGGTGCCATCAAAGGCACATGTGAGAAGGGAAAAGGGAAGGGCCACCACCTCATCCTCCACCTCGCCCCGCGGGTGCCAGGTCCTGCCCACAACCTCCCTCATTGGTTGGGAGGCCAGGTGGGGGCAGGACTTTCGACCACCTACAAGCCCCAGTGGCTTTTGCGGCCGGAAGTCCTGCCCCTTCTTTGCTGCTGACATCCCTGATTGGTTGGGAGGCCAGGTGGGGGGGGGACTTCCGGCCACAAAGGCCACTAGGGCTTGTAGGCGGTCGAAAGTCCCGCCACCACCTGACCTCCCAAACAATGAGGGAGGTCACAGGCGGGACTTTCACCTGCAATGGGGGTTGTGGCCCAACAAAGGTTGGGAACCACTGATATAGTGGAATAGCATACAATTTAGTTTTGCATTTTGTGCATTTCCCCCAAGTATATAAGCAAGCATATGGATCTACAGTGGTAAAAGAGGTTATAAAATAAACATATAGTTATTTTAATAATTCATATCATATATAGTGGACCCTTGGTATCTGTTGGGGTTTGGTTATAGGACCATCTGTGGATACCACAATCCATGGATGCTCAAATCTCATTATATGCAATGGCACTGTGTCCCTTATATAAAATAGCAAAATCAGGGTTTGCTATGGGGAATTTTATATACTTTTGAAATATTTTCAAGCTGTGGATAGTTGAATTCACGGATAAAGAATCTGTGAATATGGAGGGTTGACTGTACAGTTGATATCCATTGAAAGCCAGAATGTATCTGCTTTGATGTCTATTCCACACATTTCCCTGTGAATTTAACTATCATCAGTTTGCATCATGATAACATGGAATGAAGTAGAATGTCATTTGTGAAAGTATTTCCACTTATTAAAATAGTTGTTGGCTGTTTTTATTATGTAGAACTATTATATGGTTTACATGATTTATAATAGTACAACTGTGGTTCTCTAAGCAAGCTTTTACTCAATTTGCTTCTATTATATGGTATAAGAAGAAATGGGCCTATGAAAGAAACAGTGGTAGAGGTACAAATAAATATCAGAAGCTCCTCTTACAAATCAAAACTGTTATGTTTCCATTTATGCTGAGGTGAATGTGTTAGGGGAAAGAATTTCATTCAGCTCACAGCCATTCCTAGTGGCAACTACCCATAAAATAGATTATGCATAATTGTAATTCAAGTTCCATTAAACAGCCAACTCCCTAGGAAAATCATAGCTGCACTGGATGGCTTTGTAATGAAGAGAGGAGCATCCATTTCCTTACTAGCAAGCAAACAAAGCTTGTAAACATTATGAAGTGGGTAATATACATTTTAAAGACAGGCTGAGTCTCATAAATGAATGAAACAAATGAATTTTGTGTTTAGATTGGGTTTACATCTTGAAGTTAGCTCATTTATGTTTGTAAATGCAAATACAGGCATTGTGAAATTAAAATTAAAATCTCTAAATCTAAATTTCTAAAACACGTCTGGTCCCAAACCTTTCAGATAAGTCAGACCTAATCTGTAGTACTCACCCTGTGGATAAACAAATGGACCTTCAAGAATCTAACAGTTCAAAGCCACATATGATGATGTCAACTCAGTATTGAAAATAAAGGTCTTGCTTGGAAAACTTCATATGTATAAATTAGCAGCATGGTCTCAAATGTTTTGGAATAGCCATAGGTATGTCAGATGAAACTATCAGGACTTCCAGTCTTTATTTGAAAAAAAAAAAAAAAACAAACCACTTTCATTTATATACTGCTTCATACTGAACTAACAGTGTCCAAGTGTATTTTTTGTGGATTTTTCGCACTATGTAGCCATGTTCTAGAAGAGTTTATTCCTGATGTTTTGCTGGCATCTGTGGCTGGTATCTTCAGAGAATGTCTAAGTTCCATTGAATCCCACTCCTGGGAACAAGACAGGATGTAAATGAAATGATTGATTGGCTGACTGATTGAATTCTTGACCATAGTTTGGTTACAGGAGAAAAGTTACACCATTTTTCTTAAATAGTTAAACTGGCTAAAAGGATTTATTCAACACTTTAGTCTTTAGTTCCTGGTTATGTGGCTTTTGTGAAGACCATTGGCAGTAAATTACCCTTTGTAGAAAAGAGATAAATACAAAATATCTAAGGCCTAATTTCAATTGTCAATATCAACTAACATAAATTTAACAAATCAATAAAATTTAGGAGATTATCACATGTAATTGCCAGCCGAGTACAGCCTGGCTGCATCCTGGTTCCCAGGCGTGCTTCGGTGGCTGCTTTTCCAAGTAAGAAAGCTCCTAGCTTTGAAAAGCAGCCTCCAAAGCGCACCTGGCAGCTGGGATGCAGCCTGTCTGTATTGGGCCTACAGAATCAGTGGCGAATTACATGTCCCAGCTGCATCCTGTTAGGGTGCAGTCAAGTTAAATGTGCGTACAATAAGCTCCTTAGATAAATTTGGTTTACCAAATTTTCATTGATTTAAAGCATCTGTTCTAAGTGGGACTCATAAGTTGATTTGTATTAACTCTGTATTAACTCTGTCTCTGTATTAAAGTGAGTTGTTGTGAAGCCTTAATTAATGAAAAAAATGTAATATTTCTGAAGGTCAATTAAATACTACAATTAAATTAAATTTCATAATTAATGCTGCAAGCATTTTTTTTTCATTCCCATTAGTGGGTGCAGTTTATTTTTGTTGATATGATTATCATTATGAAAATGTTTTAATTACATTCCATTATGAATATCAGTACAAGGGTATAAAAAAGCAATGTAGACAAATATGATCCTTTATCCATTATAATCCCTATTCTCAATTAATTAGTGTTCACTGGCAAAGAACTGAATTAAATGCTTCAAACGTGCTTATTTGAGTACTTGCTGAAAGAAATGGCTAACCTGACATTTATCACTAAATAATAGTATATACCTTGTACACAGGTTGTATCAACAATATTGTCATAATGTTAAAGGTAGCTAAAAAGCCTGCTTGACCTAACTGATGTCATTTCATAAATAATTACTGTCTGGAGACAGGAAGGTATGTGGCCTGAAAGTCATTTATATGCAGTTAATATGGATGCAACATCTTAAGAGTGTTGGACAAGCTGTGGAAAGTTTATATGGACTATGAAGATTTCTATACCTGGCTGAATCGCTGGTAAAACATCCGTGAAACATCCCTGAAACATGGAGAAAGCATGCAATTGTCGCTCCCTCTTAGCGTCCCTGATTTGTCCCAGGGGAGCGGATTTCCTATAAATGCAAACTTTGCGTTCATAGGAAATCCACTCCTCTTGAGACGATTCAGGGATGATAGAGGGAATGAAGATTCCATGACGATTGAGGAAGCGCACCTGGCCTCCACACATGCACACCTCCTCCACATTTCAGTGATGTTTCATGGACTTTTTACCAGTGATTAGCGATTCAGCCAGATATAGAAATGTTCTATGTAAGAAAGAGCATGCAAATTGGAGCCACTAGTTGTACACAAACACACCACCAAGGATCTGAGATCTCTCTATGGCTACTGCCATACTGCAAAATGAATGCAGATTGACACTACTTTAACTGCCATTTAAACTTTAACTCCAGATCAGAAAACAGGTCTTCTGTGAGCTTTTCTTTATCTTTTGTCTTTTGCTGATGGTCACCATAATAGTTTTCCAGCTATCCTTTTCTTTACTGCATAAGATAGGCATTTTACAGACCACCCAAAAGGGCGGTCTGCCACCGCCCTTGTTTGCTGTGCGAGGGAACCACAGTGGACAAACTGCCCGGCTCCCTGGTGCAGCAAAAAGAAGCCGCAAAAAGCACCTTCTTTTTCCGGGGGCCATTGTGACGTTGCAAGGTGCCAATTATGCTCTATACAGATGGGCACCAAGACATGCGGATGCTAAGTGTCTGTCACATCAAAATGGCGGCACCCATCTGTTTAGGGCGCCGCCATTTTGACGCCCTCGTTATGTGCGAGGGGCAAGGCACGTCAGGAAGCGCTGCCCCTCGCGCGTAACGACGGCACCCCATAGGGCCCGTCAGGAATGCACCATAGTTTGCCTAATGTATTTCAGCAAGAATTTTGTACCTCTTCAAGAGAACTTGGGATTTTGGATGGTTGAGGAATGTAATTCCTTGGTCACTTTAACTGTTTCCTTGTCTTAACCATGTGGATATTTTAATTCTTATGAGTGAATCTGTTTTTGGGAGGTGGAGAATCAAACAGAAAAGTGATACTTCTTTAAATATTCATGTTAAGTACTTTCAGGGAAATGTCCCTGGCACACTGTACTTTCTTTCCAGTCCTAAATCTTTACCTTTTTAATATTTTAAAATTATAAATAATGGAAGTTTCACCAAAAGTTTACAGGAGACAATGTCTTCTTTTATATTGGAGAATGTGTGTGTGTGTGTGTGTACAAGGAGTTTACTTCTTGTCATAAATATTATCACTGGAGACCTACCCATTGTTTCCTACATCTTTGCTAGCTCTCACCATGAAATCCTAACAAGACCCATACCAAAAAAAAGAAGCTCAAATCATTTTACTAACAGCAGCATGGGATGTTCATGTTTTGCACTGAGTAAATATTGCTATTAATTTTCTTTGACATTTTTATTAACTAATTAGGCTACTGATGTAGTTAAAATATATTATGAAGTTGTTAATTTTTCAAATTAAGTTCATAGTTCTTTGGATGCCATTAACAGTCATGGTTACATTTTAATTTATATGTTGTAACAGATGTGTTTCATAGGGATTTGCAGTAGGACATTTATAGACATCTTTTTCACCGCTGATTAATAATTTCACATTTTCATTATCAGGAAAGAACATTATTTTAAACCCTTGGAAAGAGCATATAATCTTGGCAAATATTAGCCACATAGTTCTTATTCATGTATATAATATTAATATAATATGTTGCACTATATCCAGAGTATTTTCCTTATCTCAGTTAAGAAATTTGT